>NC_134568.1:267281542-267646383 GCF_050947875.1 Dermacentor variabilis | reverse complement strand
ACGAGTCTTTTCATGTTGATGAGCATGATGATTAGGCACGTCATGCCTCAGGCACTTGGCATCCGTTTCCGTCGTCGTCGCACAGTGAACCGTAACAACACACAGTTTATGGCGCACAAGGACGATGTTATCCAAGTACGTCTGTATCGCAAACAATACCTGTAGCAACTGCCAGAGGAGGTCAACCCGGTGTGGATCTGCTTTGCGACGCTTTGCCTCGTTTGTCCTTCCTGCCTTCACTCAATGTTAGGAGGTAATAGAAGGTAATAGTTTGTCCTTCCTGCCTTCGCTCCCTCAGGTAATAGAAGCTGGCCTTCGAGACCAGCTTCTATTACCTGAGGGAGCCGTTTCCATGGGTGCCTATTTATTTTATCACCACTCATTGTCGCCAGACTGCTTTATGATTCAAGTGCAACATTAAAAAATTCAAATAAAAATTTTTGCTGCCCCAGATGCACTAAAATTTTGCCAGCTTGCTGTGGGACACGTACAGTTTAACATGCAATGCATAATTTAAGCTCGAAAATTTGCTGTCGTGGCCCCTTAAGCAAACATGACTTTACTCCTCGGCTTCAATTTTTCCGTTGCATCATGTGCAGTAAAGTGATTAATTAAAAAAATAATTCGCATGTTTTAGTTAATGAGCAAAATGATGGTTAAAATTTGTCTTTCTCCTAATTTACACCTAGCCATATAGCCCAGCAGCAAAAATGGCGAGGGCCTTGATATGACAGTTTCTTTTTTCTAAAAAGGACTCCACATAAAACTAAACACCTGGTATAATATATTGAGCAGAAAATTTGGGCGTGCAGTAAGCCTCCTGCCCCCATTCTTTATTGGTTTCATAAGGCCCCCCTCCCATCCCATGCTACCCTGGCTCCAGTAGTCGTCAATGGCAATTAGACCTAAGGTGGCATTTGTTAATGCCTGCTTTTGGATCTACAGGTAGCCAATCGGCAAGCTAGCTTGCATGTGACATTGCACTCATGGCCTCTACCACCTCCAAATTTCAAGTTATTATTTTGGTGAAGGATGACATTGAGGAAAAGTATAATTAATTTCTCTGAACTGCCCGATTATTTAGACACTTTTGTGATCCTTTCTGTGTTGGAAAATTGCTTGGTGACTACGTATATATATAACACAGCCCCACCATATTGCAGCCCTATGCTAGTCAGTTCATTTTACTGCAGAAGCTGTTTTTCTCAAGGCCTCTCACACGCTTCCGTTTCATGGAAACTGTAATCTCCTTATGTGGCTCAATACAGAACAGCCCACATACAGTCGAACGCCTTTAAAACGAAGTGCTTGGGGCCTCAGAAATCAATTGGTTGTACAAGTCACTTTGTTTTAAAGGTTGTATACTGTATAGTTCTCTGTATGTCGAGTTGGCATATATATATAGCCAGCCATCTGTACTACTCCTGCAGATGTGCCGATTGCTGGCTCTACTGTCTACGGAATAACGCAAAGAAACAATAAACACTTAAATATCCTCACTGAAACCTTCAAGCACATCATTCCTTTCATAAACTAAATTTGTTTTTTGGATCTCTCATACGTGCATAATGCAAAAAGGCCTGTGCACTGTGCATTGGGTGCACATTAAATAACCTCAGGAGGCCAAAATTAATCCGGAGTCCCCCACTGCAGTGTGTCTCATAATCAATCGCCGTTTCGGCACATAAAACCCCAGAATATATATTTTTTCCCCATGCACTTTCGTACACAAATCGGTGCATTTGTCTACGAACAGCACCTAGCTGTTTGAGATGCGGATCCTGTGTTCGGTGCTGATGCTGTTTCACATTTCTCCGCCGATAAATATTTTCTTGCCTTCTGCATGGTCCATGTTCTCGAAATATACATTTTTTCATTGGTAATACACATTTCAATGCCATACACTTATAAACCTATTTATGATTGCTTTCATTGTTCTTATGTCCCCTGTTCCTCGTAGTGAGCGCTCAGCAGCTGCAGCTTCTGCTGTAACCAGTTTGATTCAGAAATCAAATACAGTCGAACTTCAATATAACGAAGTTGTACTTGCAGCAAAGAACTTTGTTAAATCGAAAATTTCGTTAATTTGATGTTTTAAGGTTTCAGCATTGAACAATTTCACAAATTCCCAAAACATTCCACGTGGATAATATCTTGTTTGTAAGCTTTTATAAACAAATCACAAGTTTGGGCCATAATAACGTAGTTATGAGCACCAGCGCTTGCGGTGCAGATCGCACTGAGAGCAATGCATCGATGTGGCTCATGGCGTCCGAGATTTGCGTGTATTGCGTCTTGCGCCGCAGTAGTTCTGTGACACCATAGCTGTCCGTGCTTAGTGCCTGCAGCTGGTGCCCACAAATTAAAAACAGAAGTGTAAAAAGATGCAGATATTGGTCCTGAGCAAAAAATAATAATAATAATAATAAAGATAAAAGATTAAAAAGAAATTAAGGAAAGTCACTTTTGCCAGAAAGGTGGAGCATTGATGGCGATAGCAAAGAAACTACACGAAGTAAGGTTCATAGTTTTATTGGTGCCACATGCGCCCAGGCAAACATTAACAGATCTCGCTCGATGACCATGAACTCGCAGTCACAACACGAGCAAGCTCTTCGTACCGTGTCTCACAAACTTGAGATTATGCGACCGCCAACACTTCACTTGGGGGAACAACAAACGTGCGTGAAGCACCCATTCATTTCGGCTTGCAGTGGAGAGATTGCCTCCAAAATTGATATGGTGCAGAATGGATGGACATGGACATGGATGGTGCAGAAGGGGGATAAGCGAGCGTTCCTGCTCCCCCTCCCCCTCAGCACATGCTTGATCACATTATTGTGCGTTCACTCCCTCCCCATCCCTTTTGCACAGAAGGAATCGTGAGCTCGTGTTTCTCCGAGTTGTTTACCAACACGACAAATAACAGAGTGGTGTTTCCTGCCTACTGTGTCCGGGCACGTGTGCTTTGACAGCGGTTTTTCTGCTCAAACTTTTCATGTAGAAGGACGCTTGAAATAACTTTTGCCTTGGCCAACAGTGTTTTGCTAGGTTTACTAGCCACACAGGCTCAAAGTACATGATTGAAATGGCTGAAAACTTTGTTAAATCTAAAAAAAAAATAGATACAGTTTTCAATGCAACTAAGATCTGGAAATTAAAGTAGTTCGTGACATCATGAATTTCGTTAATTTGAGGTTCGTTACATTGAGGTTTGACTGTAGTCCTAATTATTTATTGCTATAGCAATTATATGGACACTCCAGATGCATTTTTGCCATCGGCGTGATGTTCTGTATAAAGTCCAAGGGCAATAACATCATCGCCGCCCGTCGTATGCTGTATGTGCGAGTGAAAACATGCAAGGGAAGCCGACGATCACGGCTCAATCTGGCCTGCGAGAAGAAAGAAAGCGGAGAGCAAATGCGCCGTCTCCTGTCGCACCAAAAGCTGGGGGCGGGTCACGAGATTGAATCCCAGCCACGGCGGCCACGTTTCAATGGGGGTGAAATGCGAGAACACCCGTGTACTTATATTTAGGTACACATTAAATAACCCCAGGTGGTCCAAGTTTTCGGAGTCCTCCACTATGGCATACCTCATAATCAGAAAGTGGTTTTGGCACATAAAACCCTATAATTAAAAAGCCGTGGGAGGATGGGAGGGAGGCAGGGGGGTCAGCGTTGTGCTCCGACAGCAATTGCACGTTTCACTAACAGGCACAAGGGGAACTGACGATCGCAGCTCAATCTCGCGCGCCATATACGGAGGAAAGCGGAGAGGGGGCGACTTCGACTCTGCTAAAAAGTGCGTACTTTGCACGGTCGTGCTTGCTGTATCTTGAAAGGGATCTGCAGGTGCCTCGTACCTTTGTGCATGCCGAGTTCTCGCGGCTTTTGCGTTGAAGCGATAGACTGCACAAAGGTCACTTTGCTCACTGCTGCTGATGCTCACTCACACCAATGTTTTGACAGCAAGTTTCTGCATTCATCGAGTATGATGTGTTCATGTTTGCTTCTGCACGCTGACACCATGCTTGTTAATTCAGTTAGTAAGCAAATGTTTCCAAGTTTATACGGCCGATAAAACTAATATGGTTACTTAGTATAGCTGTCTGCTAATTTGACATCACAATTGATGCCTTTGGGGCCAAACTGCAACATTCTTTCTTTCTTTTTTGTGTTAGTCTTTTCTATGTTCTGGTTTCATTGCTGCTGAAGTAGTAATTATTCATTCCAGACAGTTGTTATTTTGTTTTCTGTACAGCCTTGTATATGCTATGGTATCCTGCTTACTATATGAAATGCATATTTTTATCGGTGGGTGTGCTCCATATTCATGTTATGGTTTTGGCACATTGCTATGACAGCAAAGTGTTTGTGTGCTGACCAGCTCCCATTTTGTATTATCTGTCTACTAATGTTGTAGTTGTAAATTCTATGCTTGTGTTGGTGTAGTAGAACCACTGTCAGTGTGGCAAGGTTTTTCTTGATCAATCTTTTTTTCTTTGTTGTTGTTTTGCGTGTTCTGTGTGGTGCTTTGTTTTAGTGTATAACTGTTTGCTGTTGATCCAAAAGGATTTAGTACATTCCTATTGTCACTTTAACGCATGTCTAATAAATTGAGCCAAGGTTTATTCTGCAAGTGAAGCACAAAAAACAGGGACATACAGAGGATACAATGCATGTACTGTACTGTTTTGTAGTCTGTCCCTGTTTTTTGCATTTCACTTGCAGTATGTCGTACCAACAAGGCTGAATTTTTACCCATCTCAAAGTTCATTGATTCTAGTCAGAATTTAATTTTGCTTCTTTTTTTTTTTTTTTTTTTGCACTTACGATTGCCCTATCTGTGGCAACTTGAAAGGCATACCACATGTGGTCTTTTAAGTTCACGTATATTAAGAAACAATTGCCTGCATGAGGAATGGCAGTGTCCAGATAGATAATTAGCAGTGTCCAGATAGATAGCTAACACACACACACATATATATATACAGTACATATATAGGTAGTATCTGTAATTAAAGCAAGACAACGTATAGTATACATTTGTAATCACACAAGCACACAGTATAGATATGTATGTAATTAAGGCAAGACAAGATGTTGTATATATGTATTTGTAATTGTAGTATATTTGTACTTTAACTTCATTAATTTGGCCAGCTGCTACAAAATTTGCACTAAAATACACTTGGCCATTCCCAGCATTTTCAAGGTAACATGTTCTTCATTTTTGTTTTATGAGACCTTTATCTCCTCCTTGTAGGAACAGAGAAAAGGAGTCAGGTTATGTCTTTGACTGAGAAGGAGGTGGTTGCCTTCCATGAGTGTGGTCATGCCCTTGTTGGCTGGTTGATGGAACACACAGATGCCCTCATGAAGGTCAGTAGGTGGATTGTGCCACACTTTGCCAAATGCATACATATACATGTTATGTACACATTGTGTCAGAGACATTCTGAATGTTCCCATAAGTTAGGTAGGCTCAAGGGGTGGGGGGAGGGGGAGAGGGGATAGGGGGGATTATGTTCTGGTGCTACACAGCAGTGAGTCATCTCCTGCCAACCGAAGAAAAGGAGCATTGTGTGCAGGTGTAACCTGCTGTAGTGGCTTAGTGACTGTGGCATTCTTCTGCTTAGCACAAGGTGGTAAATTTGATTCCTCTAGAGTTGTGGCAGCCATATTCTGATTGGTGTGAAACACAAAGATGCTCATGACCTAAGGTTTGAGTGCATGTTATGGCGCACAATGTGATCAAAATCAGTCTAGAGCTCTCCACTAATGCACACCTCAGAGCCAGGTTGTGGCCTTGGGACAAAAACAGACACATACTTAAACACCTTTTCTATCCTTAAGTCATTTACTGTACAACAAAGTTCATGAGATAAGGTTTTTGCCCTTGCTTAGTTGCACTGTTTCAGCTTACTTTGAAGACCAACCAACTGGCCCTCTACAAGATGATATTGGCTCTGCAATGTTTGAGAAACATACACATCTACTTTTCCTCTGTGTATGTGACAAACCTTTGATGACACAACGATGACAGTTGCATGATTATGATGATAACAGCATAACAACAATGGCAGCAATTTGATGACTATGACAGTGGCATGACGACGATAGCACAGCAATGGCTGCAACATGATGACATTGACGATGGCTACATTTCGTTGACTGCCATATAAGACAGTAAGAGCCGTCTGCGTGAGAGGAAGACTAAGAATTACTTAGAGATTTACACTATGTTTGCAAACAACGGTAGGCACCGTTTATATATTTTAGGCCCTATTTGCGATGCACATGGACTATAGGTGGCACGTGAGGTCATCTATGATGGCTGGCTGGCAGAGAGATTATCAGGATTGTTGATTACGCATCTGTGTCGTAGCATGCCAAGCTTATTCTCATCGAGTGCGGGAAAGGGCAGCGTTGGGGCTACCTTTTACAAAGTAGCTGTTTTTAACAGACATGGTGGATCACCTCCAAACCTGCGAAGAAAAGGATCCCATGCCTAATAGAAGGCAGGAAAGTTCTGAACGCCGGCTATCTAATTTGTTATAGCATCTGTCAAAGCATGCAGTGCTGAAGCTGTTACTATTAAAGGACTGTATTAAAGGCTTGTACGCACGTCGGATGTTCAAGAGGAAACTCATATGAATTTGAGTTTATTTTTTTACAAAGGCAGTCGCATCAATATGCCTGAGCTTCTTGTTGTATTTTCGAGTCGCATTGTCCACACGCTTTGCATGCCCTGTGTAAATATGTAAATGGCATTCTTGAATATAATAATTCACGTACTGCGTAAATAGAAATGAGTATCTTCCATATCCAGCACGGCGTGTGTGCCTGTTGGACTGTACACAGGCGTTTTTGAATTTTGCCCCCATTGAAATGCAGCCACTCCACCCCTGCAGGGATAAACGCTCGATTGTACCGACATGCAGGCCATATGTGACATTGTGTACGTGTGTGGGACTGTGGTTTAAAGTATTTTTCAAGTCCTATATTTTAAAAACCCGGTAGTTTTATTACAGGTTCTGAAAGTTCCAACCTATTGTGCTTTAAGAACTATGCATACCACTCCTTGTGAGAGCAAATTCAATTAATTGCTTCTTTTGCTCTCACAAGGAGTGGTATGCATAGTTCTTCTTGAAGCACAATAGGTTGGAACTTTCAGAACCTGTAATAAAGCTACTGGGTTTTTAAAATATAGGACCAGACCTGAAAAATACTTCAAACCACGGTCCCGCGGACGTACACAATGTAGCATATGGCCTGCACATCGGTACAATCGAGTGTTTCTCGAAATAGCGTACCCTTCATTTCCAGCTGGTACTTGAAAAGCAGAGGCAGTTGCCTAACGGGTATACAAATAATCAACTTGTACGGTAGCATTCCAACAGCCTTATAATGTCGTAAGGCACAGGTGTGAAGTCGTTAGCTTGTGTCCTTTCGTGCTGCATTGAATGTCTATTTCACATAAACTATACCCACAACATCGTAAAAGTTTAATGTTTATGTTTTCGTCATCAATGTCAACAATTGCATTACGCTTACTGGAGCTACTCTAGAAGAAGTCCTTGGCGACAAAGTGTGCGCTACAAATTTTCTTTGGCGGTGTTGGAGGCTAGCCAATTCAAAGCTTCATAACCCACTTCTTTTTTAGACATGTGTCCGTCGTAAAGGAATGAAGACTTATTTCACCCTTCGCCGCTCGATTGGTGCACTGATGCACACAACATATCCTGTTGTTTATAAATTTTTTTATGCCGTAGATGCAAGCTTTCAATAAATACATCAGGAACGCACCCATGTGCACGGAGCTGTACGGAGGCACTATGCGGATAATGTACGAAGCATTTATCTCACTGGCTGCTCCGCAGCATAACCATCTGCGTGCATTGCGAATAGCACCGTCGCGCCAGAGTAATTTTAACGACCTAGGGTACTTTAACATGCACCCAATGTACGTTTTTGCATTTTGCCCCATCAAATTACAGCCGAACGAGACAGTAGGCCTAGCTCACTGACCGCCTTAATCACGGCCGACAGTGCTTGTGATCTGGCTGCAGCTTGGTTTAGTGTGCTTATTTTTGACTGCACAATGAACCTGGGCTTAAATAAATTGGTTTTCTCAGTGACGTCGGTGCAAATAGTAAACAAAACATACTACTTGCAAGCCAGCCTCACCGCTTTGGTGAGACAGTCAGCGTTTGGTTTCCGTCTGCGAGACGAAATGCCATCAGATCGTTACTTGCGATCATGCAAGTTCTTTAGAATGGGCGCTGCTTTACGGAACATGGGCACATTGGATGTAATTTTGTTCTATTAAGTACTATTTCATGTGAAAAACAAGCTGTAGCTGATTTTTATGCCGCCGTGAGTGGTGATAGAAGTGATCGCCTCGGCGGGATGCTGGGAACGGCGAGGTACCGGCTCTACATCAACACCAGCTGTGTAGGCCCGCGAATTCTGGGCTGTTGGCCGCAGCCGTCTGATCACTCCGACTCTGTATATTTTATTTTGCACACGGAAATTCATTAACACATTTAGGCGTGTTTATGACATCCACACTAAAATTAACATAGCTGTGACCGTGCTGCTTGTGTATGTGAACGTGTGCTAGGTTATCAACACTGCTAATGTGACGTGCTTTGAGGTGTATCTGCTAGTGCTTGACCTATATTCAAGGCTAATCCTAATCTAACCTTCCCACAGTGTGGTAAGAAACTGTAATGACATGCTACTGACAATCCTAAGTACCCTTGTTGGCTAATACACACCACGTAAAATAACACAGAAGCTTAACCGTTATGAAATTATTGGTGCATAATCGATGCGTTGATATAAGAATACAATTTTCACTTTCTACCACGACGGCCCATTGTTTGCGACGGTATTCGTAAACAGGAAACCTATGAAAAGTTAAACTTCTTGCGTCTTTTAACACAATGCAGCTTGTCGGCATACTGCGTTTCCTTCATTGTAAAACTACAGAATAAGGACTGCACACATAGAACTCGCGCTCCCACAAAACTCAGCGGCTACTGAGGTAGGCGTGGTGGATCGGCGGTAAAGTGCCTAGCATGCAAAAGTCACTCCCGACAACAGCACCCCCGCATCTTCGTGACGTAGCGCCGTGGTTCACTTTGCCTTAGTTAGCCCATAATTGGCAATTAAAGTATTGCTCATTACCACGATGACCTTGAAATTTTGCAAATCTCGTCCCAAATTTGTTAGCTATCTCAATTTCAAGTCTGACTTCCATATGCCTTTTAGCCTGCTCAGAAGAACAATTCAAATTGTGCACTTTGAGCTTTATGGTACAGTGTGGCGTTATGGATGCTCAAACTCAGTTGTTTAGGGCATTCTTGCTTTGTGCAGTAAATACTCAATATTTAATTTTAATATTGAAGTACAGGTGTGCGCAATGCTAAAGCAGTATTGTGAATATGATAAATACTTCATTTGCTGATCAGTAAAGGACACCAAACCTAGGTATACATGCCAGCCATGGCTTTCTGTATTTTCTTTTGCTTAACAAAAACTATGCTAGAGAGGGAAGATTTGAGATGGTAGATGAGATTTGAAGGCAATGCAAGGTACACTGAATGGCCTGACAGAAATAACTTCCACGATTGCTTCCAACCATTAAAATTGCACTGAGACTGGTGTGTGCACATAGCAGGAGCATAATGCGACATAGATAGGTCCAATTTAATATTAAGGAAGTGTGGCATTTTTAAGTAGTTTAAAAATATTTGTCTTGTGCCTCATTTGCATGTATGGTTCATTTTGCACCTTCAAAAATGTAAAATGGTAGACCACCGAATTCACATCTGAATCAGATTTGCGAAGGAAACATGGGCTCGGGAGGCTGCAGCTAGCAACTAAGAGAAAAAATGTCTGTCAGCTGCAAAACGGGGAATGTATATGTCGGTGTGTGCACAGATGGAGTGAGAAGCTAGTGTTACAGATGAGAAAAATTGCATTGGCTTGTAGTGCCAAAAGGTGGGCCTGGTAGTTGAGTAGAGGTAGTGATCTTGCATATTCAATGGCATGCTGTAGCTAGAATTTCCTCATATCTGGTGCTTGCAGCCCCTTTCAATAGGGCTTTTATTCCATCGTGAGTTAGGCTGAGATGGAGAACTTCTTTTTGCCATTAGTGTGAACATTTTAGTGATGCATTTTAAGTTGCCTTTTAGTACTCACTTTCGTTTTATTTTCTTGCTACCCATTCTTGTGCCTTTACTTTGTTCAAATGAATACAAATCAGAATATTTTTGCTACATGTGTTACTATAAAGGTCAACTTTATTCTTTCACACAGGTATCAATTGTGCCACGGACATCAAATGCCTTGGGATTTGCACAATACTTGCCCTCAGACCAAAAGCTGTATTCATATGAGCAGGTAATTATACTATACACATTTACACTTGATCTTCAATGTAACAGTGCTATATTTACTGCCAGGGGCCACAATTTGCAAGAATGCATTTCATTTTCCATTCTTTCGACCTTTCGTCATGAGCATTGTGCCCCCATTATTGTCTATGGAATTGGTCACTCGGTGTGCAAGATAAGAAGGGGAAAATGGGAAAGAAAGTGCGTCTTTACAAAGTTCAGCCCAAGAAGCTCATTAAAGTAGTTTTTCTGCATTTTTGTTAATGTTTGTGTTTTAACACTATTAAAATTCCAGTAGAAATTTAGACTAATTATTTGACTAAAAAAATCGACAGAACCCATCTTACGATGTCTGTTGACGGTAATGTATTTAGCATTGGGATTCAATATAGCGACACAATGTATTGCTGCTGTCGAAATGAGTTATGTATGAGGAATGTACTGCAGTGGGACTCCTCTTTCACGCTTCCCTAAGAACACTCGGCGCCATTTAGCGCTGCCACCACCGAACCTGCATGTGGCCTCCAAAAACGCTTGGTGCACTGGTGCGTGCAAACGCTTAGAAACATGTCTTGCGGCAACCAAGCTCCTCTCTCTCACATCTTTCTGGACATGCTGCACCATCTAGTGATGCTGCCGAGAAGTCCGTGCATGGCCTCCGAGACAAGAAGCATGGCGTGCTGGTGCATGCAAACACAAGAGAATTATTCCCTCGCTTGCTGCGCACCCAGTGGCACACACTCAGCAACCCAAGTTGGCGAGAGGTTCATTGAAGAGCAGCACATAACCCATGCATTCACAGTGCCGCTCACCAAAGCGTTGTTATGAAAGACATTCATTAAGAAGCAGCACATACCCAGTGCATTTGTGATGCAGCCTGCGAAAGCATCGGGTTGCTGTCCTTGAGGAACCCTTGTTATGTGGGTTCAATTCTGCTAAGCATTGGAGAAATTTTTGGGATCTTTTCGTCGCCGTAGAGCAGCACATTTCCAGTGGCACATACCTAGTTACCCAATTTGCCATCGAAGGCATTAATTAAAAAACGGCACATGGCTACTGGTACATAAACAGTGACCAAAGCTGGCATCAAAGAGGTTCACTGAAGACCAGCACAAACCGAGTGACACATACCCAGTGCTCCAAGTCTGTGTCAAATAGTTTCATTGAACAGCGATACCTACCCAGTCCTGCATCTACAGTGCTCCAGATTGGTGTGAAAGAGGTTTGTAAGAGTGGCACATGGTGTACACATTGCCACATACTCCGGTGCCCCAAGTTGGTCTGACAGTTGGTTTCGAACCCTCTGCACAGCAGCCCAATGCACAACACAGGTTAGCAGGATAATGGTTACAGACATGCACAGATACAAACATAGATACAAACAGATAGCCCCCAGAAAGTGCGTGAAGTACCCTAAGAATGCTAATGTGTTAGCATTAGACTCAATTTATGCCACCAGGTGAGCTCATGAAGCATAAAGCAACACTGTCACGTCAGTGAGGCCGCCAATTTGTGGTGCAGTGAAATATCTTTAATTTCATGCCATGATGATATGGAACTGTAGGGAGCGTATTTGTGCATTGAAACAGCCATAGGCACTGCAGTGCGGAGTGCACCAAGATATCTGTCCCCAGGCTTAACGTATGGCAACAACTGCAGCTAGTTCGCCAGTCACTGTTTACCAGAAATGAAATTGTGATGAAAACAAATTATTGTAAGTATGAAATTAACTTATTATGTGCCCAGAAACATCATAACTAGTGACTTGTACTGGCCGTTGTTACAACACTAATCTCGAAAGGATTAATTAAATTCAATAAATTAAGACTGCATTGCTATACAACTGCGCCGAGCCTAGTAAAATGTGTGATCTGCGGAAGCTTTCTAGGGGAATGAAAAACTCTGTTAAAATAAAGATGTAGTTAAATTAAAGTTGGGTAAAGTGGGGTTGGAGCTGTATTATAGCGGGGGTCAGATATGCAAACAGGAATTCAAATTGAGCAGCACTTTTCTATGCGCAGTTGCCTGCTAGTTTTTGTGTTTGGGCGAATTTGCCGAAACACTTCACTCTTCCTTGTGCATTTCTACCTTTAATATGGCAATACAATTTAGTGTAACTCCCTTTTCTTTTTCAAAAGATATTTCTGCCATCATATTTGGAATACTTGAAAGTTGGTAGAGGAGTAATGCAGAATAATTTGTGACTTGCAGTTGTTCCAGAAAATGTGCATGGCACTTGGAGGAAGGGTCGCTGAGTCATTAACATTCAACCGTGTGAGCACAGGTATGGTATTGCATGCTTGCTCCCATCATTGGTGTTGACTGAATGAAACTGTGATTTCTTAAATAGTCTGAATCTAGTCCTTTTAAACAGCTAGAAAAGACAGCTGTGCCTTTTGTTAGTATTACTCTAATGTTATCACTGCTACAATAGTAAAGTCAGAAAAAGGGAAATGAACAAAGTAAAATATTTTCCAATTTCGTATGTTATTTCCAACTATTAAAGAGACACCAAATGGAATTATTAAATTAAGTTAATGTGATAGATTAATACTTGATAACTTGTAAGGCGTCAGTATTATCAAGAACAGAGCTTTAGTAGGCAGGAAATTGAGGTAAATGTAGGACACGATTTGAGACTCTACCACATTATAATACTAGCCTGATGATGTCTCATTATAATTGTGTCATTAGTACTCAACCTCTGATAATAAAAAATGTATTGCATTTCATGATCTTTTTATTAAAACGGAAAAAAAATGCTACTTGTGCACTTCTATGCGAGACAGAAAAATGAACTCGTTAAGGTTACCCTTGACAACAATCAGGCTGGTCAAAAGTTTTCCTTTTTGGTTGACTCTGTGCCACTCACCCTATCACATTTTTTATAGTTTTGATAGCCACGCTTTCGCTTGCACAAAAAATTGTAGCGCCAGCACTCAGGCACTGCTTTACTCACCGACGGCAGTAAAGGGCAGTGATGTATGCAGTGTCACACCACCTCGCGCATGCCGGGTGACTTGAATTGCACTAGAACGGTGCCCTTTCACTTGTCATTTTCTCTTGAACTAAGTCTTTTCATGGCACGAAACCAGCCCTGCGATGTTTTTCAACTGTTATTTTAACATTCCGCATTTGCCTTTAGTGTCCCTTTAATGTCCTTAGTAACACATTCTACATAAATAAGACCATTGCGTCTGTGGTATTTATGTTTTGTTCTTGCTTGTTCTTGCATCAGGTTTCAGACAATGTGCCCAGGCCGGGCCTGGGCTAACGAATCTGGTCCCCGCGGTGCTGTAGTGTAGAGTGTGTTTACGATGGTTCCTCTGCACATCATGAAAATCGGGGAGGAGTCACGTGATATCACTGATGTGTAGTGGTAAAACCTGCATTGTGAATGTCTTGCCCAAAGCTTTAGATGACGGAGTAGGGGATGGAAAGTGAGGAGGGTGCTGCATATGAGCAACAGCAGAGGATCGACCTTATTCTGTGTGGAATGTGGACAAGTGCAGAGAGAAAAAGGAAAGATAGGCTCAGCGTAGTGTGTGTTGTTCGGACTGGGGTTGCGTGGCCGATGTCATCTCGAGTTGGCGTCGTGCCGGGGCAGTCATCAGGACAAGTTGAGGGAAGAAAGAAAAACTTTATACAGGTATTTACGTCATTCAAATTTCTCAGTCAACAGACTGCGGCGCTCCTCAGTGTACCAGCTTAACTAGCCAGGTTGGGATCGATCACCATTTTCCTTTCTCCACGTGGTGGCCAAAGTCGCACGAATCGGGGAACCCTGGGTCATCATAATACACGAGCATGCACTTGCACTTGGACTGAGAGGGTACCTTTCTCCCTCTCAAAGGTCAATGTCCACATAATGGCTCAGGAATGCCGAGGTTGGGTGCTGACAAATGACACCTCTAGCAACCTTTTACGAATTCAGCAGTTCGTTGAAATCATGTTCTTCGAACCTGATCAGTGTCCGACGCCGAAGAGGGGAGACCACCGGTGTGCAGTGTGCTATTTTTCCCTCCTTTGGGTCGTTTTCGGTCGCTGAGGGGGGGGGGGGGAGGCAACGGGCGTCGATGGTTGGAGCATAATTGCCTGCAGGGCGGTGTAACGAGAGCATTTCAAAGCTGCAGGTTTGGTGGTGAAGTATCCTTGGTCTAGAAGGACCAGCAGGCACAATAGTGTCCAGCTTGCAGCAACACAGTCATTCTGCAGCTCGTGTCTACCTCACCTGGCTCACAGGCGCATGCATCGGTTGTTTGTGATACCATGTGACAGTACCACTAAATAGTGCCTGTTTTAGCACTCCTTCTGAGTGAATATGTCTTGAGCATTGACTGGCTTCAATTACTCATTTTTATAATGACATAATTGAGCATCATTATTGCGCAATATTTATATCTGCCCTGCTATGAATTTCAGCCAACGAAAAATGTCATTTTTGTCTCTCAACTCTTGATTTTAATAATTGGAGATAGCTGTTGCTGAAACACCCCGTATACTTGAAGCCAGTTCATTGTGGATCAGATGATGTCACACAAAAGATAGAAGCCATCAGGTTATGGATGGAGGGCTGTATTCTGAACTGATTTGTCTCAGTAAACGGGCCCTTTGATGATTTTGTGTCAGACGCATATGGACTGGAACCTAACAAAAACATGAGATCAGTCATTGTCACAATTGATTTTTTTTTTTTTTGTCAACATGAGTCAAATCCATTTAAACAGAATTTGAGGAAAATGCTAAAAATTGTTATTGAATCATAATGCGGTGGTATAAAAGAAACTTATATGACATTTTTTATGTCAGCTAGAGCAACCTTGCCGCAACAAATAATGAAAAATTATGCATCACATTTGACCAGTATTAGGATGTAAAGTTGGGGTTTAATTCTTTTTGATTTGAAACTTTCGATTTCATGTGCTCTTGGTCCAAAAACTTTGTTGAAATGACTTTCAGGATGGTCTTATGTTGGCAGAAAAGCTATTAAAACATTGACAACTATTGGCACTGCTGTTCTTCATAAACACTGGAAATAATATTTGGAGAGAGCACATGCATCTGCTTGAATGCACAGGGAGCCTCATTTGTAATGTCTCGCATGATATTTTTCTTGAGCAGCATTGAAGGGTGTAACGAAGTCAGGAACACAACTTGCAATGAGACTGCCATGGTGCCTTGATCACATTTTGTGGTAAGCGCTCTACTATTGGGCGAGTGGACTTGGCTCATTTTGATCCATGCACCAACAAGATTTGGCTCATTTTCGATCAAAAAATACGATCTTCGCACATGGTTTGTTTGCCTTATTTGACCCACTTCGTAGTTATACTTTCTCTAGAGGAAGGTTGCCTAGTTTTTCTTGTCATTACAACTTGGATCTCACAAAGTTTCAGTTTGTGGATTTGACTCATTTAAAAAAAAATTCCTCAGTTAACTCAGAAAGTTTCCTTATATCACCTATGTAAAGAAAGCATCAAGTTTAAAAGAATCAAGTTTTCTTGGATTGATTAGTTGTGCCCCATGAATTAGCACTAAACATGCTGACCACTGGTGTGTGGCAGTTGCGGTGCCTATTTGTGCAAGTTTTTTTTTTGTTGCAAAATGATTGCTAATTTAATGCTATGCTCTATACCGTGGTTCTAAAAGATGCTGGTTCACCTTAGCTAATGTTACCAGAAATTGTGCATAACTTCATGAAAGCACCTTTTGGTATATTCATAATGGTGTATTATTTGCAAGCTCATAGTAGGATTTTACATTTAAGAAGGCCCAGAGCTTAGGAATAATCTGCAACTAGATTTCACAATATTAAAGGACATGCACTGCCATTAAATAGAATGTGCTGTATAATGGGAATTGTTTGCAGAACCAATTACAGTTAAACCTCAATATAACAAAGTATTTAACTTTTCATAACTTCATGTCCATAGAACACCATATATTTAGAATCTCAATATAACAAGTGTTTGTATGCGATTTCAATATAACAAAATTTCACTGCCGCTGCAAAGGAATGCCGAGACAATAAATAGAAACCTCCACAGATGAAGATGGTCAAATGATTGAATTACAAGTGGCTGCTTGCAAATGCGCCTCTCAAATCGCACGACGCAACAAGAGCGACCACCGAAATGGAGCCGCATCGCATTTCATGTAAAGTCCAAGGGCGATAAGATCCCATCACGCCCCGCGCACTTTGCACTTTAGGTGTGAATGAAAGTGTGCAAGGGTGAGACAAGAAAGATGCTGGCTTCACGAGTGCCGCCTTCCCGCACCAGCAGAGGGCAATATGGGGAGGGGAGCGAGCTCGCGGTAACATGATTAAGTGCGCGCGAGGGAGTGTAAGGGGCAAGTTGGCGGGCACCTCCATTTCTGGCGCGTCTCGGCCATGGCTGACCATGGCTGTAAGTGTGGCTGAGCGCATATACAGCCTCACACCCTGCTTTAGAGGTAACCTGCCACATCTGCAAGGATTGGGTGTGCCGAGACGGCGTCGCACTTTGTAAGCCGCCCGTTTAGTATTGGAGGTTGCGTAATCTCGAGTTTCGATGACCCGTTGTAGCGAGAGGCAGACGAAGCATTCGTTCCTCGCTGCCCGCGCTTTTTCTGATCGCATCGGCCCAGTGTGGGTGAGGATATCAGCCACGGGAGCGGAGCGCACGTGAAAGCGTATCATGGCTTCGCTTAATTCATACTGTCGATGTGAAGATGTCGTCGACATACGTGGCATGGAACCGTATCATTCGGCACTGACTCCTAAATTTATCAAAAGAAATTGTTTTTTCATTCAAATTTGCTTTTTTCGATTGCCCGAAATTCGGAAAATTCTGTGGCCCCTTTCCATGTAAGAAACATCAATTGGTAACTGTACTTATTTGCATAAAAGGTCGGACTTCAATACAACAAAATTTCAATATAGTGAAGCAAATTGCCTTTGTTAATGACTTCATTAAATTGAGGTTTAACTGTATCTGGATTGTATGGGAATTGCAAAAGATAGGGTGGCATACAGTGTGCAGACATTTTCTACACTGATGAATGTGTTGCTTGTGGGACATTCAACACTTAATGCTTCTTGCAGGTGCTGAAGATGATCTAAAGAAAGTGCGGAAGATGGCTTATGGCATGATTCGCCAGTATGGTATGGACCCAGTAATAGGTCCACTCTCATTTCCTGCTGAAGATGAGAGCCAAACTATGGTTGGAAAGAAACCGTATAGCCGACGCCTAGCAAACGCCATTGATGAGGTGCCTTTTCTTGAAATTTTTTTGTGGTATTTTCCTTGATTTTAGTAATGTTTCCATTGGCAGTGAGTATTTTTCACATGTGCAGCCTTATATGAGCTATTAACCCAGTAAAACCCGAACACTGTTCCACACCAAGGAAAAATTAGAACTTGTTCACCTTTATTTGAGGTCAGAGTACATTTGTGCATAAAAAAAAATGTCATTGGATTCAAAACATAATTAGTGCAATAATTAATTAGTAATTGGTTTGATGAGCTGCTCACAACTGAAAAAACTCACTCCAGCATAAAAACACTATTATAGGCTGTGCATTAAGTTCTCTGTGCTTAAATCAGAATTCTGATGTTTTGGAGTTTTTACATATATATGACACATTGAGAATTACGAGGTTTGCACAGTGCTTTATTTTGCTCTTTGCTTAATTTATGCAATGTCACAAGCAGGTAGCTTATGTAGGTTATTTTGAATACATCTATACTTATATAACTATATTTTGTACTTGTATGCTATAAATAGTTGGGTCTCGAAATAACAAATTATTGGATATAACAAAGTAAATATAAGAAGTTTCTTGGCGATATCAACATGTAACGAGCACATGCTCATAATTAATATTGAATATGATGACGGTATGATGACGCGGAGTTTGCGCATGGCGCACGGTCGAACACGTCTGCAAAGCATTTCTTGAAAGCACTCCATGTAGCGAAGTCGGACTTGTGGTTGTGGTACCACAGGCTTGCGACATCCTTGAGATAAAACGAGACATTCTGTAGTTTCGATGGTTCGTCCCACTTATTGTGGCCACTCACCTTTTAAAATGTCGCCAACCACTCTTCCACATCGTGGTCATCTGTTCCACCAGAGAAGGGAGTGTCACGCTGGCACAGCGCACCGGTTACGAAAACCTGCGGGGATTGGGCGACGGCCTGCTATGTGGTTTCATCATGCATTGTTGGGGCGGTTGGTAGCGTCCGACTTCAGAGTTCCAGGTTCGAATACCTCGCACCTCCACCACTTTGAAAGGGGGTTTATTAAGGTTGGACGGCAGGTGGAAGGACCGCACAACAGGCACAGCAAAAACAGTCTCAGCCAGCATCTACAGTTCGCAATCTGCCACCCAGACAGTGTCTCACTGCTGCGTGCGTTGCTTCATCCCCACTACATAAAGAACGAAAGACAAGGTACGAGTAACTTTGGTGGTAGAAGAGTGCTTTGGTATGCATGGTTCAGAATTCCTTTTGCCGAAGCGACGTCCGACACTGGGTGCCAGACGTGCGACACTTCACACCGATGCCAAATTTTTTGCGACACAGGGCGCTTAACGATCGCATTAAATGTCCTTATGAATTATGGTCCCAGGTTAAGTATCAATAACTCTCTCTCATCCTTAAGTGTTCTCATCTCGCTTTCACTCTCAAAAAAATTCTGATGTAGAATAGAAATGCCTCCATGACAGATTGGGAAAGCACGTGCACATCTCAAGTTTTGACCAGTTTCAAGCCGTGAATCAACAGGCAGAAATCACAGATAAAGAAGTGCCACTGCTTATGAAGGCAACTGAACGCACATCGATTGAGGAGCCTTAAGTGCTCTTGCATGCGTGGCTCTTGTGCCGCACATTTGGCTCCCCACTGAGCACATCAACTACATGTTCTCTTGTTTACTGTGCAAGTGGACATGCATACACGTATGAAAAAGGAATTCAGTGTTACTGGTTGCTGCATAAGTTATTACCTGCGCAGGAAATTTATTGAAATGAGTCTAGTAATAAAATTCTCCAAGAATTTAGATGACAGTGTTACACCTTCTACAAAGAACAAATTCACTAATGATATTAGTAGATATATCCGAGTATTTCAGAGAACCACGAGTGAAATGTATTCAACAAGCGACGATGTGACTTTTGCTAGGCACAATGACTCCACAATGCCACTAGGAAGTTGTGATACAAGCAACTGGGTACTGTGTTCATGGTCGGTGTCAGTCAACGAAAATGTTTGAGTCGATGTAATCTAAATAGTAGTATGGATATGTCAAGTAATGTGATACCAGGGATGTGACATATAGAGCACTGGCATTTGAGTTGTAGAGTCTTGTTGCTGTGATACTTTTGTGATGGTGATACCACTTTAGCTCGTTTTTATAGATTTTAGCATCGTGCATAAGACTGATGTGGCATGAAATAGAGCAGTATTAAGACTCCATCGCACTGTGAAGCAGTTTTCATAGCACATCTTTTGTATCTCACTTAGCATGCATGATTACAGACAATTACTATTATCCTGACACTTTGTGGACAATGTGTAAAGGTTATGCAGACTTTTTAAGGCTTTCGTTGGCCACTTTGCACATATTCTTGGACGTTGTATCCTGCCTATAGGAAAGAGCAATGCAGAAGTGCTCTTGACATCCACTTTTATCTGTCACTGCTGCCACGCTCCTCCACTTTTGTAGTGGCGGGAAGTGCATTTAGATAGCTAATGAGCTGTGATTAATTAGGCAAGCTATTAAATATCTTTATTTTAGGACATAAGTCATATTTGAAAAGTTAGAGCATTCTCAAAAACACTCAGTAAGGTTGCTTTCATGACATTGTCGACATAATATGAAAACAAAACGTCACTGCACACTTGCATACCTGGATTGTAACACTCTCAATCGCCTTTCCAAAGAACGCATCTCGAGCGCCTGTCAAAAGCTGACGAGTGTGTTAGCATCCATGTTCATTGGCAGCCTATCCCTTATCATTTGAGACCATAACGGATTTTAGTATTTACAATCAAGGTGCTGACGTACACTGGACATCATAGCCTATCACTTTCTTTTCTCTTGCAATGAACATGTCGGCTTCATTCTTTTGAAACACATTTGAGAGCGCTGGCGTCCAGAAGCACAAGAGTGCAATGACATTTTTTTTTTCTAAAAACTAATGTTATGGAAACAACATCACTGGGCGTTTCTCAGCATGCTGTACAACTTTTCAAGTGCATCTTATGTCCTAAAACAGATTCCAAATTTGTTTTCATAATTAAACGTAACTAATTAGCTAACTAATCGCACTTTAAAAAAGTATTCCGAGTAACTCAAGGCGACGAACAATATGCCATTGGTCTCATTCATCTAAATGGTGTGCCATTCTATCTTCAAAACTTAGTTCAAGCTACGTGGAGCACCTGGTGTAACCACCTATACCACTGCTACAGATGTGCTGGTTACTAGCTTTGTTCTCTACAGAATTTTGCAATGAAACAAACATTAACTAATTATGTTCAAGTGCATTATTTCTTTAAAAGCAAATAACTTTCTATAATATTTGCCATTTGCCTTGCTATTCACTTTAGCAGTTCCTTGACACTTACAGATACAAAAAACAAGTCCTGTAGTGCTTTCGAATTTGCTTTAACCCTTTTCATGCTAGTAAGGAAACCACCAAAACTTGCCAGTTTGTTTTATGATTGATTCACTTGTTATTTTCTATTGCATATTACTTCCGGTTTTTCATGTTCTTGAGCTGCTGGTAGCCATGGCCACAGAAACAGTCTACATAAAACTTGACAATTCTTGGAACAGAAGTGAAGCGTGCTTTTGTTATGCTTTATGCAAGGTGTCATTCCTGGCACTGCAAGGAAAAGAAATCGTAGAAGCACTGGTGGCAGGGCATTTTCATCAAGCCACATCCACACAAGAGAGGGAACCACAGGCTCAAACTCTTTCTTGAAACCATCTGTACCAAGTTGAACCTTTGAACATGAACACTATAGCTTGCCAGGCCTAATTGTTTACTTGAGCTGAAGAAACATGCAAAAGCACCACGATTCTGGCATTGAAAAAGGTAGCCGTCATCGTCGTAGCCACTTAACTTTGCACCGCCAATATTAAAACCCTGGAGAGCCAGACTTCCATTGCATTTCTCCCAACCTTGCCCACAAATGCTTTCTGGAGAACTGTTGCCATCTAGTAGCATAGTATTCACACCAAAATGATAAGCAACTGCCGCTCGTCTGTGCCAGCCAGCAGACTGAAGGGAATTCCTAAATGAGTGAAACTCATCCTTGGCACTTAACCCTTTAACCCCCAATGCCAAGCTGTACTCATCATGGGAGGCTGTACCAATATTATCCATGACAAGTTGCACTCGTTCAACCCGATGTTCTGCTGCTTCCACTACTAAAGACGAATTACTGTCGGAATTGTAGGAAAGCTGCCTTCAAAAGCAGCTTTCCTTTATTTTATTTTTTTAATTTCTAAACAGAAAGCAATTGAGCAATATATCCTCAGAATCGTAATGACATAGAAATAATTATTACTACATAAAACAACATTGGAAAATTTGGTATGCTTTTCCAAAATTAATTTGGGGGTTAAATGCTTAAAGAGCTAATAAGTTCACCATTACGCCGTTTAGGCTTGTTGGTATGCCATTATTAATGCTCTGTCTAGTTAGCATAATCTCTCTTCTTTCCCATGTATTTGCCTTAAACTTTTTTTTTTAATTTAATAACTGCTATAATATGTCCCCTAAACACGTCGTCACCCAAGAAACATTGAAAGTAACAGTAGCGCTGTGCTGAACAAAAACACTTCTAGTATGCTGCAAAACGTTGGCTTCGAACACGAGCATTTGGATATTTGCTTATACTGACAATCGTCAACCATCTTCAATGGTTTTTGTGCAATGCTTTTTGTATAGGTGTTCGTTGTGGTGTGGAGGCAGATTGCGAGCAGGCCCCCTTTAGATAAAGAATTTTTTTTATGTGAATTGATATAGTAGAAGACCAAATTCAGTGCTGCAATTTTTAATGCACTAACTCTTTTTTGAGGAATTAAACATGTTGTGTAAATATGTAAGTCACAAAGGCTTTTTATGTTCTTGCATACAGCAAGCAAGGCTTGTGGTTGCCAGGGCTTACAAGGAGACTGAAAAAATATTAAAGGAAAACAGCGACAAGCTGAAACTGGTGAGTATGCATGTTTATTACACACCAATTGCAATACATTTATCACATTGCATAACTAAATTGTTAACACAAGAGCCAGAGTGGTCTTTAGTGCTTGTCGGTGAACAGAATTTACTTTAGTAAAGACATTTTGTGACACTATCAAACCGCAACATTAAGCCAGCCTATGTTATGCTTCAATAATAAATAATTCCCAACAAAATTGCTGAATTAGATAAATCTATTTACATGAATTAGCGTAGCCAGAATAAAAGCGGACTTGTCCATGCACCCAAATTAGTCCTTTGCTTAAAAAGAAATGTTTAATGTGCTAATAGTCTAAAGGGTATTACATATTCACAGAAATTTACAGAATATTTTCAAAATGTTCTTGTTTTTTACTGTTCATTAAAAGGAATAGCACGAGTTTTAGCAAAATTCAGTCAAACCTTTTCAATCACAGCCTAGCACCCGAGCCAAGGAGTAATGGTTCAAACCAATTCATGTACATGTTCATCTAGGATGTAGTAGTGGCAACTAAATCAGATAAATGTACAGTTAAAGGAGGCAATTGGTGCAGAAAAGGAAATGAAATTTTTGCAGATGTAATGAAACAGTGGTGGCAACAAAGCAGTTTCAGTACTGCTTCAAGTTTACAACTAGACACTAGGATCTCAGTTAACACACATAGGCACTATCACATGGTCTCAACAGCATATGAAATTTATTTTAATGCAGGGTTTAATGCAGTGTGACAGGTGCACTATGAAGAAACCTTAATGCAACTTTATCAATAGTGCAGAATAACCTCTTTTACCAGTAATGCGGTTTCAGCTATTCGTACGTTATGTTGTTTTGTTTGTGCTGGTGGTACACAATGTATATGATTTTGTAAACTTGTACCCGATGTTTAAATTCTTTCTCTCTTAGATGTGCTTTTAACATTTTCCCTGTATGTGCAAATTAACTGTTGCAATGGCATTATACAATAAAGTTTGTAAGCGAGTGTAGCTGCTCCTCATCCTTATATAGTGCAAGTACTGGATCATTGCTACTGTGTTACCATTTTTATTTTATTTGCACTTATCTTCAAACACTCTGAAGCTATTTTTTATAGCTTTACACTCCTCTCTGGATTTTTGTAGGGATAATAAACTTCAATGTTTAAACAACTTGAACCGTCACATTGACAAAATGGCACTGAAATTTCAGCTCAAAAGGTGTTTTTTTAATGGAAGCTTCGCTTTCATTTTCACCAGCTATAACCGTGCTTTTTCTGCCAAATGAACAAAAAAAGAATTTTGAAAGAATACCAGTCTATGCCAGTTTATTTTAGCTCTTCAGCATCCATTTAAATCTGCATTGCATGCAATATTTTCTCCTCTTGTACTCGATCTACTATGATTTTGATACAAGCAGGGGATGATGCGGTTGAACAAGTCGCAACATGCATGTGGCTTGCAATGCATACCTTTCAGCCTATAGCCTTTGCACGCTACAATTTTCAGCACACAATTGTGAGTTCCTTGCTGTCGTAGTGCACCGCAAAGTTTTCTGTTTGCGCCACATCAAGGGCCATGTAGAGTTGGTGTATTCAATGATTGCTGGCGCAAGGGCATGCTTCCCCAAGCATGGCGACACGCCGACATCACACTGATCCCCAAACCGGGCAAGCCTGTTAAGGTTGAAAACTTATGACCCATCTCCCTAACATCCTGCATTGGTAAGCTCATGGAGCACGTACTCTTGCGGCGCCTGCAGCCCTTCCTCGAAGAAAAATCATTCTTTTCTAACTCTCAATTCGGATTACGGGCTCATCTGTCTACCAAAGATGTGCTTTTACAATTGCGGGAGTAAGTCATAGGACCTCCGTCGCCCGCCCAAACGAGAGCACTCATTGCCTTAGACCTAAAAGGGGCATTCGATAATGTTGAACGTGACCTCATCCTTCGCAATGTTGCACATTCACACTGTGGAATTCGTATGTACAACTATATCCGCGAATATCTTCGAGATCGCACAGCCACCGTAGGAATGGGACCGCATCGATACGGTACGATTCGCCTTGTAGGACGTGGGATGCCCTAGGGCTCAGTTCTTTCCCCTACTTTATTCAATATCGCGCTCGCAGGGCTCCCCCGGCTACTCAACCAGATCCCTGACGTCGCCCACGCTATTTATGCGGACGACATTACTATCTGGTCGACACGGGGTTCCGACGGAGCCATCCAGGACCGACTGCAGCAAGCAGTCGATACAGTTTCCGAGTACGCGAGAAAATGTGGCTTAAGATGTGCTCCGGAAAAGTCGGAGCTCATAATCATTCGCCCCCGGAGCCGTTCCTCTACTCCCTCTATCACTGTGCACGTGGATGGCACACCGATACCACAAGTTAATCGTGCTCGTATCCTCGGCCTATATGTCCAAGTGGATGGCAGGTCAAACTACACTGTTTCCCTTCTATCCAGACAGATTGAGCAAATTCTGGCCATGATCCGGAGGGTCTCCAACAGGCGCTCGGGCCTTCGAGAAGAGGACCTACTGCGCTTGGTGGAGGCATGCGTGATCAGCCGCCTTACATACCATCTCCCGTTTCAGCGGTTGACCCAAGCGCAACAACTTCGCATAGACGCAATCATTCGCAAAGCGACCAAGCTGGCCCATGGCCTCCCGAACTATACTTGCACACGCCGTCTCCTTAACTTAGGGACACACAACACACTAGGCGAGCTGTTAGAGGCACATTGGGTCAGCCAGCGCCAGCGCCTCCAACTCACTCCTACTGGCCGCCATCTTCTCACACGGCTAGGATACTCTGTCCCACCCCTTGAGTTTGAAACCCGTCCAACGATCATGTCATCAGCGATACGCCAAGCTCGAAGTATTCATCCATTGCCACGTAATATGCACCCCAAGCATGACAAAGGGCGGCGCAAAGCCTGTGTATGATATATTGGCCGCATGCTTGCAAACATCCCAGAAACACATGCTTTATACACGGACACATCACGCACTCAAGAGGGCTATACCTCGGTAGTTTTGGATGGCATCGAATCCCTGAGAGACTCTGCTGCAATGTACGGAACAAATGCCGCTTACGGAGAAATTCTCTGTGTTGCTCTTGCAATTCGATACGCCATCCGTGTTCCTGAGGAAGTGTATATAATGACGGACTCGCAACAGGCATGCCGGGCGTACCTATCGGGACATGGCATCCCGAGAGCGGCGCACCAAATTCTCAAACAGATCCCGCAAAATACACCAACCACACCTCCCCGCATCCACTTACTCTGGACCCCTGGTCATACCTCGCTGCCGGGTAACGAAAACGCACATGCGGTTGCCCGAGAAATTTCCCTCCGGGCGACTTGGCGTGGTGAGGCAACTAGTTCAGAGTGGGGGGATCCCTTGCTCCGATACAAAGACATACTCCGTCCTTATACACGCATTCGTCGCAGCCACACCGTCCTTCTCGCGGGAGGAAGCAGTGGCATTACGCCAGTTACAAACCGCAACTTTTCCAAATCTTGTCTCTCTCAATAAATTCTACCCACAATGTTACGCAGATCGTTGCCCTGGCTGTGGCAGCTCGCCCACAATCTTCCGCGTCACGATTGAGTGCACTGCAAACCTCTTTCCTCCCTTGCCAACTCTCCTTTACCCCCCATGCAACAAAGAGCTGTGGGATGATGCCCTCCGCGACGGACCTCCAGAGTTCCTCCGAGCTGTGATACCAACGGGCTCGAAACATCGCCGGAATCATCTTAGGGACCCTGGACTGAGGGTTCCTCCCACACTGCTCTCGCCATTCAAATATTATTAATAAAAATGTTTTACGCTCTCTCTCGATACATATGCTGTTCAATGTACAAGACTTTCAAGAAATTTTTGAGCCCCAAAGTTATAATTTATATGTACTGTATTAAACAGCGCAGTTGACAATACAGGGTGTTTCAGCAAACTTGGGCGAAGTATTAAAAAAAGCATAGGCGCTATGCATGTTGAATTGCCACAGTATTGTTTTGACCAATTGGTACAATAGGTAATTAACAAAGATTGCTTAATTAACTTTTAAAGTATTAACGCTAGTGAAAAATTTTTCAATACAGAAGTTGTAGTGCTTGTTCTGAAACATAGCATTATTTCATCTATGCTAATTGCCCTGTTTAATTTTTTTCCAGCCTTTCTTCAAAGTATGCGAAATTTTGAAAATACGATGTGGCTCCTGGCTAACGTGCCGCACTTTTAATGCCCTCAGATGCAAGTTGAACATATTAGCAAAGGCTGCTCTGTGCACAGAGACCGATTGAACAGGTTGTCGGTGACTGTTATGAACGTTAAGTCACAAAAGAGGCATACCGTTTTAAGAAATTCTTCCAACAAAAAAGCGGCGACCATGTGTGAATGCAATATGGGACCAGAGGCAGCATTTGATGGAGCGCAGGTATTTTTTATTTTCTCCTTGATCCAATGAAGAAACACATTGGAGGGGGTGAGGCTGACAGTGTGATGAAAGGCCGAGGTAAAAACCATGCTGCAGCCTGTGCACTCAGTCTCTGTGCACAGAGCAGCCTTTGCTAATTCATTCAACTTAGATTTGAGGGCACTAAAAGCGCGGCGCATTAGCCGGCAGTCACGTGGTATTTAATTTTCATGCCCTTTAAAGAAAGGCCGGTTATCTTATCATAGATTAAATAATACGCTTTTTCAGAACAAGTGCTACTTTTGTATTGAAGATCTTTCGATAGAGTTAATATTTAAAAAGTTAATTGCCCTGCTTGGCGGATTGGAAAAAAATATCACGACGTGCACCTATGTTTCTCTTTTCAATACTTGGCCCAAGTTAGCTGAAACACCCTGTTTAATACAGCAAATTTCATGCGCTTATGTATTTTTGTTGCAGTTGGCTAAAGAGCTCCTCAAGAGAGAAGTCCTCAACTATGCAGATATTGAAGCCCTAATCGGGCCACCCCCATTTGGCAAGAAACAGCTCATTGAAGTTCTTGACCTGGGCCCCAATTCTTCTGACAAGAAGAGCAAGTCATCTCCCGAGAGAGAGGGGTCACCTGGAAAGCCTCAGCAGAACTTGTCTGGTGCTACTGCTACCACAGCCTAGAAAGTTGCATTGATAGCGTCATACAGTTTTAATTTTGCTTAGTTCGGTTTAGTTCATTGAGCAATTCTGTGTACAGTCTGTAATTAAATGTTTAGAACAGTACCCTGCATCTTCATGTGTAATTTACGACTCTCTGCACACAGGGACGGATCCAGGGCACCATCAACGTGATGGGGCAGCTCATCACAACTGTCAGCGACCAGTGGGGGAAGAGGGGGAAGGGCAACACACTCAATATTGTGATCGCTGAAGTGCTGGTTTGTCTCGGATGTGGGGATCACCAATGTGTGCTTAAGCGTAACAGCTTATCCCACAGTAGCTGTACGGTGTACGCGTTTTCAAACACATTCCCAGCCACTGGCTCCACCAAAACTGTTTTATTTTATTCGTTTTATTTCAACGAACCGCAGCCGTGAAGTGAAGTCCGGGTGCACTGCCAGCAGCTTGAACATCTGGCTGTACTCTTGTGCTGTCAACATGGCTTGAATGAGGGGTGGCTGCGAGAGCCCTACTTCTATAAATAGATGCCCTCCAACTTTGAGCAATGTCTTCGAAAGTTGCAGAATGCTTCGCACAACGTCCAAACCATCGATGCCAGCAAAAAGAGCTGCATGGTCTTCATGCCTGAAGGCAGCATTGACACCTTTGAAGATGCATTTCTATGGCATGACAACTGAATATTAAAGATCCACAGCAGAATATATATTGTATATTTTGGTCGTGGAAACTATTTGGTCGTATATATAAAAAAAAAGGAAGCGGTGCACCAAAGGGTGTGTAACAAGAATATGACATGCTTTCCTGCACATTTAGTTCACCCAGTGCAAACCACCCTCTTCAATTGAATGGCTGAAGTTGATAGTTTTTTTTTTTTTCCAGGTTTCTAAAGATTACTGGTGGGAAACCTGGCACTAGTGTCTATGGGAGCTGCAAGTATGACAGTTCAGCTAGCATGAAAATGATAGGTTGTACATGGATTTGTCTTCGTGCTTTTTTTTTTTTTTTTTTTGCTTCAAACAACTTTGTAGCTTACCAAGCTGACCATTTTCAACCAAATATTGTGCTATAAAGGCAACAGTTTGCAATAATCATTCATGTGTGTAGACTTAGTCTTAATGCATTTTAAGATAAATAATTGTTTGGAAATTTAGAAAAAGTGTGATAAATACCACAAGAACATCTGAAACCAAAAACGCGAAGATTAGACAAATCCATGTAGTATGGCAAATCCTGAAATTAATGTCTCCTATCATTCCCATGGTAGCTGAACATTTGCAACGCCAGAGTTCCCTCTAGTAATTTTTGAAGGAAAACTATACGGCTTTCTTTTTTCATTGTTTCTTTTTAATAGCTTCGAATGCACACGAGCCAATGAAAGGAGACCAGCACTAACAAGATCTACTATCACCATAAGAACCACACAGCAGCTGCACGCAAAACAAGTGCAGAATCACTCACCTCAGTACTTCTGGCTCAATTGTGCAGTACTCTTGAGTGGCAATGTAAGGGGGGTTACTGACAATGGCGTCATACAATGAGCTCATTAACTGAGGTTCTAAATGTCTGAAGCCAGTTGGAGTGACCTCGGCCACATAGCAGGAAACTCTTTTTGACAAACCCAGTTGTGATGCATTTTCTTTCGCCAGTTTTACTGCCACCAAATTTTTGTCAATGCCTGTGTAATGAACCTAGAAACATGAACAATGCACACACATAACTTCACTACTCAAGTACCAATACGCAAACGCAATACGTAAAAGCAGCCTTTTCGTTCTTTGAAAGAGAAAGAAATTCGGGACAATTTTCGCACATAATTTTCGCACATGGGCAGTCACATTTTTTTTTCACACAACATAGCACTCCACATCCTATGTTTTTACGTGTGCTGGAAGAATTACCACCCCACTAAGTTTTTACTTTTGGTGATGCAAACACTAGCAAGAGATTTTGATGAAAACAAATATGCCGTTCATTAATAAAACCCTGTTTATGTCTTAAATACCTGACATAATACGTACTGTACCACATAACATTTTCCTTGACTACCAGCATCCACTTTGTGGGTTCAGATGTTTCCATGCAACCTACAATTTATTTTTTCGGCCGTTAATTATGTACATGGTTACTGAAAATTCATATAAAATACCTGCCATTTTCATGTTCCATGCTCAAAATTGTGAATTCACAGTTCATTCCGGACTATTTCAGCACTTATGTCGAACTTTCGCAGTGATCTGTGCATGCTGGAAACTTAATCCCGCGTAGCAAATGCAAGACCAGAAAACATCAAAAGTGCATTATTTGTGGTGGCAGGCAAGGGCTACCTTGCTTTTAACGCAAAACGGAGGGAGGGGAGAGAATCGGCTGTGCAGTCTGCGTCCCACTCCGGCCACGCGCCCGAGCAGACGGCATAGCCGATCATGTAATAACGTTCACATACCTTAGTAGTACGGGAAGCAAGAGCGAGGCAAATGGCACCTGAGCCGCAGCCGACATCTAAGATATGTTCAGTGCCACCGTCGCTACGGTTAATGTGCGACAGAACGATGTCCACCAGCGCTTCTGTTTCGGGTCTTGGAATGAATATTGGTGGGCACATTTTCAATGTCAATCCGTGAAACGTCCACTCTCCCAAGATATATTGAACAGGCAACCTACACGAACGAACAAAGAGTTACGATATTGTGCGTCTAATATCTAAAGTTCGATTAACCTTTGTGCTCTCTTCTGGCAGTAGAAGTTTAGCCGATTCATATGCTGTGGTAGAATGCGCTTTACGCTTTCGGGACGTGCTTGAATCTGGGAGAAAAAGAAAGGTCCCTTTCTCTCTCTTTTTTTTTTTTTCATCGGTCTATTAGGTGAACTACTACATATTTACAAACCTTTAACGCCGTTACTCTGCCAAGTACACTGCTAAAAAAACAGTTGAGTGAAGCTTTAGCCTCTCCTGGCTCGATTCCGGCATGACTAAACATACGCATCCAATAGTTTGTGAACTGAACGGCTGAGCATGAACAAGCCTGCCTCATGCTGAAACAAACGCTGAAACCACAAAAATTCCGCTATGAACGAAACAAGACAGAGAGAGAGAAAAACTTAAAAGAGAAAAAATAAGCTGTCAAACTAATCAAGCCACAACGCAGATGCAACGCAGGACCATAGAATAAAGAACCAACTTTGGATAGATACTCAGCAATGGCGGACGTGGTCACGGAAGCTGCCGGACGTGACGTGCATGTAAGTTATCTATACTGTTTCATGTCTTACCTAGGTAAAAAAAAAAAAAGAACCCACGATCATAGAGTTTCTCACTATTATAGTGAGAAACTCTATGCCCACGATGAATTCCCATAACCAGATTAGAGTGTACTATAGTGCACTCTAATTTTTAGCCTTCTTGTACTTCCCGTGAGCGGCCGAAATGACTGTAGCGCACCAAGCGGCTGATGTGAACATCTGAGCCACATTTTTCGGGCGCGCGCAGTTTGAGCGCTGGCTAGTACGTGTTTCGCCGGCTGCACTGGTAGAACCAGTATAGGTGTTCTGTGGTAGAATTCTCTGTGGATCAAGCAACTTCGGCAATTTAGCTACCTCTTCCCCGCGACATTTTGTATATTGACATGAGATCATGGACGAATGAGAGCAAGTGGTTCACAACGGCGGCGCCACCGTCAGTCACTGTCGCACTCCAACGTTCACCGGGTCGTTGAACGGCGCGACGGCCCCTAACATCCCTATATTTCTGTTTCTGCGTGGATTTCGAGGGCATTTACCTACCTGCCCTCACACCTGTTCCACAACTGATTTCTTTGTTTCCTTGCCTCTCTTTTCACTACTCAAATATGCTTTCAAGCAGCAAGGTCAGCCTGCGCATCTTTATCCACGGAGGATCTCATCAGTGGTGCACGTTAGAGTGCCTGGATGCGTCCTCCCACCCCTGCACGGGGGCGAGAGGGCGCATCCAGGCACCCTAGTGCACTTCGTGTGCGCAATCGGTGCATGACAGCCACAAAAGCAAGGGCTGCGCTCGTTCTCCAGAGAACGGCAATGTCATCATCCTTTCAACAACAACAACAACAAAAAAAAAAAAACATGTGCAGCTCGAGACAGCGTTTTGAATGCTTGCCGATTTTCCCTTCAATAAAGCGTTTCTCTCTCCGCTCCCGTAATCGATGTGTGCCTGTCATATAGCACACACGGGAGCAGTATCGCGAATGAACTTGTATGTTTACTTGAAAAACACCTCGACACCGGCCATAAATCAAGGCTCCCGAAAAAAGATACAATACCCGTCGAGCTTTCCTTTTCTCGTTTTTTTTTTATTTACTCGCTTTTGGGATGCCACGCGGCATAACATCAGCATGAAACTAATTATAATACAGGCCCGTTTCATAGTGATACTGCAACAGTGACCGACTTATAAAATGTGTTCTCTATAATCCATCGTTCATAGTAAGCTTCAGCTTGATCACTATTCAATTTCACACCTTTAAGTACTTTCGCGACTCTTGAAATGGGCCCTCTTAACTGCCCACGAGCCGGTGTGTCCCCGGCATAAGAGGCGGAATATCCGAATTGCCCTAAGAAGAGCTACCAGTCAATTTAATCAAAGATGGTGGAGACACAATGCTTGAAAAACTAACGGCCCTTTATACGAACTGTCTATCGACTGCAAGGGTCCCGGTGAACTGGAAGAATGCCAACATTATACTAATCCACAAAAAGGAAGACGTTAAAGAATGGAAAATTTATAGGGCCATTAGTTTACTTCTAATATTATATAAAATATTCGCCAAAATAATCTCCAATAAAGTAAGGGCAACACTGGACTTAAGTCAACCAAGGGAGCAGGGAGGTTTCAGGAAGGGATACTCTACAATGGATCACATCCATGTCATCAATCAGGTAATCGAGAAATCCGCAGAGTACAATCAGCCTCTCTATATGGCTTTCATAGATTACGAAAAGGCATTAGATTCAGTCGAGATACCAGCAGTCATAGAGGCATTACGTAATCAAGGAGTACATGACGCTTACGTAAATATCTTGGAAAGTATCTGCAGAGATTCCACAGCTATCTTAATTCTCCACAAGTAGGAAGATACCTATAAAGACAGTGGTCAGACAAAGAGACACAATCTCTTCAATGCTATTCACTGCGTGCTTGGAAGAAGTATTCAAGCTATTGAAATTGGAAGGCTTAGGAGTATGGATCAACGGCAAATATCTCAGCAACCTTTGTTGCGTACTCCAGGGTAGCGTACCGTACTGCTGCCGAGAAGTAGCGACGCCTGCATATCGCAGCTCGACCGACATTACTTATTGGGTAGCGTGGCGTTGTCGGCGGGCTGCAGGCATCCGGTAGATCATGGCGACCAAGCAGGGGCGAGACGATTTCCTAGTGCGAAACTTGCACGGTTTTCTCAAAGGTAGTTGAAAGAAAATAAGAAAAGCATGAAGTAAGAAGTCTCAAGTATGAAGTCTCTCAAAGTACATTTCGGAGCCCCTTAAATAGGCTCTCTACAAGTTGTGGGCGGGATCTTGCTTCCGTCGAATGACACGTGACAGGCACGGAGAGAGGGCCCCCGTGGGCTCCGGCTCAGGAGGGGGGGTGAAGGGGATGAGGTAAGCACACACGATGCCACGGCCACGAGAGGAGGGGAAGAGGTCGCCCGTGGGCTCCGGCTCAGGCGTTAGGTGAATGACCTCTCCGTCGCCCGTGGGCTCCGGCTCAGGTGGTAGGGTGAATGACCTCTCGCCACGTGGACGCCAACCCTAACACCTTCGATTTGCAGAAGACATTGCCCTGTTCAACAACACTGGGGTCGAGTTACAACGAAACAAAGAATGATTGAGGACCTTAACAGAGAGAGTATAAGAGTGGGGTTGAAGATTAATATGCAGAAAACAAAGATAATTATCAATATCCGGGCAAGGTAACAAGAGTTCAGGATCGCCAGTCAGCCTCTAGAGTCTGTGAAGGGGTACGTTTACCTAGGTCAATTACTCACGGGGGACCCTGATCATGAGAAGGAAATTTACGGAAGAATAAAAATGGGTTGGAGCGCATTCGGCAGACAATGCCAGATCCTGACTGGAAGCTTATCATTATCATTAAAAAGAAAGGTGTACAATCAGTGCATTTTACCAGTGCTGACATATGGGGCAGAAACTTGGAGACTGACAAAAGAAGCTCGAAAACAAGTTAAGGACCGCACGAAAAGCAATGGATCGAACGAAGAATGTTAGGCATAACGTTGAGAGACGAAGAGAGCGGTGTGGATCAGAGAGAAAAGGGATAACCGATATTCTAATTGACATTAGGAGAAAGAAATGAGGCTGGCCAGGTTGTGTAATGCGTAAATTAGAAAACCGGTGGACCATTAGGGTTAGAGAATGGGTGCCGAGAGAAAGGAAGCGCAGTCAAGGACGGCAGAAGACTAGGTGGTATGATGAAATTCAGAAATTCGCTGGCGCTAGCTGGAATCGGTTGGCGCAGGACAAGGGTAATTGGAGATCGCAGGGAGAGGCCTTCGTCCTGCAATGGACATAAAATCACAGAACACCTATATGATGGTGGTTGGGGTTATGGATACGAGGAGGGGGGGGGGGCGCATAAAAGGCATCAAAAATGAGGTTCGCATCAATATATCGCATGCATATGCGGGCTTTTTCCACGCTCGGAAAAACATGTTTATGTAACACGTATTGAGCAACAGAAAGCTGCAGGTATCGGGAGTTTTTCATGTCGCTTTACAATTTTCTCATTGACAATCTTCATCTAATTATAATATTTGATAATTTGATTGATTAATTAAAGAGACGAATGATCTAATTATATAGGCGGAATGGAAAAACAAGCGACGGCAAACAACAATACCGTTTTGTCCAGCTACGTGGCATTCGCATATTTTTAAACTCTGGCAAAAATTAAGTTAACAGGGACCCCCCACCCATAGATCTTCAATAATATCGGTATTTGATATTCCAACAATTTCATGCTGTGAAGCTAGCACACCATCGTTGGGCGTGGCAGACTAAAAATACTTTATAATCCCTTAGGTTAAATATAGCAAGCTAATTACATGTGTGTTTTCAAATGTGGTTATGCGGTTCCAATAAACTGGACATGATGCAAGACGCGCAAAGTGAGGTTTGTTATGGCGGAGCAGCATGTATGGCGCACCCCGTTCGTCGTCTGCTACAACTCTTCGTGGCGATGCACGAAAGCTAGTAGAGTAACCCATAGTACACTCTAATGAAAAACAATCCTCACAGCCCAGACAGGGGATACGTAATAAAGAAAAGCATTACTTGCGTGGCCAGTGCATTCAAAAGAAAATTGGGCCTCGATTAGCTGTTGTTTTGTTGGATTTTCCAGCATCCAGCCAAATGCGCCCACTTTCGAAAGTGTGTGTGTTTGTGTGGAAGGGGGTCGGGAGGGGGGCAAATGGCATACTTTGCCCCTGCACCTCTGACAGTCGGGGGCAAGTCCGCCCCTGCCCCTCAGGAAATACGCCTACGGGCATAGGACCTAGTATTTTTAATAAATCTAGTGGTTCTTGGGAAACAGAGCCCATTCTACCGAAATAAGTTAACTACTAGTCTCTGTAATCTGAAATTCCAACAAAATGGTTTCCGCAGTGTCTAATGTACCACAGATCTCGCAATACGGGTTGGTGGCCAGTCTATGTTTTAAGTAATCCCCATTCACTTTTCTGATTCATACGGGTGTATTCGCCAAATAATATGACGCGACCATTCTTATTTTACTTGATACTGCGTTTGCATAAGTGTGTTTGGTTGTTAGCTTCTGCTCGCTTGGCTGACCCAATCACATTTGTTTCGTGACAGCGACGGCTTCGAAAGAAGAAACGGGCCTCCGCGCGAACACGGGTGCGATCGGAGATGGTTGATCGGCGCGTTCGTTCGGTTCCGGCGCGCGCGATTGGCCTACTCCGCGCCGACGTCGCCAGCCGCGGGGCGCGGTCACGTTTTCGGCGACGTCAAAATGACGACACGCTCCTGTCAATCATCGTGCAACCGAGCACGTCGTCTGCTAGGCTGGGCGCCGAACCCGACGGGAGTCGGGAAGCGACCATACGCTTTTACGAGACCGGCTTCGCATGGCGCGTCTTGTGGATTGGATTGGATCCAACCCGGCGACTGCGGCTGTGGAATGGCACGTTTGGATCCAATCCATAGATTAATTCTAGAAAATGGCGCTTGTGTTGGGTACTTCCATGGGTACTTCGATTGTTGCGCTGGCATTGCTCGACGAGGAAGAAGAGCGAGTGGAGCACGACCTACTGAACTCCCGACTTGCACAGATTTCTCTCCTCCAGCACGCCTGGTCTAGTTCGCCCCTTTTGCCGCTAGGGAAAGAACGTACGAGCAGAGTGGCGCTAGTTATAACCTGTTCGCTGTCGTCTGCTTCTGCGATCTGTTCAGCGCTTGTCTTGCCATTTCGGCAGGCACAAAGCACTTGTATTGGCGGTAAATGAATAAATTCACAAATATACAAAAGAAAACATATTTGCGAATGCTTTGCGTTTGAATAGTGAAACTAGAAGAGGAGGAGCGGTGCAAGAAATGTAAACAACGAGCATAGGTGGCAGCTGCAATGCTAGTTTCCCTTTCCTAGCCTCCGCAAGAGACTGGAAAAATTATTTAAAAAGGTTCATAGGATAATCTAGCTTCTTTTAGTTGATTAAAGATAGCCTAATGTTGTAGATGACAGTAGGATTTACTGCTGTGTGCCGTAGTGAAATGCAGATGATCTGGTAAAAGTATAGTAATTAGTATTCACGAGTAAGTCCTCCGACCGATATGTGCAATAGGCTGATCGATTCTGTTTCAAGGGAAGGTGAGCATATCTTGTTTTTAATGTCGTTGAATGTCTAGCTCAGTAGAAAGCTTGCAAAAAATTAAGCGATCCCAGTGCTTTAAAACGTGCTGCATTGAAGGCCCTAAATCGTGTCACGGAACTCTTTTCAAACTGTAAAGCTAGCTTTTCTGCGTGGTACGGCGGCAGCATAACGGTGGTGCTTAAGATACGTACGCAGTGAAGCTGTGTGCGCAATTCACTTCTTGAACTCACGACGCATTCACGGACAACTTTTAAGAGGTAAAATGAGTGATAATCGTTCTGTCGTCGAACATTACGGTGGTTTCAAGTTCCTAAAGAGCGCAGAAGCGAATTTTACAACATGTACAATGAAACTGTTGTGTACGTTGCGAACTCTATACACCATGTGATTTATAACAATCTGCTTGAAAAAGGCAATAGGAGCGGCTATTTAACGCTTTTTTAGAGAGCAGCGGACTACACGCTCCGACATTTTTTAGGTTCGGGCAGTCAACTTTTGGAGCCAAGTGACCGATCAAAGCCTTGTGACATCACTGTCACTGTGTTAGCAAAAATCATCAACTAGACAAGCAGTTAGTCACAACACAACAGCTGCCGTACTAATTACAACGCCGCACAGCCACCCACCGCGTAGCAGACGGACAGGTTATAAAAGCGCCACCTACGGCCATCGGTTGAACGAAAGTGGGCGCAAGCTGCTCCCATAGAAGCCGGATATCTGCGCAGGTCTGGAGTTCCAGTAGGTCGTGGAGTGGAGCTGCGAAGCGCGTTTGAAGAAATGGCAGAAAGCGAATTCCGACGTCGCTTTCGTTTCTCGAAACAAATAGTGCCTTGGTTGTACAGCGAAATCAAGCCCATCATCGGGTGCCAGCGAGCCACTGGAATGTTGTTGCTGCCTCTTGAAACGTGCGCCACTGTTCCTGTCGTTTCTTCACCCCCCCCCCCCCCCCTTTTTTTTTCTCGCTGTGCTCGACACCATCTAGGGAAGACGCAGAGAAACGAATAGTTATAAATTGTAGTAGTCACAACTACTACTATTTGAAAACGTGTTTGACCTTGAGAAGAAAAAATCATTTTTAGATAACGATTTCATTGGTTGAAAGACGAGAAGCATTTCGTTTTGTAGTATACTCTCTGCAAGCAGGCGACACACGAGGGAAGTAAACTTCAGGGGAGTTCACCGCTTGCCGATTGGCTGCTCTCTCCGCCACGTTCCCGCACATGTTGCATACTGCAACTTTGTGACGTTCCAGCAACCGAACAGGACGCTATCGAACAAAGATCTCCGATAGCGCACCAGATCGATCGGTTCTGGAAATATGTATAAAATTCGTCGCTCGTCGCCCAGAAGTGCTATGAGCGGCAGGCCAAGAGCGCGAAGCCGGAACTGGATGTACATCATGTCGATCAAAATCATCGCTCACGTGGGGTTCGACTTGTAGGCGACGAGCGAACGCGACAGGCGCATCATCGCGTCGCTTGTCATCGTCGCCCGCAAGATTGCTTACTTGCGGTCCAAGCATTTGAATCTCCCTCCAAAGTAGGAGGAGCTGCGTTCACTATGGGCGGAGTTTGAGCTCACCTCTCTCTTTACTCTCCTCTTGCCCACCTTTTCACGCTTTCACTGCTGTCAAAGCCTTCACTTTTTACAGTTGGTTCTTCATTCTGTTTCTACTGCCTTCACCTTCCATACCAAACGAGCCAAAAGATCCGGAAGCCCTCACCCTCCCTATTTGCTGTGTTATTTGACAGCTGCTGGATTGGCTGTCTTACTGGCTTGCACCGGCGGAAAGCCATCAGTCGCCGCTTAATCGCCGCTGAAGACGGCGTCTTCGACTGAGGGCATTTCGCTTTGCTGGGAAGTCATAGTTATGGCCACATTTGCTCAAGACCACTTCCTCTTAGACGATCCCGCCTTCAAGAAGCTCCGCGAATACTATGACACTGATGGGAAGAAGCTCAGTATTCCGGAGCTCTTCAAGAAGGATCCTCAGCGCTTCAAGAAATTCAGGTGAGGTGTCCTTTGCGCTTGTTTAAGCAGGAGCTGTTAATGCGAGTTACGCAAGTGTGTTAACATTTACTGTTTGTATATCCTGTCTATGTTATAACTTTGATGCTAACTGGTTGAGACCCCCATTCATCATGTCCTTCACTGACCTTGGGATTTCCTGTGTGTTCGGCGCTTTCCTGCAACTTGCTTGACGGAAGGAATCGAACTCGCCCGAGATAATTGCTTGTCACGGCCACCTTTTGTAGCCTTTCACGGGCCACCTTTTCCCCTTCTGCTATTTACCAGTGTATCGTCCCGACACACACCTTCCTACGGCTCGTGTATTGAAGCAAATGTACGTGCTATCTTGCTTTACGATTAGCAATACTTGGTTTAATTGCAAGGAATACAATTAGAAGGTATAACGTACCGTTCATTTTTTTACTTTATTCTTCCTGGTAAAACATGTTTTATTGCCAGCATTTTCAGTAGCGCACTTGATTAATGGTTCTGGTTTCAGCTGGGGAAGTACGGTAACCGCGCAAAATTTCCGCGCGGGTTACCGCGCAATCTACTGCTTTCACAAACCGATAAGCAGTCCGCACGGCTAATTCCAGGTTAAATGCATTCTCCTGCTTTTCTTTTTCTTCTTTTTTTCGGGTTTTCTAGTGAGTAAATCATTGCCTACAAGCGTACTTGCAACGGCTCGAGCAATTTATCGCGTGATGCATTGTTTTGTTAGCGTGTAATTTCCATTTGTTTTGCTTTTGTTGCAGCATTAAATTAAATACACCTGACTCTGGCGTCATCTTGTTTGACTACTCCAAGAACATCATTAGTGAAGAAGTTTTGGCGAAACTGTTCGACCTCGTCAAGTCACGTAAGGTCGCATTGGCCCGTGATGCAATGTTTCGTGGGGAAAAGATCAACTTCACTGAAGGGAGGGCAGTGCTTCACATTGCATTGCGAAACCGCAGCAATACTCCCATCCTTGTAGATGGAAAGGATGTAAGTAGTCGTGCATTCTGTACTGCAGTTCTGACTATATGGTGTGTTGAGTTCGATTAGTGCTATTGTAAAGTGCAGCCTGCTCTAAAATTGTTCGACTGCGATGTAAAACATGCAAAACTCGCTGTAGTTCGCCATGGCATTGTGCTTCTGAGGAAATGGTCACAGGTTGAAATGGGAAATTACACTCTGTATTTGTGTCAATGACGCACTTGGTAATTCCTGAGACATTGTTCATTTAGTTTGTAGTGCATGTATAGCAGGATGCATACTGCCTTAAGATAAATTTCTTAGCAGTGTTGGTGTTTTAATGGAGAGTAAACATTCACCCAATTCTTAAGAAAACTGATTTATTTTGCAAAATATTATTACCCCTCCATGAGTCCGGTGACAGACTGCTTGACAGGAACAATGCATTTTGTTAAAACATTATTTCCACCTCATGTATACAGGCTGCCAAATAATTTGGCCTCACGCTGCCCTCTACCATCATCTTAGCTGGGTAGTGACTGTCTCAGCCAGACGGCAGTCCCGACTTTATTTCGCAAACTGGGACTTCCTTTAGGGCTTCCTTTGCAGAAACCGCCTCAACCATCTGGATTTCTGGAGAGCTCATTTAGTTAAAATTGCATTTCTTCAATATATGTGGCTCCTATGAGATTAATGTGCATTTACTGTATGTTGAGTAGCGCACTTGGGGGTAATAAGTAGAGCTCTGCAGATTTGGGAATTCTACATCTCTCTCTGCTTCAGTCATTAAAGAAATGCCTGGTTTTGATTATTCTTTACTCGTTGCTGCTGTACCTGTTCAATGATACTGGGTGTTCCATCATACGTGCAGCACGTAAAAAAAAAAAAAAAAAAAAAAAAGTGACGTTTGTGTAGTGAAAGCCAACTGTGTGTTGCTTGCAACCTCCTGAGGAAGCCTTCAGTAGGTTTTGTGTTAATTATTGAGTAATCAAACTTATTAGGATTGCAAATCAGGCCAATTGGTAACAATACATTTTCAACAGCACCACTTAAGGGGAATCTTTAGCTCGGGGTTAACTCCGATGCTGCATATTCAAATACAGTGGACATTTCTTAAATGGAACCTCAAGGGACCAGGGAAATTGTGTTCCGTTTATCAGTAGTTCGATTTACTGATAGACATTGCAGAGAGCATTGCATGAATGCAAAACTAACCAACCATGAGGGTGGTGTTCCGTTTAAGCGGCAGTCCTGTTTAAGCGATTTCCGTTTGTCGAAATACCACTGTACATTTAAAATGCAGAAATGCTTTTATGAGACAGCCTCTTGACCGATTTGAATGAAAATTCTTGCATTTGAGAAAGTTCGTTCTAGCGACTGTTCGAAGCACAGCTCTGATTGGGGTCTAGAAGTTTAAAAATTGCTGATAATTGGTAAGTGTTAAAAATATAGTCGCGCAAAGTTTACCAATCCATAACTCTGCAACAAAAACAGCTATTGCAGTTCAGTAAACTGCATCCATTAGAGCATCTAGAGTGGACAAATTTGATATATGAGTTTACAGTATCTGAAATTGTTGCAATGTTTTCATGGGCTTTGCAAAAGTCTTACTCACAAATGTAGTATATTTCTGAATGGTGTGCGATACTTTAGTCCGGTTTAGACGTAGAACTAGGTGCAGTTTAGAGAATTCTAATATCGTTTTTCATTGTTGGGTTCGTTCTAAGCTCTATAGTTTCGTTCTTATTGAAAATTTTGTCATTTTCAATAATTTTTATAAAAATGGGTGGCCTAAATAAAGCATCTGCTTTCAACAGTCACTAGATTTTAACTTTTTCTTTTAAACGCAACAAACCTAATCAAATATCATGCAGCGGCTGCCAAGAAAAGCGATTTTTCTGTTCCCGTGTATTTATATAGGAGTCCCCGATCTAAAGCTTCATCTTAAGACAGACAAGCGAAAGAAAACAGGACATGCGCTGTTCTTTTGCTGCTTCCATTGCCATTCAACAAATGCTGACTTAAAATAAAAGCTCAGTAGCGTTGACGAAACTAACAGCAGACACTTTTTTTGGAAAAATTATCCTTCTCCATTACCCTTGCATATATGCACTCTTCAACAAAATGTACTAGACAGTTTTACAGCAAAGGATAAAACATGGCAACAACATCTAAGCGAAACACAGCACACCCTACTGGATTGGAGTTATTGATAAATTCCACTACATCCACAGAGCTGGACACTTCAAAGGGTCATCCTCTCTTAGCCTATTAAGATGTGTCAGAAGTGAGCTAGAAATGACACTTGGCCAAATCCTGTGCTCCAAAAACACTTTGAAAAGGACCTCATGTTTTTTCTTTGAAGGTAATGTTCAGCACCTTGTCGCCTTCATTCTTCAGTTGATCAGCAATGCGATCTTCACTCATGTCATGCAGCATAGATGGCTTGGTTGTGAATCCTGGACAGCTTTATCCATGTAAATGCTCCTTGGCATAACAGCAAAGAAGCCTTCCCTGTCTGAGATCAGCACCCTGGAATTGCTTTCACAGAGGTAACCCACTACTGGTTCCAGCTTCACGCAACCACACTGTGTCTTGCACTCCTTGGACAGAGTGTCGATGCGCTCAGGCATGCACCTAGAACAATCGTCCTATGTTGTTGGTCAGCACACTTTCCCTACCAGTGCTCCTCTCTCCTCATTGAGAAAAGGCTCAGCGCAGTACTTTGGGCCCTCTGACAGAACGTCCAGCGCATATTCTGGCACTAGTTGCCCACCAAGCACTGATGGTTCCTGTGGCTTGACTGCAGTGTTTTTCTACTGAAGAAGAGTAAGTCTGATAATCCACGATGCTTCATTCGCCTGCATAGAAGTCTTCAGCCAAAACCTCAAGTCTTCCCTCGAGCGTGGTCCAAGCTACTTTGTCAGTATTTAAAAACCTTACTTGCTGCCAGGCTTCAGCACAAAGAATACAACAAATCCTCTGGGAGTGCCCTGGGAGATCATCCATGGAGTGATTGCAAGTTCGGAGAACAAAGCGACAGCCTAGCATACCACGATGGCACTCTTGCCTTGCAGATGGGTGAAGCTATCATGAATGACAACATGGCAGGATTAGTAGGAGAAACATTGTTACATAGAAGAGCCCCTTGGACAAGAAATCAAACTTAAGATTGCAAATTGGGCAAGTTGGTCATTACAGGCTGTCGTTAGATATATTGGTCATTTCGGAGTCATTACAAGTCGTAAGTCATTACTAATCATTATTAACCTCTACCAATCTCTATTATAATGTTATCATTCACTAACTGTCACTATCAACCATTTTTCATTCTTAATCTGACCTCATATGGCGTGATAATGCTTCGGCGGACACTCCGGCCGCTCAGGTCTGTTGACTCAAACTTCACCATGAGCCTTCGCCTTAAAAAAACACACGAGCATGCAGAGGGAAGCAGCAGCGGAGGCCCAGTCCGGCCTCGGCAACTCTGCCACTTCGGTGGCTGTAGGTATTGTATGAAACTCTATGGCTGTAGGATCGAGGCATCCTAGGTAGCTGAGGTAACTGAGTGCCATCCAGCAAGCGGGCGGGAACGCAAATCCACTTACCTCTCGCCCTTCCTCGCAACTACGCTCCCCTCGCCCTCCCTCAACTCCCTCCCTCCCTCAAGTTTTTGGGCCCCTTTGAGTTCTAATTATCGAGATTCTACTGTATTTGTGTCACTTTTCTTTTTCTGTGCTTCAAAGAAAGCTTGGGAAACTGTTAAAGCTAGCATGGCCTGGCCTGCTGCTTGCATGCCACAGTTGCTTTCATTTATATGTGTTAGGAGGAGTTTCACAAAAAGTAGCATGTTGGAAACAATTGAATGTAATGTTTAAGACTTGCTCTAGAAATCTCGTATTAACATGTGTAAAATAGAATACAGCTAATTCATTGCTACTAATTAATGAGAAAAAACAATACTGGAGGGTTCTCTTATGAAGTTGCTAACATACAGGTGGTTTCATTCACCCAGAAGGCGCTTCACTTTCATTTAAAACTTGCTCCGTCTTACCTGAGACAACAAGTGTGTGATAATGCATAGTATTGCATGGTTTTGTGAATAAGATGTCCTAGTGATGTGAAGTCACAGCCAGGATTATTTTTGATACAGTAAGTGGTAGTATAAGTATTTATGTCCTTCACCTCATCTAAACATTGGAATTTTGTTACAGGTGATGCCTAGCGTCAATGCTGTGTTAAAGCACATGCGAGAATTCTCAGACTCTGTCCGTAAAGGTGAATGGAAGGGCTACTCGGGGAAATCCATCACTGATGTTGTGAATATTGGCATTGGCGGCTCTGACCTAGTAAGTCTTTCTGGTAGTTGTGCAGCCATGAAATTAAGTTATGCTTCTAATTTTGGCATGTTTTTCTTCATGATACGTGAACTTGCATAATAATCTTGTGCTGCATTTCAAAGATATCAACTTTGTTCATAGTGATCCGATGATGGGTCGCATCAGCTGAGTTTCACTCATATTGAAAATTTTTACAGGGCCCTCTCATGGTGACCGAGGCATTACAGCCCTACCAGTGTGGCCCAAATGTTCATTTTGTCTCCAACATTGATGGCACTCACCTTGCAAAGACACTGAAAAACTTAAGTGCAGAGACAACTCTATTCATCATTGCATCAAAGGCAAGTGTTGTAGGGCCTGCATCCTTTATTTATCGTGAAACTACTAATAAAGGAGTAATGCTCTTTTTTACTTTTTAGACATTTACCACCCAAGAAACTATTACGAATGCACAATCTGCAAAGGAATGGCTGATGAATCATACCAAGAACGTAAGAAAGCATATAATCTCATAGCTATGTTTGTATGAACTGTTTGAACGTTGCCTTACATTGCAGGTAGTTTTTAATTTGCACAATTGTCATTTCAGCCAGCTGATGTGGCAAAACACTTTGTGGCACTTTCAACGAACGCTCCAAAAGTTAAGGACTTTGGTATTGATGAGAAGAATATGTTTGAGTTCTGGGATGTAAGTACTAGTGTGCATATATTGTTGTCCTTGTGTTGAAATTCAACACATTTTTTTACTGTTTCAGTGGGTTGGCGGCCGATATTCACTCTGGTCAGCCATTGGACTCTCCATTGCACTTTTTGTTGGTAAGAATATGTGCATATTGAAAGATTAGCTTTTATGCACATAAATGTATGCAGCAGCATCAAAGTGGGCAATTAAGAGTCAAGTCACTTGCATAAAAGGGAAGAGGCTGAAAAATTAGTTTATTTATGGTTACACTGGGCAGAAGAATAGGACCATGCAAATTTAAAAAAAAAACGGGAGCAATGTATTATTTCCACCAGACATATTATTCGTGTCGAAACACTCAAGTGAGAGCGAATGTGCACTAGTTCTACAGTAAGGCAATGAATTTACTAAAATTGCAGTGAACAAGGTAATCTAGAGCAGCCATTTATATGCGATCATGGAAGATGCCTCGGGATGGAGGGTCATGCTTCCTAGTGTGAAAAGGCTCAGTTTGTTCTTTAGTTGCTAAATAAAGGGATGAAGCTGCTTCTAAGTTCAGTTTTCACCCACACGTGCCTGCTGTGAATATAGTATTAGGAGTGCAGAAAAATGAGTGGTCTTAGGCATGGAGGCTTGTAGGTTGTGTAATTGCAAAAGTTTAGTTAGCAAACTCATGATAAACTTGGCAATTTAAAATGCCTGCTTTCACTTGGACCTCCAAAGAAATGCCCACGGATAAAGTATGCCTAGGTACCTTTACTCGGAAAGTGTCTTGATGCAATAAATGAAATCGTGCCGCATGCTGGAGGAAAGCAAGATCTACTATCCTGGCATACCATTTAAATTTATCTGCACTTCACCAACATCTCATGGGTACTGCACACACTGCAGAGCACACATGTTCGAACAGCGCGCACATGCTGCAGAATACTTCAGTATGGCTTGATTTAGAATATAGCATTACCTAGGCAGGAATTAAAGGACATTCATGGCACCGTATGTCTGTCCCATAATGCCTCTCTAGTTTGTATTAATATATTTAAAACATTATGGACTGACTTCCCTTGTGAGCATAAGTGCTTACATGATCATTCACTGCCACAATCAGCAGCAACTTAACTGCTTGTGTCTGGGGTGTTGGTGCTTGTAAATTTAAGCTGGCAAGAACAAATATGAAGGTAGGCTGTGCTACTTGGAGTGGGAAAGGTGTGGTGATCAAAAACATTTCTGCAAGTTAAACTCGTTAAACTTTTCTTTCTTTAACATATTCACTGCGGCAGCACTTTTTGAAGTTTTGATTCCTGTGCGGAGGACCCACTGCTGGGTCTCTTGTCATATTTCTATGATGCGTCGTGACCCACTAGTGAGTCAACAAGAGGCTGTGCTTCTTGGGAACTTTGCCAAGGTGCAGACAGATGGCGCCACAATGCGTCAGACTGGAAACAATAATTTCTTTCTTTTTGTTGATTTATAGCAAAGATATCGCTTGCACAGTGCTGGAAAGTCCTGCAAAGGCACACAGTGTGAATAACTGCTGTGATCCACACCACAGTGAACATGTTAAATATAAAAGCTCACTTTATCATAGCTGGAAGAATATGTATGTGTACGGGTATTTTGTATTTCAATGTTCTTTGTTGTGTATGTGGTATCTTATACACACTGTCATTACTAGCCTATAGCATTCTCTTGTCGGGTGCTGGTGTGTCTACTGCAGCATTCTGCATCTAAGAAACAGGGTATCTTTTGTTTTGGTGGCTGATCACTGCCTGATAAATTGTCTTGAGAGAATAGTGCAGTGCACTTTATATACCAGTCTGGTTTGATATGGCCAAGATAACCTCTTTGTTCTGAGCACACTGTTCTAGTGCATGTTACATTTTGGCATCTATTTGTGATGACTTCAGGTATGGACAACTTTGAGAAGCTACTGGGTGGTGCTCACTTTATGGACCAACATTTCCTGAAAGCTCCGGTGGAGGGAAATGTAGGTACTCAAATCACTTGGTAACTATGCAGGGGACAAAACGCTTTGCTACTAAGAACTAGTAGGTTTCTTACCATGAAACTCTTGAATTAAATATTCATGTTTCTGCCATGTCTCACGACTTGAAATGGATTGTACACGATTGTCAATATTTAGTCTGTTTCTGCTGTGTATTATGCAAAAAATTTTATTAGTTTTACGCTTTTAAGAGTTGAAAGGCCTTGCTGTCCCAAAAAGTTATAGAATAGTGACGCAGATTCTCTATAATAGAAATTGCATATGAAACTTTAAAAATATCTTCTTTAGATGCCCTCTTAATGGTCTATAAGTGTCCGTGAGTGAGGGTCCCGTACACTATCCACATAAGTACTGGTTGAATCAATTATAAGACGCAAGCTCTGTTTAAGGGTTACAATAGTCCATAGTTCGATGCCATGATCATGAGAGACTTTCGCATTAGTGATTATGTGCTCAGCCCAGCTCATTTCATAAGTGATTGTGAGATCTAAGTATATAAATTTGTTTTCAAAGCCAGTAAGTGAATAAAATAATAAAATTAAATGAGAACTTTTTTCAAAGTAATTGTCATCTGAACACATTTATTTTGATTTATACTCATTTACCCACCACAGCAGCTCAGTAGCTATGGCGTTGCGCTGCTGAGCACAAGGTTACAAGCTCAATCCCAACCACAACGACCACGTTCCGATGGGGGTGGAAATCAAAAGCACTTGTGTACTGTGCATTGGGTGCACGTTAAAGAACCCCAGGTGGTTGAACTAAATCCAGAGCCCTCCACTACGGTGTCCCTCAATCTATTGTGCAGTTTCGGAACATGAAACCCAAAAATTTGGGTAATTTAATCTAAATAATTTAAACTCGCTTGCCGTTCATGACACCGCAACTTCAAATTTGAGATACTGATGCCTCTGCTAACTTGAATTTGAAGTATTTGAAGTTTTCAAGACATGTATAAAATGGCTTGATTCAAAAGTGTGAAATAATTATTCTGCGTGCTTCGAAGAAACATCATACAGAAGAAAAAATAAACTGAGAAAAGAAAAGTTCATGAAGTTGACCTAAATTTCTGTTGTATGTATACAGGTAAGCTAGCCTGTTTGTCTTTGTATGGCCATGAATATAAATCTGCCGCCATGGCCACGAGTGGCACTGCCTAGCACTTCCAGGGCTAGAACTTGTACCTATAAATACCCAAGAGTCTGGAAGAGGGAACATTCGTTGCCGTAGCTGAATGGTAGAGCATTGCAGGAATAATCCGGAGGATGTTGGTTCAGCTCCTACTGGTAGCAAGTTCTTTTTTAGTGGCACGAGTATCGAGTCACACTTTTGTTTGTTGTGCAGCACTCCCTGTTCACCTCCTTAGAGACCGGGGAGGAAATTACTAATAAATTGGAAAAAAAGAAATGGAAAAAGACAGTGCAGTACGAAATCATTGGTTTCATTATAGATATATCAGAGCATAAGTTTAACCCGCCGTGGTTGCTCAATGGCTATGGTGTTGGGCTGCTGAGCACGAGGTCGCGGGATTGAATTCCGGCCACGGCGGCTGCATTTCGATGGGGGCGAAATGTGAAAACACCCATGTACTTCGATTTAGGTGCACGTTAAAAAACCCCAGGTGGTTGAAATTTCCGGAGTCCTCCACTACGGCATGCCTTATAATCGGAAAGTGGTTTTGGCACGTAAAACCCCATAATTGATAATTCAGAGCATAAGTTTAGTTACAAGTTGAGTTACTGAAGTGTCTGGAATAGTTAGAATTAATTAGAAATCACTGATTACCGCACACCAAAGCACAGAGTCACACTTTAGAGACACGCCATATGAGCACGACTTTGGCGAAATTCCTGGAAGTAGAAAACGGAAGTAATGATGTCACTAAGGACGTCACACACAAGAAGGTGGCATGATATTTCACCGGCTAATTAATGAAAAACAGTTGCCTATAAGTTCAGTTCATGCATTGCGTTCGCCTAAAGTTAACATAAAGAACACCAACATCGAGGTGCGAGTGTCACTAAGAGACATCGAAGTCAAAGATTAGGGTCGCCTACCATTTTTTGACTACTTCAGTTTCGCTTTACCTTATCATTTCTCAATTTCGATTAAAACAACAAATGATTTCCCCCTTGCTTTCCTTGGTTTCATTATCTGTTGGGCTCATGTCGTGATTTGCAATAATCTGACCCTTCAGTGACCTCCCCCCCTTTTTATTGTTCATAAATATGAATACAGTTTGAATATCTGTAACGGCTGCAGAATTTGCCATAAGGTTAGCTTAGGTTTTACTTCATGATATGGAATCGTTTACCACTGTTTTCAGATACCGATCGTCCTTGCTGTGCTTGGATTCTGGTACCACAACTTTTTTGGAGCAGAGAGCCATGCCCTTTTGCCTTATGATCAGGTAGCCAAACATTTGAACAACTGGTTCTTTTTCCTGTTGCTCTTTCCTCAAGTTTTTTATATTGCAGCCAAACTATCCTCAGTGCCATACGAGGTCTGTTAGAAAAGTATCAGAGCTTTTGCCGAAGAAAAAAACTGGCATAACTGGAGCGTTGGAAACCTAATCACTCTCAAAGTAGTCTCGTTGGGACTCCACACACTTCTCTCAGCGGTTTTTGGAAACAGCCTGAAGTCGCAGGGGGCCATATCAGGAGAGTAAGGAGCCTGTTGAACTACAGGAGTCTGGTTTTTTGCCAAAACAGTCTGAATCAAGTGCGAGGAATGTGCAAGAGCATTGTCGTGATGGATGCGCCAATTTCCTGTTGACCACAACTCCCGTCTCTTGCGCTGCACAGCTTCACGTAGGTGATGGAAGACATTCCTGTAGTACTCTTTGGTGATTGTTTGACCCTGTGGTGAGTACTTGTGGTGTACCACACTGCAGGAGTCAAAAGAAAGCAGTCAGCATCACTTTGACGTTGTTGCGCACTTGGCGGGCCTTCTTTGGTCTTGGTGACGTGGAATGCTTGCACTGTGACGACTAGGATTTGGTTTCTGGGTCGTACCCGTACACCCAAGACTTGTCACCAGTGATTATGGTGTTCATGAAGTCATGTCACTGTTTGTGGAATCCAGCATGTCCTGTGAGACTTCAACACGAAGTTGCTTTTGCTCCACCATGAGCAGCTTTGGCACGAATTTCGCCGCAACTCTCTTCATGGCCAAATCTTCGGTCATAATGGAATGTGCAGAAGAAGTGCTGATGCCCACCTCTTCCGCAATTTCTCGGAAATATGACACGGCGGTCCCGCATCACCGCAGCGTTCACTTCGGCAATGACCTGGTCATTTCGGCATGTTGATGGCCGACCAGAGCGTGGCTCGCTCTCCACCGATGTGTGGCCGTCTTTAGACCGGTTGTACCACTCCTTAATCTGTGTGCTGCTCATAGCATCGTCACCGAAAGCCGTCTGAATCTTCCGAATGGTTTCCACTCGGCTGTCGCCCAGTTTCTGGCAAAATTTGATGCAGTAACGCTGCCCCAGTTGCTCTGCCATTTTCCTTGCAATAAAAAACCGACGAGAGCACTGCGCACTACCTCACTCAAACGCTGCGTCCCTGCGACTGACGCTATTGGCAGGCAGGAAAAATTCGTGCATGTGTACGAAGGTTCAAAGTCAGCTGATGCAAGTGTGCTTGTTTCATACCCATTAGGTGTTTGCAAAAAAAAAAAAAAAATAGGTTGGATACTTTTCTAACAGACCTTGTATCTTGGTGTAAACCCATGCCAAATAAGTAGTGGTGTTGGAAGAAAACAAGTAAAAGCTCTGAGCAACCTGCTTGGGTCACTTAGTGGCTATGGTGTTCTGCTGCTGAGCACTGTTGCTGGTTCGATTCCTGGCCACCGCAGCAGCCATTTGATGGGAGTGAAATGCAGGAACACTTGTGTTTCGGTGCACTTTGAATAACTTCAGGTTGTCGAAATTAATCTCAAGCCCTCCACTACAGTGTCCCTTATATCCCACTATGCAGTTTCAGTTTCCCCACAATCTAATATTTAAAACCTCTAAGCAGAAGAGGGGGAGCACAGGATGCTTCATGCCCAAAACGTGTTGTAACTGGATTAGTTGATGTGAGAAAAACAGCATAAGATGCCACATTAAGGCTTGTCATGGAATGAATGTAGTGTTCACCTGTGGAGTTCTGCAGCCCTTAATGGAACTGGAGCCTTGAATGTTGGCTTGCTGCTTTTGAAGGCCATGAACCAGCTCAGTGAAAGTGTGGCAATTGGGAGCAAGAAGGGTTTGCCATTTGTCCACTGCTAGTCCTGCTGTGAGCAACTCTGGCTTTATAGAACAATTGTGGTATTATGGAGAATAGGTGGGCTCCTTTTTTGACACATGCAGCTGCTTCTCATTCTCGATTGGCGTATGCAATTTGTAGCTTTTGCTGCACCCACTGCATGGTTGCTGGCATGTACAGGATAAGTTTTTTTAAATACAGTGGCACTTTTTTTTTTCTCCATTCTTATGTTTTTGTTTGGTGACAGTGGTCAGTGCAGTAGTTGTAGAGTTTCCACTCTTTGTGTGCTCATTGTGATGCATTGTGTCAGCAGTGCCAACAGTCTTGCATACTCACAGTTGTGGCATGTTTCATACTCATATGTGGCATGTTTCTACGTGGAAAATAAAGTGCTCTGTGTTATTTTGTTTAGTCTCATAGCTTGTGTAATCTAAAAGAGCGACCTTCAAGGTTTCTTGCTCCACCATCAATTCTCCACCTCAAAACAAGAAATTGTGTTGCAAAAATATTTTATTTTTTTGGCATTATTGTTGCTTTCCCTGCAGTCAGTTTGTTCTCAAGTACATATCTCGTGCACCTCTTATAAAGCAGTGACTTCCATTTCTTTTGAATGCTTGCTTGAACATTTATAGGATTGGAGTTTTTTAGTTTATAGATTACTGTGCCAGATTCTGATTTAATTTAGTATCTTCTTTTCAGTACATGCACAGATTTGCAGCCTACTTTCAGCAGGGTGACATGGAGTCTAATGGCAAGTACATTACGAGAAGTGGAAAGAGAGTATCATATACAACGGGACCCATTGTCTGGGGTGAACCAGGCACCAATGGACAGCATGCTTTCTACCAGCTCATTCATCAGGGTACGTGTCTCATGAAAAAGTGGCATTGTTTGATTATTGAAGGCCGACTCTACTGATTTCAGTTTATGGTAATTAAACTAAAAAGCACACCTGCATGAAATGGTTATTGGCATCTGTTGTGTTCCTTGGTGCTGTTAGACTGAAGCCATGATGAAATGCTTCTGGTGAGGGCACTTGTTACTGAACTCGCTCATTATTTCTAGAAATGTGCTCATTTTGAAGGTTTTATGTTTTAACATTTATTTCAAGGCATAGCAGTTGCAACGTATAGCGCAATAAATAAAGTTATAACCTCATCACTGGTGTTTTGAATGAATGTAAAGCAGCAATAATTGCTCAGACAGTTTCTTAGAATCCTTATGTGCAAATTCAAAGAAACACCTCAATGAACACGACTCAAAGTAATAATTAGCTATTTTTAGGACAAGTACTGAGCGCAAAAAATCTTAAATGTACAAAATATCCTGCATGCTCCTAGTTCCCTACTTTTGTAAGACAGATCACACAAAAAAGTTATAAAGATTTGTGGCATTGGTATTAGCCATATCGATGTCCGTGCTATGTGGGAAAGCCTCAAAACAAGCAAATGTGCAAATGTGAAAATGAATAAGTTTCTAAACTACGGTGAGCATTTGTTTTTATGCAGTGCAGCAGGCACATATTTTGTTTTTGACAGCCTCTTTTAGGCTTGCAAAGCAATAGTTGTCAGATTAGGGAGCATGCAGAAGCCTCCTCATACTCGATTGGTGCATTTAATCAGCTTTTCTGTGCAAGCAAGGAGGTCTAGCGTGCGTTCAACTGGCGCTGGAGCCTCCACATGCCTTGTTCAGTTACATGAAGTGTTTCACAATATGGTACAGTAATGAATAAGGGCTATTTGTTCTTGCTGTTCCATGCGGGAGTTGCCCGAAGTTCTAGAAACGGGTAGAAACCGTACTAGAAACAAGTAAAATAACAGTAAGAAGTCATCGTTACGGCCGGCAGCAAATCAGACGCTGCGGCCTGCGGCAGGAAGGTCTCTCTCTTTCCAGTGGTTCTCTGGCTTATAACCCCTTCAGTTCGTCGGGTCATGTCATTTTCATCCAATCGTCGAGCTTGTACAGGTATCGTCATGTTCATCTACAGTGGCGTAGCTAGGTCGTCTGGCACCCAGGGCCCATAGGTCTTCTGTCACCCCCCCCTCCCCCCTGATGTAGTCGAGGAAAACGAGGATATCGACAATTTCCGGGTTTCAGCTCCAGTAGAGCCACCTTGGATACTGCGCACGTTCCCCTCTCTCCTTCGCTTTCTTTCCCAGAGATCGCGAATGCAGGAAATACACACGCTGTTTTTCCTGCGCCAAATAACACAGGGTGCCGCAATGATAACGTGTGATAAGCCCATGTGCACATCTTCTGTCAGACTGTAAGGCTTGGCAGCCAATACAAATGCGGCATCATGGAAAATATGACTCACGTCACAAGTAACAAGAAATATCTTTATAATAAAGTTTTAATTACCAATTTTAGCGGCAATATTGCTTTTGCAAAATTGAAGCCCGACATTCATATCTTGCCCAACAACTTCACAAAAATCATCGTAGGTACTATGGCATGCAATATTTTGTCTGTGGGCAGCCCTGAACGAAAACGAAAAATAAATTGTGTGTCAGTGACGCTGATCTCCCCACCCTATTAGAAAATGCTACCTGCCTCCCCGTTGCGCGGGCGCCAATGCTATGACAATTACGAGTTCTCTTTATTCTGATCAATAAAGCCTTGTTTTCATTTGCTGCTATACGGACAAACGTGATTATCCAAGCTGCCGCACCACCGCAAGATTGGGAACAGAATAGAGCACGCCTCGCGTCGATTCTTGGCGTCACCATAAAAAAAGAAAGAAAAGGCCGCAATGAAGCCTGTGCCAGCGAAAGCTTGCACTACTGTTGGTCTGCACTCGCAATGAAGAGGATTAAGGGATCAACGTCACTGGTCCACTATTTCATATTTCTTTCGCTGTTGCCATATACTGGGCGCGGTCCGCAGTGCCAAAGTATATTCTAGGTTGTAGCACCCAAAACGATTTTGTTTAAGAAGTTTTTGTTGAGTTAATAATTGACTTTGAGTCCTCAGTTCTCGAATTGAAGTGCTTCTTCTATAAGTACTAATCACGGGATTATTAAGGATATGGTTATTACTTATCTGCCATATTTTTTTCGCTACCAAGTTCCTAGTAATCGCAAAAAGACATAACTTCATAGAATCTTGATCGGGAAATATCCTTACAAAATTCACCTTTTTTAAAATAAAATTCTGTGCAGCTGATACAGACACTGTACTTGTGACATGAAGTCACACAACAACAGTTTTCTGAAACTTTCGAGGGTAAGAAGGAAAGCGTGAAACATAACGGCAGGTTTCGCAGCGGTTTCTCGGAGCGAGCGGGAGAGGGGAAGTAAAAGCGAGCCGGACATTGCGGCGGGCCCGCTACTACAGCCTGTCGAGTCATACGCCGCCAAACTCTTTGGCCGAACCGAGTCTGACGACGATCCAGAGAATCCCATTCGCGACTTTTGACGGCCCCACTTATGCAACGTCGCTCTCAACGAATGCTTCGCCGTAAACGCGAGCGCCGGGCGCGCTGGTTGAACGCCCTCTTGCTGTTGTCTTTGTTCGTCTTCGCTGCGCGTTCTGAACGGAAGAGGGACCCAAGAGCCCCAACGCCTTACAACGCCTCACTGTATGTTTAGCGACCCCTGCTACCAGCATGAATGCACAGCGCGAGCACACCCCACATGAAACGTTTCGCTAAGGCGAGTAGTTTAGCGACCATTTCGCGAATTAAATTTTTTTAGCTTGCACATTCGTGCAATTATTTCGTGGGGTGTTGATAGAACTGCAGCCGACAATTCTGCGGTGCAACGCATCGGGTGCATGAGCTCGGGCTACTGGATACCGGAGCATTCTTTGCAATTTGCGCCCAGTCAAGTCGGCGGAAAGAGGGGTGTCTTCGGGCGTATATGACGCCCCCCCCCCCACCCACCCACTGTCTCCTTGCACCCGGGGCCCACGGCCCCCCCGGCCCCCCCTGTTGCTACGCCACTGTTCATCTAATCGTAGGGCCCGTGCAAGTGGCGTAATATTCGGCCAATGGGGACACTCCCTGAGCTCTATCCTGTAATGGCTGCCTCCGTCTGGTGTTGTATCTTTGCCTAGAAGGCGTTCAGCTGGAGGGGATGAGTCGTCCTTGAACGACCTTCCGGGGGTCAATTACCTCGAATCGTGCCGGCTTCCAGCTGCTATTTCGAGAAACGTCACGCAGGGGTAGACTAAAGCTCCATGCATGGCACACGTGGGTGGGATAGCCAACCTGTGTGGCAGGTCCGGCAGCACGGTTGTCGCGCACCCGTGCACCATAATTGGAATGCGACAGCGAGTTGTGTTTGGATAACTTGACCGATGCTAATTAATGGTCCATATATAACAAGGCACTTCAAAATGTAAGTGTTCAAAATGTAAGAGATTAAACTGCTAGTAAAGTTTTGGTTGTAGGTCAGTCTGAAATCGACTACGTGTTCTTGTGTGAGTGAAAACCCCACAAGATGGAAAGGATTCTTTGTAATAATTTGTACATATGCTGTAGAAAAGCTGATGTGAAAAATCAACTCCAGTGGCAAAAATAAAGTTGCACTTGATATTAGTCTAACAATATTATCAAAATAATGTGCACTCGTGAGCATCTACCCTTGTTTGACACATGGTTAAAATAGCCTAGACGTTAGATCGAAAAATTAGGCAACATTGAGAGAAGCTTCTTTTTCTTCACTGCTGCTGTCAGTTGAAGGATATGTTGTCGAGTTGACCATACTGCCAATTTCGCATTGTCTTATTAAGGGAGTACTAAGAGCGCTGGAGTCTACCTTTGATGATACTTCCAGTTGAAGCTTTATTATTGCGACATCAATTATGTGTACACTCCAGGCGCATTTACACCTTTGGTGTTGCCATGAGGTTCCATATAAAGTCTTAAGTGTGATAACACCATGGCCACACTCCGTATACTGTAGGTGCGAGGGTGAGCTGAGGATGACGGCTTGATCTTGCGTGCGCTAAGGAGGAAGCACGCTGTCTTCCATCGTGTGCAAGGCACCATGGGGTGGGGGCATTCTACTCCAGCAACAGCTGCATATGACGCAGCAGAGTGCGGCCACGCGAGCTCTATCTTGAAAGCGAACTGCGATGAATAGTCAGCCGCGCAGGCCCTATCTTGAAAGCGATCTACGGTGGGCGCAGAGTCTTGGTGCACCAAGGACTCGTACTTTCGTGTGCGCTGTGTCCTCACTGCTTAGTTCGGGTTGAAGCGAGAGGCAGCACGAAAGTCAATTTGCTTGCCACTCTTCCTCAAGCCAGCATTCTGACAGCCTGCACTTATCGAACTTATCACACTTATCTGCAATTATCGAGTGAGATGTGTTTCTGTTTGCCTCTGCACGTGTGACACCATGTTTGTTAATTTAGTTAGTAAGCGAAGTAAGTTTATACGGCTGATAAAAAACTAATATCCTTACTTTATATAGCTGTCTACTAATTTGCTATCGCAATCCATGCTTTGCCTTTTGGGGAAAACTGCAACTTTTTTTGCAGACTCCCCAGTCTGCCACAAATGGCCAAATCTGACAAAAAGTTAAGGTTTCAGTCATCGTAATTCAGATCATGCATGGTATTTGTAGTAGAATTTCAACGGAAATGTTTAACAGTGCATACAAAAACTCTAGATCAGTTTGGTCGATTTCTATCGGCACAGTAACGAAAGAGGTAAATGAAATAAAGTGTCCAAAAGTTAAAACTTCACCAATGTGAAAAGGTGCATATACTCAAGGAAAGTTCAGCCTCTGTGGAGAGGCAACAGCCTGTAAATACAGCACTATATAATAATGTTTTCATTTGTTGCATACTTTTGCCTGAAAAGTGCTTCTTTGAGCTGTGTGCTGGAGATTTCAAACTTATGCATTTAAAAGGGCACAGTAAACTTGTCAAATAGCAGCAGAATGTGTGACTGTAATTCAGACTTGTTATTTACGCGGGATCATAGGATTGGATCTCTGCTGAAATATCTAAACACATGCATAGCCCTAAGCAATACTGTGTGCTGAGTGGGTACTGTCCTGCACTGCCATGCTTTACAACAGGTGTTCTTACACAATAGTGTGCATTTTAAGGCGAAATGTTTAACCATTTGAATGCTCATTTGTTCCTCGGCTAAAGTGTGCTCCCACAACAATGCAAGTTGCATTATGTTTCCGAAATTATTGCCTGTAAGGTATATGAACATTTATTGTACCACGATTCACTGATCAATTTGTTGAGATGTCATGTTTGTGCAGAGAGGAATGCGGTGCTGCTTTAATGCTAGTAACTATTCTATGTATCATTGTGCATGTAAAATGTAGACATGGCTACGGATTAGTATAACATTTCATAATACTATACAATCCTTGAAAGTGGCATCCTATGTTTCTTGCTCATAATTTGCAAGAACATTCTTTAGACGTGCCACCATTGCTTCAGGTACCCCTCAAAGCTTCTCATACTCAGCACGATGTCATGTAGTTGTGACATTGCATTATAACATTTCATAATGTACAATCCTTAAAAGTGGTGTCTCGTGTTTCTTGCTTAAATTCGCAAGAGCATTCTCTAGAAGTTGGAAGAATGTTGTTTTAAGTATCTCTCAAAGCTTCTTCTACTCAGCATGATGTCAAGAATTTGCTTTCCGGCCCCATGGCTGTATCCTAATGGCGCTGGAATGCAAAAACGCTTCAGTACTATGCTTTGGGAGCATATTAAAGAACCTCAGGTGGTCAAAATTAATCCAGAGACCCCGCACCACCACCACTATAGCATCTCACACGGCATACCGTGCAGCTTTGGGACATTAGACACCAGAATTTTTATCCCTCAGAGCCCCTATCAGGAGAACTGAGGAAGAAACAACATGCATGCCAGATTTTTCCAGTAATTCCAGCCAGTACCAGAGATTTCCAGTACAGTGCAGCAGAAGTAAGGATGTCATTTTGTCGGTGACCAATTGCACTCTGCTATGGGTGAAGCCTACCATAGTGTGAATCTCACATGAATCTCACAGTAGTAACTAAATTAATCACTTTGGTGAACATGCTGCAGTTGAAGAATTAAAGCTGGTGCTCAAGGCATGCCTAGTTAGGTATCTCAACACTGGCGTCAGTTTTGGGATATACCGTTAGAAAACTTGTGGCAAAATGCATTAAATGGGTCCTGAACCACCCCTCGAACTTGAAGTAACATAGTTTGCGGATAGCATACGCTGCTAAGAATATTGGCTTAGTTTTGCTGTCGTGCGTGGTGTGTGGAGCTTGCAAGCAGAGCACGAAGTCGCCTTTCTCTCAAGTGCTCTCGTATCAACAGAAGCCTGCTCCTCGGTCTCTTCTGGGCGCTTTATTTTGTAATAAAGTGGATTCCCATACTCGGCTCTACTATTGGTAGCTGCAGTCTGCTACATAGCGTAGATACCGCGGCTGCAGCAGGATGCTGTGATAAGTCCACCGGCTAGCGCACTCGGCTCACTGAGAACAATCGCGTTTGGCTTACGTTTATTGTGTAGTAGGCACCAAAAACGGAAGTAGTGGCATCTACGTTGACATCCAAAATGAAAATTCAAGTGTGCGCCACGGTGACATTTAGAAGGAAGAGCATTGTGGGCATGCCCTGCTCTGCTGTAGCTTTCGCAGTGCAAGGCATTGAAGGAGCGAAAGCACCGCGACGGCTGTGTTTGATTGCTAATAACTCTGCTTCTGCTGAACGCATTGAAGTACATTTTGCGGCAAAGTATTTCTGAAATGGCCTATTTTAACTTCAAGAGCATTTCTCCTCCTCCATAAAAAGTTGTTCAGGGCCCCTTTAATAAAATTTTAGAGTGCTAAAAACATGAAAGACGTAGAAAAAGAAACGCCACACGCAGTGCAAGGCATTGAAGGAGCGCAAGTGCCGCGAAGGCTGTGTTTGATTGCAAATATTGTTCCCCTTAATGTTCCGCTTATTTTCTGATCAAGGTTTCCTTAAGCACTGTGGTACAAAAACTTGAGGAACGCCAATATATTTCTTGGTGGATTGGGTTTTGGGATTTGGAGTTTTGGGATTCCTACAAAATAGACATACCTTGAGCAATGTCTGGTTGTACTTGCGTAGTTATGTTTACCCTAAAGCAGTTAATTAAAATTTTAATATGTGCAGTTATAACTCATCACTGATCATTAAACAGCTTTATTGGTGGAGCACTTACCTGTATCTGTGTTTGTGTAAACTACAAGTAAGTTAAACAGCAGGTACTGTTTCAGCACCTTTATGCACAGAAAACATGTTTAAACATGTTGGAACATATCTTAGAGCATCTAACATCTTTAGCACCATTAAGACATTTCCAGCTTCTTAAATTAAGGTAAAGAAATAACTTTGCATAACTTCACCTGCGTATTACTCATATAGTTGACTATAAATTTAGTCAATTGAATTTAACTACATGGGAAAATATATTTTCTTTTGCGATGTAGGTATTCCAATTCTTACCACTGCACTTCTGCTGAAGTGATGGATTGTACACCTCATTCCAGGATGGATCATAAGAGGAAAAAGCTGTCACTGCCAAATGATGGTGTTGAAATACAGAAGATCAACATAAATGTCAAGTGTTGGAGGTGCTCATATAGTATCAAGCTAAAATGTGGCTGAATCTTAACTTCACATACTGTTATGTCTTATTGTGCACCCTCATCTCTTAACATAAACCAGATCTCATACTCTCTCATTGTGTAATTGGTTTTTCCGATTTCATTGTGCAATCAGATTTTGCATCCTCATTGTACAACTGCAGTTTGCACCCTCTTCGTCTGCCACTGAATTTTACAATTTTGTTATACAGCTAGACTTTGTGATCTCGTCGTGCACTTGTATTTCATGCCCTCACGTTTCCTGCGATTACATCTCATTCGCATTAAATGCTCTTTATCTGTATTACTCTGTTTTTAAGAGTTCCTTGGTGTTAATTGAAACACCAGTGTATATAATATGCATTGCCAAGAACGCTGCATTTCAGAAGATACTGCACGTTGGAGTTGGGTACAGTCAACATCATTATCTATATATTTATGTCGACTGCAGGACCTCTCCTCGTGATCCCGGGTTACCCCTTTCTTTTATCAGCTCACTCAATCGTGTGCCTGCAAATTTCTTAAGCTCACTGTACCGCCTAATCCTCTGCCACCTTCGGCTGTATTTTTAAGTTTCCCTTGGCACCTATTCTGTTACTCTGAGATCACTGGTTATCTGCTCATTACTTGACCTGCCCAACTCTTCCTCTTGATGAAAATTTCAGTTGTAGTACTTACATCTTTATTACAATTTCAGGCAATCTTTTTGCTTTGCACTCATGTGTGCCTGCTCAGGCCAAATATTTTGCAATATAGATCATAACTGCTTTGCGCATTTATTGGTACCTTAGTCCTTGCAAAAATTAATTCCTTCTTTTTTTTAGGAACTCGGCTGATTCCCTGTGATTTCATTGCACCGGTCAAAACTCACAACCCAATCAGTCATGGAACTCATCATGAGGCAAGTTTTTCAGTCTGCTGTAGCTTTATGAGTGAAGTTATATGGACGTTGAATCCCACAAAAATATGTGAATTATATTGTCAGAATAGCTATGCACAGTAATTTCTACAGATTGTGCCGTTTCCACAGCCAAGCTTAGGCTATGCTTCTCAAATAAGTTCCATAGTTTATATGCATTGCTGCCAAGGAGTTCATTTCAGGAACCTGTGGTCCACATCCTTTCATTCATGGGCACACATACCAACACCTTCACAGTGCCATGAAGAAACAGTAATGACATTATCATTGGCATAGCCAAGGGATGAGGCTCGCCCCCGCCCCCCCTAAAAAAAAAAAATTCAAATGAACCTCTCCTCCTTTCCCCCTTTTCCATGAAACAAAGTTTCAGGAGGTGGGCTCCGAAAGAGTGATGGAAATTAAAGGGAAAGCTTTAATGTGATAGCAAGGTGAGGGCTAGTGGCGGCCCAAAAACGGCAGGGTTTCATGGGGGAGATCCCCTCTCACATGCACAGAACATTGCGGCCCTACTCATGGCGCACTTCAACCTCATTCTTAATCGTCTTAACGATAACTGCTCAGGTGGTATTAGTGCTAAAAATTACACACACAGATAAAGATGGGACAAGCTCATGCATAAAACTTGGAGGCATTGTTGCTTCCCACCAGGCCTTCGTGTCATTGAAGAGCTTCTCATTTATGGTACTTGAACGAATTGTTGATCATGCTGCACGGAGGAAAATCATTCTGAAAATATTGCAACTTGCTTGTTTAGTAAACGCATCATAGGCACCCCTCCGTCCTTTCTTTTTCTTCTTTTTGTTTCCATCGTCTCTGACTTTCATTATGCTGATGAACTTGAGAAGAACTTGTGGTTAGGCTAGCTTGTACTTGCTGCTAAGAATGAAAACAGGGCAATAAAATTAACCGATGATTACGAAACTTCCTAATGCGAAATGTGAGTGCAACTCTATACCGTCAAACCTGGTTAAACCGTAGTTGCCCACTGCTTGGAGAAAGTATGTACTAAATGGTAGTACTGCTTAACTGAAATGGCGTGAGATCGCCCACTTACCTGTCAAAAGCGGAACTCGGAGAGAGTGCGATGAAAGAGCAAAATACATGCAGGATTTGTCTGTTATGTCTGTTATCTTCGTTTGATGCCACGGTGGCCTAGCAGCGATGACAGCTGCCTCAAACTTCTTTAAGCTGCAAGCCAGCTTTTCTGCCAGCCCCCTTTTACCAGCAAACACCCGCATGAGGCTGACATGACGTGCAGCTTCTGCCGCTGACGGGCCTGGATCGTTCGTGCTGTCGCTTTTCGTGTCATCCTCATCACTGTTGTTAGGAGACACTTCGGCAATAACAGAAGCAACGATAGCGAAAAGTCGAACCTCGAAAAGTTGAACCTCTTGGCCGACATTTTTTCGCGGTCCCAACAACACTGCTGAGCATCTTCTAATTCGCATTCCAAATGCCGCACACCGTAGTCAACGGTAGATCTTTCTCGCATGCCAGCACCGACTTCGTGCCACGTTCATAGCACGAGCGATGTCCAATTTTTTTTTATGCTTTTTTTTCGACACCACAGTGCAGGCCACCAATAGCCAGCCACAACGCTTTCTGGCTCAGCGCCGAAATGATGTTGAAGTTAATGTGGTTTCACCCTTCCAAGTGCCCTCTGCGTTTGCGCTTGGAGGTCATTCTGATCTCTGAGACTCATTCTTCTCCCTGGCCAACCTACCACCGTGATTGCTCTATGAAAAGCGCAAGCACTACATGTTAACCGATACATTCCTAATAAGCTGGTACGGTTTATGTGGATACAAAACGCATTACAGTCGACTCCCGTTAATACGAAGTTCACGGGGACCGCAAAAAGCTTCGAATTAAACGAACTTCCAATTAAGCACAAAACACAAAAAACAGCACTTTATTTGTGGCGAAACCGAGTATTTTCTCTAAGAAAAATAGTCGGTCATCTTGCTTTGCTTCTTCTTGCCGAATCGCGCTGCTGAAAGCAAGTTCTGCAGGCTGTAGATGTGGCGGAACGCTTCTTCCGCATTACCATCAGCGGCAAAGAAGCGCTCCGCAAGAGCAAGGCCCGCAGCTACATCGGCAGCCTTAGGTTGCGGCTCGCCTTCAACGTCATCGTCGCTTTCCTCGGTCGCTTCCTGGGGCCGAATAATCTCTACGATTTCGCTAACCGTCAGCGCACCGCACGTTTCGACCACCTTGTCTACGGCGACGTAATCTTCAAAATTGACGTCCCCGAGAGCATCACCAAAATCAGTGCTGTCAAGCTCGCTTGTTGACGCTTCCTCCGCTGAAATTTCAGAGGCATCCACCGAAGAAGCTGCCACAAAACCGCAAGCACTGAAGCAATTTGCGACTGTTTCTTGCTTCACACGATCCCATGCTCGCGCCAACATGTGGATGGCACTAAGCAGGCTCACCTCGTACTTTGTGGAGCTATCCATACACAAAAACATGCGCTCGTGGAGGTGCCGCCTGTACAGGACTTTAACATTCTTGATGATGCCTTGGTCCATTGGCTGCAAAACAGCCGTTGTGTTTGCAGGCAAAAATGCGAGGCGTATTGCACTCAAGGCTGGCACATTCACGTGAGCACTGCAGTGATCGACAAGGAACAACACCTTGCGGTTCGAAGCAGCAAACTTGCGGCCCAATTTGCTTATCCAGCTCTTGAAGATTTCGGCCGTCATCCATGCTTTTTTGTTGGCCTCATAGTCCACAGGCAGCGTCTTCACGCCTTTAATACATCTCGGCTTCGCGGCTTTCCAGATCACAAGTAACCGACATCGTTCCGTGCCAGTCATGTTTGCTGCGATCAGCACAGACACTCTCTCCTTGCTGCGTTTGCCCCCAGCACAGTCGTCGTCCTTGAATGTCAGGGTCTTCTCTGGTAGAAGCCGATATAGAAGAGTGCAGTCTCATCTGCATTGAAGATGTCTTCCGGTCTGTATTCGGCGAGATATTCACGCGGCTTTCCGTCCTTCCACGTGGCGCATGTTTCCTGGTTAACGGACGCTTTTTCACCACACACGCTCTTGAAAACCAGGTCATGGCGATCTTTAAAGCGCGTCAGCCATCCATCTGACAAAATGAAGTCATCGATCCCCAACATTGCTGCAAGCGTTCGGGCTTTCATCGCAACGATGTCTCCGCTGAGAGGAAGTTTGTTGCTCCTGGGCCTCCCTAATCCAAACCAGCAGAGCCTTCTCCAACTCTGGGTAAGCGCCGGTGCGCATTCGCTTCCGAGAAGTCTTGAACTTGTCGTTCTCAAATGCATCCATTATTGTGCGCTTGTTCTTGATGTAGTTTGAGAGCGTGTTCGGCTTGATCCCGTACTTCCGCGCTATGTCTTGTTTGGCGGCACCTCCCTTCTCAACTTCCTTCAAAACCTCGACTTTCGTTGCCAGGTCGAGCGTGCGATAAGAGCCACGGTTTGCCATGGCTATAAACTGCGCGACTAGGTACAGTCAATTCCGAATCACTCGTGGAACAACCTAGCCTAAGAGCTTCCAAAAAAAAACAAAAACAAAGGCGCTTGACCAACACACGCCTCGACGCTGCAAGACTAATCTCGCACAATCTCGCCACTGCCAGTATGCAGCGCTGCGTGCACCTATGGCACCCGCGAAGCCTCCGCGATCAGCTCTGGCCACGCGCGGCAGCCGCGCGTGGCCTCCGGTGGGAGCCGCTTCGCCTCCCGCCGGAGTTGATCGCGGAGGCCATGGCAGCCGTAGCAATTAATAATCGCGCCGCTCCAAGAAGGATGGCGTTGCGGGCGGCTGCTGTGGCAATGACACCAACGCGGAGCGCGGAACTGTTGCAACACTTGAAAAATTGCACATTCTACCAAAGAATGACGGTCACCTCGAGGATCCCGGCTGAAAATTAACTTCCAATTAAACAATATTACTGGATGAGGACTTCGAATTATCGAGCGATTTCTTCTATAGGATTACATGTAAAACTGACGGGACTAGCACTTCACTTCTAATTAACCGAAAATTCCAATTAAGCGGCTTCGAATTATCGGGAGTCGACTGTATGTTCAATGGCAGCTTAGCCAGGGATTTGACTTTACTACTTTTGAAACGAAGTTACTGTTTAGACGGGTACGGTTTAGCGAGGTTTTACTGTACGTCTTTTCATTTTGCAATACATTTGTCAGCGTGGACAATCTGTGTCGTGTGGCCCGTTGCAAACGGAACAAAGCGTTGCAAACCAGGTAACACTCAAGCACAACGATAGTGGTGAGCAGAGTCGGTGGTCATCGAAAATCTGATCTGTGGGTCAAGCGCGTCATCTTTGATACATGACTTGTTGAAGGTTCCAGTATAATCGCAAGGCTTCATTCCTGTAATTTTTAATCTACGATAATGTAGCATGCCCACAACGTGGAAAGCGTGATTGAGTGATAGACGACTTGCAAAATAGTGCCCGCCCTCTCCGTACGTAGCCGTGGTCGAACCACTCACTAGAAGACCTGGCTGGAAAACGATGATCTGCACTGTTACCTGGGCTGCAACAAGTCTGGCCTGCAAACAAGGAGACACATGATAGTGTGCTGTTTTGTTTTTATTTGGCCCCGTTTTTAGCGCTGTTCATTTTTCCTAGTCATGTACCAGCTAGGTGATCGACGTACATTTAATAAATGCATCAATTCGTAATCGAAAAAAAAAAGTTTTTTAATATGATCAGTTTTAAGAGTAGCATAAGGATGACAGCATAATTTGATGCAAAATGGCTGCACGCCTTAGCAATTAAAAACTTTTGTCAGCATTTAAGCAAGGTGTTGTTTCGGCAAAGCAAAAATCTGCATCCTCATTGTTAAAGCATTCTTGTGGCATACAACCTCCACACACGAGCATACACATGTACATGCACACACAGAGAGATGAGAGAGAGAGAGAGGGGAGGAGTGGTAGTTTTCAACAGAGATCCCCCCCCCCCCCAAATAATTTCTGGCTATGTCACTGGCCATTATTTTGATATTTTTTTTTATATATATGTAGATCCTGTTGGCTAACTTCCTTGCTCAGCCAGAAGCTCTCATGAAAGGGAAGACAAAAGAAGAAGCGAGAGCTGAGTTGGAGAAAACTGGAATGAGTAAAGATCTACTTGAGAAAATTCTTCCGCACAAGGTAAGTTTGCCCAACAACAGTGGAAGGAGCTTATGCAAAACTGAGAGTGTGTCTGTTTTAATTGCTAATGAATTTCGCTGTATAAACTGAGACTGAAAGTTATATTTAGAGCGGTGTTTTCAAATGGAAAATCTTTTTGTTTTTTGGCGTTTGCTAAACTCTAAGCGGTCTGGTAGCAGCGTTCAGTGATGTGGGACAGTTATGGCAGCATATGTAGGTGTTTACTTGCTTTACAAACAGAGGCAAGATGAACAAAACTATTGAAGGAAAATGCCATGACCATCACTTGTGGAGGTGACTTCTCGGCTTTGCTTCTTTTGTCTGTTTGATAAATTTTAGTGGTGTGAAGCACTAAAATTTAGCTGGCATTATGTGCAATAGCACACAGGAGAACAAACTTGCCATACCCACTGGTGCACTGTGTGCACTCTTCACTGCCCTGCAACAACTTTAGCTATGGCAGCTTTATAAAATTGATGAAGCTTTACATGATGCATGCTTGAATGGCATTGTATATACTGTATGGTTTCCTGCTGCTTCTGGCTTTGTCACAATGATTATTTTTTTGTATCTCGTCTTTTAAAGGTTTTTGAAGGCAACAGACCAACTAACTCTATTGTTGTTGATAAGGTAACACCATTCAACCTAGGGATGCTGATTGGTAAGTACATCAGCAATTCAAGCAGTACTTCTATTTGCCTTCCCTGAAAACTTCGTACAAAAATCATGTTTCATTTTGCCAGCAATGTATGAACATAAGATCTTCACTCAAGGCATCATGTGGGACATCAACTCCTTTGATCAATGGGGGTATGTCTCTCTTTGCACACAATGCTCTACCCCAACTCACATATACATGCACAAAAAAAAATTTACTATGGTGTTATGCTTCTGTTAGAAAAATATAACATTTTAAGTGATCTTATTTTCCAGTGTTGAACTCGGGAAGCAACTGGCCAAAGTCATCGAGCCAGAGCTGAAAGGCAAGAATGAAGTGTCCACTCATGATTCATCGACAAATGGCTTGATCAACTTCATTAAGTCATTCAACTAGTAGCTCTTTGGTGGCAATACACTTAATGATTTAAAGAAACATTTTCAGCTGAGCAGCATCAAACTTAATTTTCAATAAAAGTAGTGATCTGGAAGCTGTGAAAGGCATGTCAATGAAGCTTGCATTGCAAAAATGTTCCAGAGTTTTCTAGCAAACATCAAGCAGAAGAAATGGATGTACTTGGGAAACTACAGACATTATAATACAGAAAGACGAATATGCTTAGTTATGATCAGTTTATGGTTCTGAAACATTTGCAGTGAAGTACTAGTGGTGTTCAGATATAAGTGCACATTCAGAGAGCATGCTGCTTGAGTGATACTGCTCCAGTAGTGAGCAGCTGCATTATTTCAATAAAGTGATTGCTCAGCTTGTTCTATTTGTTTCTATTTAACCGATATATTTTGAAATAGATCTGATACAGGCAAATGGGAATAGGACTTTATATGCATAAGTTGCGCCATATATTCTGCTGCCTTCTCCCTGTAGTTTTCTTTAGTAATTGTTGGAATTCATAGGTGCGTGTGTGTGTTGTACTCCTGTGGTGTACCTAAAGAAAATAAATGTCATGTTAGTCTACCTGTCTTGTATAAATTGATGGTGAAGATCAGGGAGTGAGACAGATTGGACTGCAATTGATCTTTAGTGGAATGCACAATGTGCATAAGGCACCGTTCACTCAGGCTTTCTCTCTCGTTAGTGACCATATAGTTCTGGGCACTACAAGAGTGCTTTGGCCTCAAGCAATACAGTCATTTAGCTCGATACCTAAAGGTGGGAAAATGACACAAGGCTGAACAATACAGTACAGGTTTATTTCTATAAATACAAGAGTTCTGGTGGATACCGTTGGCTAAAAGCTGATGGAAAAAGAGCTTGACTGGGCCAATGGTCTGTTACAAGGCATACATGGTGGTTGCATCAAAAATAGTGGTATTGTTACACTCAGAATAAATTTGACTTGCATAAATGCGAAAAACGACCGAAAATAGACTAAGAGAAAACATTTGTTTTACCGGAAGAAAAATATACGTGGGGAAGGGTTACAAAAAGATGGCACAATTTGCTCTGATATAGACATTGGATAACAGACTTAAGAGAAAATGTATTCGATACACGAGGAGATAGAAATGTATGTCTGTAAGGGTTGCGAAATGGAAACAATTGGCTCTGATAAACCTGTCAGTGATCACATGTTTACAGAACGCATTCGAAGTTCCTTGGATGAGGAAGCATATATACCTTGATGTTTATTTAAAATGTATGGTAGATTGCGTTGTAATGACTGGCTATATTTATTTCGAAACCACAGAACATACCATGTATCATTATTTCTCGTATTGGAAGAAATGAATTTAGGTGTCAAAGATGCAGTAGACACTAGTAAAGTTTTGAAGGCAGTATTTGAGAAGTAGAAAAAGCTTAGAAGGCGAAAAGTGTAGAAATATTGTATTTCGATAATTTTATGCTTTAAACAGGAGACGTTGTGGGGTTAGTTGGTTCATAGCTTTCAAAAGATGAAACGCCAACAGTGACGGCACACTAAGAAGGAACAAAGATGGGACAAGGTGCTACTTGCAACTGTTTATTGAGGTCAAAGGCGACTGATTATATAGCCTTGGGGAGAGGGGGAAGAAAAAAAGAGGGAGCACTGATTATGTGAATGCATGCACGGGAGAACACAGAAGATGTATATGAAGGGAATCGCGGTGATGTGTTTAAGATTATGTGCTACTTTGTGAGAAACTTAGTAAACACGTCGCCGTGAAATACAATATTCTTGTGGTTTTTGCCGTGCCCCGAAAACTTGCTACTTTGTGCTACCTGATTGGATCTGATGATTCTAAGAAAGTAGAGTGTTCTATTAAACATACAAACCCTTCTGCGAAGTGTGAAGGGGTCATGTACCACATACCGCTGAAGTGTGGGAAAGAGTATATCGGCCAAACTGGCCGATGTATTAATGAACGCCTATGGGAGCATAAGCTTTCACTGAAAAATGGTTATTGTTCAAACTTGCCGCTTCATTGCAAGGCCTGTGAGAATGAGAATAAGCAAGTATGTGAAGCAAGGCTTCATGATACAGTAATCATGTTTAAAAGCAAAAATACTGTGGCACTTAAACTGTTGGAGGCCAACCAGATTAACAAAAGAGGGGACACCTGTGTCAGCACCCGTCTCTGAATATTCACACGAATGAAAGCATGTTCTTAGATAAGTTTTAGATTTTAGTTGATCTTTTGATTCCCTTCATATACATCTATGTCCTCGCACGTGTGCATTCACATAATCAGTGCCTCTTTTTCCTTCCCCCTCTCCCCATGGCTATATAATCAGCCACCTTTAACCTCAATAAACAGTTGCAAGTAGTGCCTTGTCCTGTATTTGTTCCTTCTTAGTGTGCTGCCACTGTTGGTGTTTCATCTTTTGAAAATTATGCTTTAAGAAAGCTGGCCGTGTTGTCTCCAGAAAACCTGTGTTGTCAATGTGCCGAATCATCATCTTTTGCAAAGAAAGGATTGTTATTATATTCGTCTCTCCTGTATTCGCCCACACTAAGGTACAGTAATTTAAATGGGAAGGAAATAAGGCATAATAAATGTTACATTTTGCTTTGGGTAAAAGAAGACACTGAGATAGAGACAAAGCACCTGTGATAGCAGACAGTTTTTTATAGATGTTTTCAATATGTTCATCCCATGTAAGGTGTGAAGAAAAAGTGACACCTAATATTTTATTTTCATCAAGAATTTCCAGTTCTTTACCAGCACACACTAAAGCTGGATTACTAGTAAGAGCTTTATTTTTTGCACGAAATAACATTACTTTAGTTTTCATAGGGTTTATTTTTAGCCAATTGCTGATTAACCATTCAGATAGCTTAGTGAGTAGATCATTAAATCTTTTCAGTAATTGTGAATTCAGACCAGAAATTAGAAGAGTAGTGTCATCGGCAAACATGATAAATTTTGCAGGTGTATCATTATTAGTAATGTCGTAAATGTAGAGGTTAAAAGCATAGGGCCTAATACGCTCCCTTGTGGCATGGCACTTAGTAAAGGAAGAAAACATGACTTCTCATGTTTTATGCATACTGATTGTTTCGGATCAGTAAGGTAAAACTCAAATAATGTTAATGGAGTACCTCTAATGCCATTCGGTGATAATTTCCATAGCAAAGTTTTATGATTTATGCATTCGAATGCCTTGGTGAAATCAATGAATAGTGCCAATGTGAAGAGATTTCTTTCTATGTTTTTTAGTACATGCTCCTTGAGTATGAGCAAAGCAATTTCCATTGACCTGCCTTTATGAAAGCCAAACTGAGCACTAGATGGAATGTTTTGTTTTGTCAAAAAAATTTGACAAGCGAGAAAAAAATAATCTTTTCTAATCCTTTGGAAAATACTGGAATAATTGAGATGGGTCTGTAATTTGACACATCGTTTCTGTTGCCTCTAAATAGTACAGTTACCCTATAATTTTCATTTTTCTGGGAACACCCCAGACTGTAAAACTAGATTAAAGATATGTGTTGAAGCTAGAGTGATGTATTCTGAAACATACTTTATAGGTTTTGTTTGAATACCATCAATGTCAAGAGCTTTACTGTGTTAAGGCTCATAAAAGTGCTAAATAGCTCAGATTCACTAGTGGGATTTAAAATAAGCTGTTCAAAATAGAAATGATGATGTATCAGGCAGAGTTTGCTGTGGCATGGTTATGCTTGCAAAGTACTTGCTGAAATGGTTTGCGAGCACTAAACCTGAGATATCATTTTTATTGTAAATTATCTTGTCTGGTGAGGTAGAATGCTTTTCGCGATGAAGAACATTACTGATAATGTTCCACAAGGCATCAGGATGTTTACTCGTGGCGTCTGCAAACCGACACTCATGATAAGCATTCTTAGCACTTCTAAGTTCCGTATTTAATTTGTTTCTGTGCTTTTTAAAAGTGTCAGCGCCTCAGGCGAGTGTATAGTAAGAAATCTATGTTATAGTTTATCTTTGTATTTTATCATTTTAAAAAGTTTCTGTGTAATCCAGGGTTTTCTTATCTTTTCGGTCTGCTTAATCCTTGTGTAAGGGAAATGTGTGCTGTAAATTTGTAGAAACGCAGAAATAAACTTTGAATATGCGACATTTACATCACTTGTTTCGTATGGGAATGAACAGTCATAATTGCAACGCTATGTTGAAAAAGATCCATATTTCTATCAGTTATATCTTCTATAGCAAACATATTTGACACAAGATGACTTTTTTCTCACATTGATAGGATATGTCATAAACACAGGACAATGATCACTGATGTCCGACGTCACTGTTCCACTATGCTCTACGACAATGTCAATATTCGTGATAAAAATGTCAAGACATGTAGACGAAGACAACGTAATATGAGTTGGCGTACCAGTTAGGTTGACAAATCCAGCACACCTAGGTCTATTAGTAAAATACAGTGTGGCAGCATATTTTCACGAAAATTTATGCCAGTGTCTCCCCCGCAGAGAAGCCGACATTCGTTAGCACCGACATATCCCAGTAAATTATCAAAGAAATTCAGAAAGCCAAAAATATTTCCATTTGGCGAGCGATATATGACCAAAATTATATCGGAGCAATGTTTAAGTGTTAAAATTTCATAGTAGTATGTTGTTTTACAAAATTCTGATACTTTGCATTTCTATCCCGACGCAACATAGATTCCTACACCCCCTCCTTGCCTATCAGTTCAATTTAAAATGCAATCAGCATAGCCATCAAGGTACAGCCGAGCACTGCTGTCATGATACTATGTTTTGGTTAGCATAATATCGAACTTGAAAAAGAATAGATTAAAGAAATTACTAATAATTTCTTGTTTATTGGCTGCAGATCGAGCATTCAAGTGCATGACAGAAATACTGGAGTTAGGTTGTAACTAAACGATGTGGTAAGGTGAAATCGTGATATTCTATGGCAATTTTTAGAGAGTGTTCCCAGTAACATCAGAAACAGCAGACATAACCCTACCAAGATCACATTCTTCCGATATTTACACAGCATCAGCTATCATTTTCCCTTGCATAGGTTTTTATGTTGCTGGTCCACACGGATTTCCATTTATGTTCATATTTCCTTTTCACTGCCATGCCAAGCAGCCTCTTTAGTACTGGGCACAAATGTTCATTCACATAAACGGGGCACGTAGATCCTAACTGTAGGTCTTTGTTCATGATTCTTGTTTTCTTTGTTTTTTCAAGGCGGGGTCACGTGTAGCTCTAGATTTAAACTGAACGACAATATTTGCTTTATCCGGGTTGCGAGTTGGAACACCCCTCTGTTGAGGGCTAATGGCAGATTTGGAATGAAAACAGTGGAATAGTTTTACATTATCATGACCCAGGACCTCATGTGGTGCTTGTTATTCGATGTTGAAAGTTAACTTCTTGGGCGAGTTGGTGATTTTGTACCGCAAAATTCAGAAAAGGAAAAACCAGTGAAAGGACAGAGCAGACAGAAAGACAGGCGCTATGCTCACAACTGTTTATTCTGATGCCAACCACGCTACATATATGTACAGCGCAAATGTGCAATAACAAGGGGCGGCAAAGTGCAGAAGACTCCATCAACGGCAAGATCTTATCAATCGCATTTCGGTATCATATAACGAAATTGAGATTTAGCTGACACATTCTTGACCATTAATTAAAATGTGAAAAGCTTGTAACAGTTCTCACGCAGTTTTCTTTGCTTTTACCCGGGATCCTCGCATCAGAAAACCGCAGTTCAGAGGCAAGATTGGCAATGTGCTGAAAGGTGCACACTCAAATCCTTGAAACTGTTTGCATGCACCCCCATTTGGTCATTGATGCAGCGGCCAGTTTGGCCGACGTAGGTTCTACCACAGCTTAGTGGAATTTGGTATGCCACTCCTGTGGAACACTTCGCGTAGCGGTTGACGTGCTTCACTGCGCATCCCGTGATTCCGGAGCAGGGATGGGCAAGTTTCTTTGGGACGGAAAAAAAATCTACACTCACTGGGTCATCAGAGTTCTTCGGTGTTGGGCAAGCACAGGTATGGAAATATCTGGCATTAAAGCATGCAGATGATCAGCACAGTCTTGGTTTGAACCATATAGATATGGCCAGGACACACTACTGCATGTCACAGTATGCCGAAGCATGTACATTTTCAGTAATATGGCTCGAACAAGGCAGTGAGCCATCACCTAAGTCGATCGGACCAAATTGTACAGCTTCTTGGCATGGTATCCGTGTGTGTGTGCACAGTGGATATATGCCCGTTATGCAGTATACCCATAGTATGGGGTGTTGAGGCAAAGTTTGGTGCCTACTAATTTCAATGTACACAGTGACTAGAAATTTTATAACCTCAAGTGATGAACACATTCAGCTTTGAAAAATAAACATACTCTGGCTTTTATTGTAAGTTAATCAGTTCACTAATTGTAACATGTAAAAGTTGTTTGAAGTTTATGCATTTACCTGGACAAATATGGTTACAGATTGTAGTTTGTGTTACTGCTATAATTGAATTCTATGACAATGTGATGCAAAGCCTAATATTGAACTCCTTTTGCAGCACTCCCGAGATATTGATGTAGCGAGTGACAAAACAGGGAAATAGGGAAATAATAGGGAAAGCTGTAAGTGCGATCATAGGATACCATATTTAATTAGTGACAAAGGCAGGAGGTGTACAAGTACAAAGCAGAATAGCAGAAGGACAGAGAACAACGCTTGTGTGCCAGGGTCCAAGTGCAGGAGAACGAGAAAATTTATATATGTAGATTGGTTTTTTTAATAAGTATTTCTTGATATTTGAAAAGGGATCAATATGCATTGGTGAAATATGTGTAGTTGATTTAGTCACATTTTTTTACATTTAATATAACCTATACTGATACATTTGTTTGCTTATTGCTTGCTTCCCACAGTACTGCCTTATGTACGCATTTTAGGCAGAAGTTCACCTTTCTTTTGAGCTCTGTTGCAGCATCTTTTCCATGCATAGGATTTCTGTTGTCTCAACAAGCTCTTCATGATAGAGAATGCAGCAAGAGGCGTTAGATGGGCCACAAACATGGCTCACTTGTGATACCACAAGTAACTTGTGTACTTTATGAGTACAAGTCACTATCAAGAAGTTAGCATGCTAACTACTGACTTACAGAAGTAATTTTATGTTACCAAGTTACTCACAAAAATAATTGAGTTACCGTGCTTAAGTAGAGTATTCCCTCGCATAAACATATGTTAATATATTCTATTGCCTCTGGCACGGGAGGCCATGGCACAGTAAAATAAACAATGCTTCACGAAAAAGTTTGTCCTCTGGGATGTATTAGCTTCAAGGCATGCTATAAATGCTATATTTAGTCATTTTATGGCTTGGGTAACCAGTACCATAGACTGACTTCTGAGCATGTAAAATTTACATTTGAAAAAAAATTTTCATGAAATACCACCAAATCATTAATTCAAAAGGAGCAGATATGCAGCTAAGCAGTTCTGGGAATCACTGACCTCGACCTTGCCTAGCATTTGATCTCATTCGGCCTCAAATCCGCACATGAGGCTGAGGTCACACAGAATTTCTGGCAGTTACCAACTTCGTGTCACTTTGTAAGGTAGCTCAAATTGAGGTTGGAACTTGGTGAGGGTGCTGACCTTTGCTTTAGACTGATGCGCAGTTCATCAAAAATAAGCCCACTTCTGCCACATGCCTTTGTTTCTTCAAATATGAACACAAGTTAGTACTGCTACAGATTCCTGTTTGTTTGTAGGGAACAGTTCTGTCAGATTCATTGGCAAAACATTGCAGAACCGTTATCAGCATTTTCAGTCAGTCATCATTTTGATTTGTGCAGCATGAAATATAAATGTGTGTTTGTCATGAGACAAGCCCACTTTGAAACTGTAAGATTTATCACTGGAGCAGGCTAAACTACCCATTTTGTTGGACTTACTGAGAAGGCATATATGCTTGTTTCATCACAGTATGCATAGAAAAGAAAAGTTTCAAAATTTGTTATACAGTACCACTTAAACACCTTTTTACTGCATGTTGAAGGACATGTCGTGCAGACCTTTTTTGTCCAGCAGAGCATAGAGATGAAGATTGTAAATTCAGCAGCAGTTAAATTTTCAGCATTTGCAATTGTATGTGTGCAACTGCATTGTTTTTGTGTTTTGCTGTGTGTATTATCTTTATCATCCCAAATTCATACAGGTAGCAATTGGATATAACATGCCGTTTCCGTGAATAAGGCTCAAAACACAGTGTCAAAAATGTGACATGACAACTACTGAGATTATTTCTTAAAGAACCACTTTTAACCACATCTGCCAATACTATGTCGGCGAAGGATCACATGAAAAGATCACAGAGTCGTGACAAGATATTCACTTTACTCCTTACTTTAGTGAATATCTTCTACAATATTGAAAGCAAACTAATAGCCCTATAGTTCTTTAATATTTTTATGTCTGCCATTTTATAGATTAATACAGTGTTTGGCATTTTCCAAGTTTCTGTGGAGTCACTAGGCATTGTGAATAAAAGATTGCAAGCTTCCCAAGTACAATATTCTCTTTATCTTTTATCAATTTGACTGTGCTTCCATTTTCTCCTGCCACTTTTCCCTTGGACATATCTTGCAGTCTTTCTAATCTCATCCCTTTTCACACCTGGAACTTCTGTTTCAAGTTTGCCACTATGTCCTATAATGGTTACATGACTATTTTGGGTACTTACTGTACAGTTCAAAATAGGATTCCTCTGCATACCTTACTATATCTAATATCGAATTGCTGATGACTTTGCCCAGCTTATCTCTGACTGCATGCACCTTGTTCCTTCCAGTGCCACATTTTTTCTTAGGTATTTCATGATTTCCATTTTCTTTACTGCTTCCTGAATCTTCCAACCATAGAGTTTCATATTACTATAACTAGAGGGAAATCTGGCACTGTGAACGTTCAACTGTCATGGGAATGATGGAAAGTACAGGCTACGGATTGGTATTCTGTTGATTAGCAAATTAGTCTACATGTATTTTTTGGCAGTTTTGGTTTCGTTATAACTCATAGTGGGGCAGTACGACGCAAAGCGCTGTACCTTTGTTTTGTTGCTTGAAGTGGCGATAGTGCGCTGGGTCAGCGGCTGGGCCGATGTTTGTGTCGCGGTGTGGTGATGAAGTCCTGACGAGAAAGCGACGGCATTGTAAACGTTGAAAGAACATGTTTTGACCATTTTGACCTTGCTTTGTTAAGTGCGTTAGGTTGGCGCTGTAGCGTTATGTGCTTTATTAAACTTCAGAAGAGCTAAAGCGAGCCACTACTGATACAAGTACAATACTATGTACATGTTCTATGCTTAGAACCTTTAAAGCACGTAAAAAATGTGGCATGCCTACTAATAAGCTTAAGTGGGGCTTTCATTAATATGCATCGCGATTGTGCATCTACTGGTGCTTTCTTCTGGGATGACTGATCAAGTCAGCGTTTACTGGTTCACCGGTTATATGCCCTACGCATTACATGGGCTGCCCAGCTCGATTATTTTCTCTTAATGTCAAATAGGACATCGGCTTTCCCCGTTTGCATCCACACTGCTCTCTTTTTGTCTCTTGCCGTTGCATGTAACATCTTTCGTTCAGTTGCTCTTTGTGTGGTCAGTGTGTAGATGCAACTTACTGTTTTGCTACAGCTGTTTGGCTTCTTGTACTATCGTGAGCAATATGAGCGGGAACACATGAACACATGGCAAACAGCCTCGAAACCGAGTTGGAACAGTACGCGGATGGCGCTGTAGAAAACAGAGCGGAAAGGGGGATGCTTTTCCGCAAATTAGTATTGGCACTCCCACCGCGCCTTTGTTCGTCGAAAACGGCAGCTTACGACATTTAACTGGCTGACGATAGCCGATAAGACTGTTACGTGTGTAGTAACTTAGTTACAAATTTCTTTTTTTCATTCATGCTTTTTTTTTTTTTTTTGAGACCGCAGCTCAATGACGCCCGTTCCTGCTTTTAGCGTAAGGTATTTTCGGATATACCCTCGTAGGACCTGGTCTATATTTTATGGAGTGCATCGTGTCACGCATTCCAGACAGACGGACAGATTTTCCAGGGAAGTAACTCTCGAATGTTTACGCTTCCAAACAGTGCTGCTATTGGCCACACATTGTTGCACAGTTATCAGTAACCGCAATATCAAACAGCTTTATGAATGTGCGCTAGCGATGCAAAGTTCCGCACTTTGTATAAAGAGACACATGGTGGGAGTGCCAACGGTTATTAGAACAGCGTCCTCCTTTCCACTTTGTTTCCGACGACGGCCGCCACATATCGCCCATAGCAGGGTTCGGCTACCTGACACGCGCTCCTGTGTTCCCGCTCATATTGCTCACAATAGTACATGCTTATATTTGCAGTGCGAGCCTTAAAGCTGTAAAGTTTAGCTGCACACATGTGCTGGGTTTTTAATAACCTGCCAGTAACATTGTTCTGCTAGTTCAATAGAAAGACTTACTGCTTGTATAACGCATTTTGTTTACTACATAGACAGTTGTACTTCTATTGGCTTGACAATTAAATTTGATTGAGGGCTTCATTATGCATTGCTCGTTTATGTGATCATAGAAATGTGTTTCAGTACATTTGAGAACAAAAACTTACTTGTGGTAGGACAGGTTGCTGCTTCCTGGCTGTAGTCTGCTGTCGCAAAATGGTTAACCACAAAGCCACACCGTAACAACTGCTGGTGCACACTTCAAGAAGCGGTACGTCAATATAAAATACGATGAAGCATACTCGTAGGAGACCACAAGCGTCCCAGCTAGCACTGCGGCAGATGTGCTTAAAAGTACTTGAAGACACTTAGTAATCGTGAAAGCCGACGCAACCTTTCAAAAGAGCTAGAGAGTTTGCAAGTGCTTATCGTCTGCGTGAAAAGTCTTGCGTTTGCAGCGAGCAGGCGTCGTAGCAGACGACACTTGTAGCATTCCTCTCAAAGGTGCAACACTTTGTCACAATACAAAATTTTTATTTCCATAAAGACTTGATGGTTATTTTTATATAAGCACATGCATGGTTGTTGTTGCTGTTGTAAAACTAAATAATTATTCACTGGTGCTAAATCGGGAACCGAGTTGCAGAATAATGCATATCCTGGTGTGCCGTGGTGGTAAACCGTGCTTCAATCTCAAAGTCATACAAAATTTATGTAATGTATTGTGCATTATATAAGACACTGCAGAAACAAAATTAGATTTTACGTTAAAATGTTTTAGTATAGCTTCGTTTACTGCACCGCAAGCAAACGTCACTAGTCTAAAGATCGAAGTCAATCCGAAGCCTGTACTTCCCATAATTCCCATGTACGTTGACACAACGCTCAGGAGAACCCCCGTAGACACTAGCGCCACATTTCCCTCTAGGGTATTTAGAAACTTTGTTCTTCCAACATTATGGCTTTGAATGTCACTTATTTTCCTGTTGATTTACTTTGACATTTCAGCCAATTTGATCTGATCTCTGGTGTTTGACAATATCATGACCTGTCATTTCTTTATGAGGTCCTTTGTTTTTGGGAGAGTTTGCCCGTTTGCTGTTTTACCTCAAACTTTGATTGTGGCATCCGAAATTTTTTATCAGCATCTCATTCATTATCTCTATGCTATCTTGAGTCCTCCTGTTCTAAAGCTTAATATTTCTTCACTAGCACTAACATTAATTCACCTATTCTTCCTCTTGACTGCTACTAAGTTGACCTATTTCTCCATTTTTCTCTTTCCCTCTTCAAATTCGGGGCTATTCTGGACTTCACTAAATTGTGATCACTGCCCTCTACATTGCCTAAACTTATACATCTTGTACAATGCTGCAGTTAGCAAAGAGTATGACATTTATTTCGTTTTGTAATTAGCAGTACAAAGGAAAGGATACGCTTTCCTGCCATTCTTTTACATGATGATCGCTCGCCAACTAGCTCACCTTTCTATTCTATTCCATTTCTTGTTTCCCCATTTGGACATTCCAAGGTAAAGTTTGTTACTGCTGCTAGTTATTCCAAGAATTAGGATTTCTAAAATGAAAAAGAATCTTCATGTTCAGGAGGTTGTATTGACAGTGCCTGCTTACACATGAGTCTTGTATTTGTTTCAGTCCTACGGAATCATGGGCTCAGACTGCACTCTAATTGAATCACTCAGTTACCTGATTTGACCTCGCAAGTGCACTTGAGCTAATAAATTGATTTGCATTCTGTATGCTGCCTGCGCCTGTGCTGAGAAAGTGTTTCCAAGCATGCATCTCCAGCATGCACCACTCACTCACTTTCAATTACATATCCATTACAGTGATGCCCTCTTTGTTTGAAAAGGCAGAACAATAAAAACAAACAAAAAGACTCGCTACGTATGCGAGCACCAACCATCCCCTCCCTGGTACACGTACACGAACCTACTCACGCATCACAAAATACATTTCAAAAACAAAAACAATAAGCGCCTACTAGGCATTTATTGTTTGTCATCCATCATTGTTTTCTTTCTTCTCTGCCGTGGACCTCTTTGTGTCCAAAGGGTGTTGAACTGAAAAAAGTGCCTGTTTGGTTCTTGTCCAATGTATTTCAACTTCGTCCTACTTTGGTTTCAGTTCACAAAACAGTTTCAACGCAGTGTACATTGTTCTTGATCTCTCATGCTGCTGGCAAAGGCCGGCAAAATAAATTGAACTCACTTGGACTCGGATTGACAGGTTGGTCTGGGTCTGAATGAGTCGACTCATAAGTGAGTTTGCTGACCTATGCTCCAATCCTTTAAATGCTGCACCCCTTTGAAAATGTTTCAATTCTGTGCACATCTGTTCGCATCTCTTAAATGCTTTTTCTTTTAACACGTATGGCATATACTCACCTACATTCCTTGAAACATTCTTCCATCCGTCCTAGCCTTTGCTGCTTGCACCTTTCAACACAACTTTCCTCATCTGTCATTGAACCAAGGTACCTGACAGAGTTGACCTTAATTTTTGTAAAGGTTTACGAAGCAAGGCGTGGAAATCAAAAGCAGCTAAGCTGTGGAGGAGCGAAAACAATTGCCACTTCTAGTCTTACCAACACGCAATTAAGCAGCTTTCACAGAACAAGATCCTGTTGGAATGTGGTGTGGCCATTGTGTGTCACTCCGACACTGTTTAGGCAGTTTTTGAACGAGTCCCTGCATTCGGAGGGCTCCACATTGCACAATGCCTGATGCCAATATGCCACTTTGCCTATGGGCGTTTCAGGAAACTATATAGTGCGGGTAGCGGAAAGTACTTGTATTCATAGTCAATACACTAATTTGTCTTGGAAAGGTGCACCGTGTGGTGCAAGTAGCAACATTTTACACCCAGGTGTGTCTCCGGTCTCTTTCTTTTTTGGGCAGTGTTGAGTACACTGTGTAGAGAGAAAAGTGATTTTATGCATGCCAGACCCTGGTTGACCCAATTAGGTTATTGACGTGATGTTGCGAAGTGGCTTGAGAGGACCGACCGAGGTTTTAAGCATTCCCAACCCCTCATGAGTGTTCTGGATGCAGGAGTGGTTCTCTGCACCTTCAGTTCTGCCGAGTTTTATGCATCAGACCAAATGTTCATCTGTACATAATTGGCTGTAAATATTTGTATGTAAAGTTTAATTATTTTTCAAGTGTAAAATGCCTATGCTACCCCATCTCTGATGGCAAGAAGTAATAAAGGCAGCCGCAGCAGCGGAAGACAGTTTTGCTCCCAAGGAACAAGGAAACTGACTATCTCAGTTAGAGGAAGCCAGTTTGGGAGCACAAACATTAGTATTTTCATATCTTTTTTGGGCTCTGCATAATGCACCATCACTTTCCATTTTGCCCGTACTACACCATTTCATACAATGTACAGAGAATGATATCACCGCATGATGATGTTCAAACTCTTCTACAGCAATAGAAATTTTGTTATTCTCTGCTTTTGTAGTTGCCACACTGTCAAGACATAATTCACAATGGAGAATAAAATAACAAAGTATAATAAAATGATGGTTTGAATGTAATGCTTATTTTTTATCATGGAATGAATTACGCACAAACAACAAACAAGTGCCTCATTACTTTACGCAACCTCCATTGTGGCAGCTTCATCCAGTTTATTTAAGGCCATGACAAAATGTTGCAAAGCTTTATGATAACGGTATGCATTTCCTTTTCACATGCTTTTAAGGTTTTCATTAGAAGTAAGCTTGTTAAAGAATTGAGGTTAGCCACGGAATGTGACAGTTTCATTAGTATATGTCAGTATTAGCATCAAGTTTCAAGTTAGCTCAAAATGTTCACCCAGTGCTAGGGATTTGTGAGCATGGAGGCTGTTCACACCTGAATGACTGGGAAATGACAAATTGGTGAAGTATGTATTCACAAATTACTAATCTGAATATTGGGCCATTTGGTTGCACCAATTTCTCCTGTGTATAGCTTAAATTATGTAATAAGCCTTGTCTTTATGTTAATTTTGTAATGTGAATAACTATATACTGACGATAGTTTTGTGGAAGTATGCATAGGAATGTTCCAATGATTTTATGTTGAAGCTTTGAGTAACATGTAGTGGCTATAGAAAGCTTTTGTGTAAAGTTTAGAAAATACTGAAACTGAGTTTAAATGCATAGGGTTACCTGACACAAAGTTTCTTATTGTCGCAGTGAACTACCAGTTCGGAGTAATCGTTCTAAATTCATATTGGGCTGGACACCTTAGGATGTGAGGCATGCAAGTATTTTTGTATCGTCATCCACCTAAATGTTGCACAAAGCTACAAAGGAAACCCATATGGGTTTCTGCAGAATTGATGCGCAGAACTCTAAAGAACTTATTTGCTGTATTGCAAGATTCTCTGTTTGGGTCAATCGGCAGTCTATTTCTGTCATTAACTTTACAGATTGAATAATTACAGAAACAATGTCTACCCATATTAAAAACATACATCCAGCCTGCAATAAGAACACATGTGCAGTTAGTGTTCCAAGGTTTCCAAGGATTAGTTTATTCTGGATGCTTTATGTACAGGTAACACACAACACCAATTGGTAAACTGCATACTGCTATAAAAGCACTACAACTGGTTTAAGCGTTCAGTAATGTGGAGCATGATTGCATATGTCTGCGAATTTCAGGAAATTGTAGGCACTAGTTACGGTAGGCACCACTGCCTTCACCATGCTGGCTGGCAGGCAAGCAGGTGCTACATTAATAAGACGTGGCGACTACACCGCAACATAACCGTAACCACATGCTTCACCCATGACAACAAAGTGAATACATCGAAATGTAACATGGAAACGCCAGCATCATGGCATCATAACATCATGGTATACAGCAAGGACAATACAAAGCCAGGAGCAGCAGCCAGCGCAATCAGATTCTTGGGATAAACGCACAAAATGTTGAGATGCAGTGAACGAAAAGTTTTTGTGTGTCCCTAAGGTCTCTTAGCGCAGTTCTACACCATAGTGTACTCCTTCTCAATCACCTGAGCACATTCCGCCATCAGCTCCTTGTAGTCGTCGTGTTCTTTGATGAGACATATGAGCACCATTCTCCTCTTTCCCATCGCAGCAGCCAGGTCACGTCGAGACGGCGTCCAGATGTACGGCAAGCCTTTCTCTTCACAGACGGCGGGAATGTGGCTGCATATGTCGATTGGCTGTACATCTCCCGCCAACACCAACATACCAATGTCGCCCCTGCGAATCTTGGCTTGCACTTCTTTAATCCCACTATACAGATAACCTTTGTGCTTCGAAGCCTTTTTAATTAACTTCAACAACTTCTTCGTGAACTTTTTCGAGGCCATGGGCTTTGCGATAGGGTTGACGAAAGCCAACTTTTCTTCGTAAGTCAAAGAATCCATCCCATCATTTTCGTGGGCAAATGCGGAATCGTCCATGCCGTCTTCCACAGCAGCACCATCTTCGACTTTTATCTTCTTGGCTTTCTTCGAAACATGCATAGTGGAGTGATCGTCGTCGTAGGTGCTGTCCGTTCGCTCCCTCTTGATTTTCGGCATTTTCAAGGATGGCAGAGATCGGCTTAACGCACGTGAAACACAAGCCTTGGTCTACTCAACTTGCTCAACCACGTTGCCGGGAGAAAACAAACAGTGGTGGCCGTCGTTTCCGCCACTAGTCCAGCACATGGGCACTCACGCCGTCACCCGACAGCAAAATAAATGAAGATACATAGTATAACATTAGCTCAGATATTTTGTAATCAATGTGCAAAATAACCGGAAAACTTCATTTTCGACATTACCCAAGGGTTTGTACAATAACGTCACTTTTATTGAGGCACTACGTTTTTATGGAGACGTGCAAGAAACCGGATAGAGGTAGGATATATTTCTAGAGTTCATTGTTGACATCATTTGAACAAAGAATTCGGCCAACTAAAACTCCAATAAATTAGAATTGACATTTTTTTATTATTTAAGCAGAAATTTAATGTATTTTAATTTGCGAAACATTGTTTTATAACGCGCATACGTTCGGTTGTGAATAGTTGGCGCGTGTACCTTGAATGCACGTTCGCACGCATGCGCCGTTCCAGGGGGCTTGGCTGCTTGCCTTTCTTGCCTTTCTAAACGGCGTGTGTATCGGTCGTGTCGGCTATCTGGTGCACTTCGGTGGACCCCCGCTGCAGAGTTCCCCCCCCTTTTTTTTTAAAACGCTCCCTCCCTCGCTCTTCTCGTAGCAATCAGTGTTCGAGAAGCACGGGGTGGGCCTCTCTGTACGCACTGTGTGTTTGGTCCAGTGGATGGATCCTAGTATTGGCTGGTATCAGCCTGAACATCACGGGCCGGCTCTGCGACTGTGGAACTCCATCTGGGAAACGCAGCAAGGCTTAGAAACGATGGATCTCAACAACTCGAATCTCCGTGCACCTGACTATATTCCCATTAACAGTACAGCCGGAAGCGTTACAGAGGTGAAGAAAAGCGTCAACGGACAGAACGAACTGACAGGTGGTGCAGACAAGTTCTACAATCCCACGAAGCGGAAAAGAGAGAACCGTGCAAGCACTTACGCTCTCAATAGGAACCAACACTTGATAAGTCAATATGGCGGCACGCCGTGGAGAACTGAGGTGAAGCACTTTCGTCCAGGAATCCTCGGGTAAGTAGCGACTTTTGAAGTAAATATAGTATGCTTACCTGTCAAGCCTGCAATGGTTGCACGTGAAGATTTGACTGTCCTTAATTGCTCGCAGTGCTGGTGCGCGCTGTGAATCACGTGATAGCTGTATGGTGAGGCTTGTCGAAAAGCGGGTGTACGCACAGTTTAGGATTGCTGAGGGTGGGATATTGCCGTCATTACTTTAACAACCGTCTCATTACACATGCTAAGCAGTGAGATCGCACTCCACGCCTTTGTTGGAGCATGTTGTGCGTCAGTACTTGGTGCTACGCGATTGGGGTGAAAACACGTGCGATTCGGTGAGCGCTCTCAAATATTGCCATCAGCTAGCCCTGTCAGCGTCCAAACTCACGTCTGAAAACAAGCATCACCGTTTGCTTTTCACCGTTTGTGCCCGTGTGCTGCGTAGAGGTGAGGGTCATTAACAACAGCTCACTTAGTTAAGGTTCTATTTTTTACGAGCCACACCTTGGTTGACCCCCCAGGTTTTTACTTCGCCCAATCGAAGCTTCTGCCTGCTGGCCACGCGGCTGTGTTCCGACGTGTTCATTAAGGCCTAATTCTGAGAGCGCCAGTTTAGTCGGAAAGAAATAATGTAGTACTTTCACTTGTGGTGTGCAGACTGTGTCCGATGAATGTTAACTGTCTACACAAGGTGCCGAATAACCAGTAGTACTTTTTTTTCTCCCTCTGTGATGTACAAATTTGAACGCTTCACTTACATGTCAGTGTTAATATTCAAGTTGCTGTTAGCCTATTACCAAACTTCAAGCATGACATAGCTCGCGAACGGGAAAGCGTCACCAATTTAATTGCTGCAGTAATGTACTGATGATGGAAACAAATGTCGGCCAAATGTATTGTTAATGATATTAGCGATCTGCATGGATTGAGTGATATGTTTGTAATTATGTATTGGAAACGAAACAACACAGACATTGAACACACTCGTGCTTGTGTTCAATGTCTGTAGCAAATTACTGATAAGCTCTGCTTAGCACAGACGTGAGGGAACATGTACCTCAATGTGTGGTATGCTTTCGGTATAACAACTTCACCCAGGGTTTAGTGCAGCTTCTGATATTTACTAAAACTTTAGATGTCTAAAAACTTTTAAAATTCTTGACATCTTGACATTAGCTTCCATGGTCAATTCTGTTTGGGCTTGTAGGGCAAGGCTTGTCGTTCGCTGCTGGCTTTTTATATATTTGAGGGCTCTACTTTTGGGCTCGTGCATCTTGTGATTGTTGGTTGACTTGACCTGGTCTGTATGACCTGTGTTTTGAATGACAGTTTGGTTTTATTTTCCTTCGTTGATGAAATATGTGACAATTTTATTTGTTAGCAATTTGCAGAAGCTTACATTAACATCCGTTTTGCTGACGGCATATATTATCACACTGTGTATATGTATATCTGTGTACATCTTGCCTTGAAAGAGACAAGTCCGCATTTGAAACGTTGGCTCCTGCCTTTACCTTGTTCTCGTTTTGCTTATTGTCTTGAATTCCAATCTCCTGCCTTCTCCGTGTTTTCATACTGTGTATAGTGTGAAAAAAAAAAAGATATACAGAACATTGTTGGTATACTTCAAAGCTTCCATTACCTTAGTATAATTTCCTTCGTTTGACTGTACAGGTTTGCTGGAGTTGTAGGGGCACTTGCATGTCAAACTCAGTAACATGGTCTTATTCACTTGTGAATCTGTGGCAGATTTATTAACACTTGTATGTATTTTCGTAAGTGAATACTTCCAAATTCTTACTTTTTTTGCAGAGTAACAAAACCTCATTAACTTGCTGCTTTTGTGTTTTTACATTTTATTTCAAAAAATAGTGCTCTCATAGTTTAGTATGATACATAAAATTATAGCCTCATCACTGCTGTTTTGAATGAAATTATACCAGTAATAATTTCTCTGACAATTTTAAGAATTTCTATGTGAAACTTCAAAGAAGCACATCAAGAAACAAAGGAAAGTGAGAATTTGCCATATTTAGCATAAGTACTGAGAGCAAGTAAACATTAGAAACTGAGATATACGAAATGTGCATCTGGTTCCTAGTTCCCAACTTTTGCAAGTCAGATCATGCAAAAAAGTTCCAAAGAGTTGTTGGCAGCAGTACTAGCCATAGTATTGACGCCCAATACTATGGCCAATACGATGCCCATGCTATGCAAGAAAGCAGTGACTTTGCAAATGTGAAAACAGGTTAGGTGCCTTTTGTAAAGGAAGAATTTGTTTTTACTTATTGCAGCAGGCACCTGATCTTTTTTTACGGCATTTTTTAGGACCGTGAAGCAATGACTGTCAGTTCAGGCAGCATGCAGAAGCCTCTTCATGTTTGTATATTGTCTTTGATCAGCTTTTCTCTGCAAGCGATTTGCTCTAGTATGTGTTCAACTGGCACGGGAGCCTCCACATGCTTTTAAGTTCCTGTACAATGCTTTACAATAATGAATAAGAGCATTTCCACAGGTGGCTCTAATATGTAAGACATTAGACAGCTAGTTAAGGTTCAGCTGAAGGTCAGTCTGAAATCGACTGCCTGGTCTTATCTTCCATGGTTGCTTAGTGGCTGTGGTGTTGGGCTGCTAAGCATTACGTCGCGGGATCTAGTCCCAGCTATGGCAACAGCATTTCGGTGGGAGAAAAATGCGAAAAAACCCATGTACTTAGATTTAGGTGCACATTAAAGAACCCCAGATGGCCCAAATTCCCGGAGTCCCCCACTATGGCATGCCTCATAATGAGATCGTGGTTTTGGCGCATAAAAGCCCATAATTCAATTTTAACTATGTGGTCTTGTCTGAATGAAAACACCACACGTCAGGAAGGATTGCTCATAAAACTTTGTACAAATAGTGTCGAAGCGCTGGTGAATAAAAGCACCCCATGGTGGGAAAAATAAATGCATTTGATGTTAGCTGAACACAATTATCAAAATAATATGCACTATGTACTCATGAGTGCTTACCATTGTTTGAGGTGTCATTAAAACAGCCTATGCGTCTGATCAGAAAATTGACAACACAAGAGGGGCGGGCCTTTTTTTCTTCACTGCTACTGTCATTTAAATATTATATTGCCCAGTCAACCAAAGTGCAAATTTTGCGTCTTTTAATTGAAGTACTAAAAGCACTGGAGGCTAGTTTTCGTAATACCGCCATTCAAAGTTTTCTTTTTCCATACTCCCTAATCTGTCAAAAATTGTCACATCTGACAAATAGTTAAAGTTCAGTCGTCATCTCTGACGGTGCATGCTGTTGCTAACGTAAGAATTCCAATGGAAATGTTTAGCAACGCTTGGAAGAATTGTAAATCACATTGATCTATTTCTATTGACCTGGTAATGAAACAGTTAAGTGGGGTGTCTCATTTCCATATTTCCTTAATGCACTTTCTCTAGTTATTTGCAACTATTCACACACACAGAATATGTGCACATACCGTAAGGCTGTATACAATCTCTGAGCATGTATATGCTAAGAAATACCATATTCAAAAGCCACTTATACTGAGAATAAATGATATATTTCAGCATATTCTGCTGCTGCTCCAATTGCCTTTAGTGTAAGTTAACATTGCATGCGCATTGCAGAACAGAAAGCACTCAAGTACACATACACAACTTTAGAGCAATAATTGAAGTAGTTCACTAACCAGTGTGGACAAAATTGACTCTGTGAGGGTGCATTATTTTAAGCCTACTTTGTTCATTATCTCATTTGGATCTTAAGAGTTATATTTTCTCAGTATATTTTCACTGAGTGTGAGTATGAAGAGCATACTTATGTTCCTTTGTTGCATTGAGATCTTTATTCATTGATTTCACATGCATTGCTTGAATTCTCCTTCTGATTCAGATGCATTTAGATGATGATAGGCAGATAAGTTGCACCATTTTTCCATTAGTGGCTCGGCATGCGGTCACTGTAAGCTTATAGTGTACTTCGTTTTATTGCGATAGCAATTATATGGGCACTCCAGGCACATTTTTGCCGTCGCTTTGAGGTTCTGTATAAAGTCCAAGAGGGATAACGCCGTCGCCGCGCGTCGTATGCTGTATGTGCGAATGAAAGCGCACGATGATGATGATGATGATGATGAAAAACTTTTATTCTATAAATTGAGTTTGCAGGCCAAAAATAGCCCTTTACATAGGTGGAGTCTTTAGTCTGGGATCCCACTGGACGAAGCTGCTACCCGCACCCGTTGGACTAAAGCCATTTGAGACTCCAGCGCCGAGCAATTGAGTAGGGCTGCCTCCCATGCCTCTCTAGTGGGGGGATGGATTCATCTGACATGCCCACACCATGTGAAAGTTATCGGATACTTCCCCACAGTGAGGGCATCGCCCATCAACTTTTGGGTCAAAATGTTTCGCTATTGCAGGACAAAACAGGGTGTTTGTGTCTGCAGGCGCCGCAGGGTTCGTTCGTCGGCCTTACTCAGGCCCTTAGCAGGGACGGGGAAAAGCCGATGACGTTCGTAATAGTCTGCCACGATTTCCCTGAACTGCAGAAGCGGTTGTCTAATCTCTGAGCCGGAAGAGTCTGGTTGAGGTGCCCGGTGGGTAAGCGCTCGGGCGGCCGCGTCCGCAGCCTCGTTACCTCTAAGGCCCTGGTGGCCAGGAGTCCAAATAATGCGTTTGGGTGAAGGGTCCGATTCCCTCACGGCTCGCTTTAAAATGCGGTAGGCTAAATGTGATACCTCGCCCGCCAGGTAGTGCTCACAGGCTCTGCGCGAATCTGTGATGATTACCTTCGAATTCGGGTCCGAGGCGGCAAGTGCTATAGCAACCTCCTCGGCCTGCGCAGAGTTGAAAGCGCGGTAGGAAAGTCCGTTAACTCATTGGTCCCGGTGAACTACGGCAGCCGTGTAGAATCCAGTGGGCGACGGACGGCCCTGCCACATCAACCTAGTATACACCCTGCTTTAATCCATATTGGTGTTCGAGGGCCCGAGTGCGCGCCTTTCGTCCGCCTTCATGTATCTGCGTGTCCATGTTGCGCGGGAGTGGAGGAACCCAGAGCTTGTGACGCCAGAGCTCCGGGAGCCTGCATGTCTCCTCTGGAATGCACTCGTGTTGTATCTGCAAGCGGTCTAGCAGGTGGCGCCCGGACACCGTCTGCGAGATTCGCGTGTATTGGTTCACAAGGTGGGCCTCCTTCACTCCTGGTAGGAGTTAAGCACACCTAGAGCCAACAACTTAGCGTTGCAGGTACCCACCGGGAGGTCCAAAGCTCGCTTTGTAACCTTCCTTATGATGGCGTCGATGCGTTCATCGTGTTTCTTTGTAGTGCGAAGGTGGGGTACGGAGTATAGGATCCTGCTGGTTACGAAAGCATGGGCGAGCCGAAGCGCGTCCCTGCACTGTTCGCCTACGCGTTTGAGTTTGTCGATAGTGGATTCCAGGCTGAGTCTGTGATGGATGAACAGACCCAGGATCCGGATTTCCTCGACCTCTCTAATAGGACCTCCCATCAGAAAGAGACGCAAACTCGTGTTGTCTTTGGGATTGGTTCTGGTGCGAAGAAGTTCCGATTTCGCAGGAGCGCATTGGAGACCACAGTGGATAGCATAGCTATCGACGATGGAAGCGGCCCGCTGGAGGCGGTCCTCCATTTCCCCAACACTCCCTTCGCACAAGGTCGCGGGATCGAATCCCGGCCACGGCGGCCGCATTTCGATGGGGGCGAAATGCGAAAACACCCATGTACTTAGATTTAGGTGCACGTTAAAGAACCCCAGGTGGTCGAAATTTCCGGAGTCCTCCACTACGGCGTGCCTCATAATCAGAAAGTGGTTTTGGCACGTAAAACCCCATAAAAAAAAACACTCCCTTCGGTAGTCCAACTTGTTATGTCATCCGCGTAAAGTGCGTGATGGATGCTTTCCACCCGGGTTAATTGTTGTGGAAGCTGCGTCATGGCAATGTTGAAAAAGAGTGGCGACAAGACCGCTCCTTGGGGAGTGCCCCGTGTGCCCACGGTGTATGGGCCATATTCCCCATCCTCGATCTTAAGGAGGGCCTGACGCTTCGAGAGGAAATCTCTGACGTAGACGAATGCCTTGTGCCCGCTATCCGTGGTGCTCAGGTTTGCCAGGATGCTGCCGTGACGAACGTTGTCAAAGGCCCCCTTAAGATCGAGGGCAAGGATGGCCTTGTCGTTGTGGTGCATGGCCGTGGGTCGTATTATGTCGCGATGTAGTTGGAGGAGAACGTCCTGTGCAGACATAGGCGGGCAGAAACCAAACATAGTGTCTGCAAAGAGGCCTTAGCCTCCATGTACGGAGAGAGGCAATCCCGAACCATCTTCTCCACGTTTGGCCGCACTCGAAGTCAGTGAGATGGGCCTTAGGTTCTCAGTATTTACGGCCTTGTCTGGCTTAGGAATGAAGGTGACCAAGGAGGTCTTCCAATTGGGGAGTGGACGCCCGTCCCAGGTCTGATTAAAGGGCCCCTGAAACGGTTCGGACAAATTTTGTAGACGCGTAGGGTACAGCTTAAGTAGAACATTCGCACCACAATTTAGGTGAAGCGTTACGTATTAATGGAACTACAAGTGATTACATGTTACCCTCCTCCCTAGCCATGCTTTTCCTCCTCAACTCGTTCGCCGAGCGATCGGGACTAAGCTCCGCCATCACTGGTTCTGCATCACGATGCGACGTCACATCGTCCACTTCCGGTTGTTTTGGAGCCCACCCCCGCCCGCGAGATACCTCTCCGCTAGCCGCTTGGCCGTCGACCCCAAGCGAGAGCTATCGAAGCAGCGTGCGTTGCGAGCATTCTGTTGTAGCGCCGAACGTGTCTGGTATTCCGGTAATCACACACTACCTGAATATTTCACGGTGGAGGCATAAACTAAAGCTGATGAAGCAACTTTAGCGTAGACGTACGTGAGCTGCCTGATCGGTCTCCATGGTCTAGCCACCCGTAGCGCAGAGCTTAACCAGCCAAAGAAAGAGCTAATACTGCTCTAACCAAGTGTAAAACATTTTAAACATTTACAAAAACAACGTGTTAACGATTACACTCCTGCGAAAAATTTACACCAGCAGCAAAGAATATATTTTGTTACTGCTACTGTGTGTGGTTGAGCTCTGTGCCACCAGGTGGCTGCACCGTGCAGACCATTCACCTTTGCGCTTCTATTCATCCTCTGAAACGACACGCAAGCGGACACGGCCAGGCCCTGTCCCCTTGCGCTTACCCTAATACCGGACTCGCGAAACGCTATTGCGTTAGTAATCTTCCAGTGTAAAGTGACGGCCGCAATCGCACAAATCCTGGCAACGATCGGATAGCGGCAGTCCGATACGCTGCAGCCAGTCTGCTCGTCTACTGGCTTGCAGAGGGACACGATGTCGCAGCTTGACATATTGCCAGTCGCTACGTTTGCAGTCCACAACGCAACAAAGTCGAATCGTAGCGCTCGCGAAAAGACAAACCGACACTGACGGTTGAGCTCTCGTCAAAGACGGAGCACGTTGTAACACAAGCAGACGACACTTGCTGTGTGCCGGAAGTGCTTAAGTGTACGGAAAAATTGTTCTTGTGCATTCTCTCTATGTTACTTTCTTTTGATAAAAATAAATTAACTAACATTCCAACTATTACGAAGATCATTTGTTTACCATAAAGTTGGAAAAATTATCAATCACGCGCCCTGGTCAGCCAATCCGATAGCTCGCCCCACTGACGTCATATGGGTGATTTCGGTCATATGGGTAGGGGCGGCTTAAAATTCCGCCAAGCAATGTGCTGCGATCGGCAGCGATGTGCATTTTTAAAACCTTATAATAAATTACACTCTTTACGCGAAGCACTTAGATGTGTCAATTAATGATCAGAATGACCTACTCTAACGACTCCGTACGTTTGTAGAAAATCGTCAAAATCGTTTCAGGGTCCCTTTAATTTACTCTAGCAAGTGAAGGCAGGCCGAGTCTGGGATTCGCCAATACCCGCCGTGGTTGCTCAGTGGCTATGGTGTTAGGCTGCTGAGCACGAGGTCGCGGGATCGAATCCCGGCCACGGCGGCCGCATTTCGATGGGGGCGAAATGCGAAAACACCCGTGTTCTTAGATTTAGGTGCACGTTAAAGAACCCCGGGTGGTCGAAATTTCCGGAGTCCTCCACTACGGCGTGCCTCATAATCAGAAAGTGGTTTTGGCACGTAAAACCCCATAATTCAAATTTAATTCGCCAATAGTTTCGCTGTTGTGCGATCGCGGCCCGGAGCCGTACCTCTGCGCATCTTAGCTAAAGCCGCCCTAAGGTCGTGGAATGTGAAAGGGGCATCAGGGTCTGGATTAGGCTTGCCCGCGTACTCGTACTCGAGCCCAATCGGGTCCTCTATGCGACAGAGATATCTGTCACACAGCGTGTCCGCGAGTTCAGCTGTTGTGCCTTGGTACCCGTGCAACTGCGCCTTTCGCTACCGGGCGCAAGGAGAACTGACGATCGCGGCTCAATCTCGCGCGTCATATGGAGGAACGAGGTGAGGGGGGCGGCTTCGACTCCGCCAACAGGTGTGTCGTTTGCACGGCCGCGCGCGCCGTATCGTGAAAAGGGATCTGCAGACGGTTCATACCCTTGTGTACGCTGTGTTCTCGCCGCTCATGCGTTGAAGTTATAGACCGCACGAAGGTCACTTCGCTCGCTGCTTCTGCCGCGCTTGCTAACACCAGCGTCCAGCATTTTGCAGCGAGTGTCCGCGCTCATCTAATGTGATGTGTTCATGTTTGCTTGTGCGCGCTGACGCCATGCTTGTTAATTCAGTTATTAAGCGAATATTTTCAAGTTTGTAAGGCCGGTAAAACTACTACCCCTACTTCGTATAGCTGTGTACTAATTTGCTATCGCAATCGATGCTTCGCTTTTCGGGCGAAAAGTGCGACTTTTTTGTTTCAATAAAGCAATCTTTATTGTGAAAACAGGGATTAAGATTTTGAGTACCATCACCAAAAAGCCACTAAATGGGCTTGACAAGGCCCATATTCCAGCATGCAAGGCAGGAGCAAAATACAGCAGTTGATGAAACTGTTAAATATGTGCAAAATCAGTGCATAAATAATGAAAATGCAGAGGGATAAGTTAACAAAAGTACATTGCACGAACGTAAGGTTTGAATGTGATACATTAAGTTATACATATGTGCATCAAATAATAGATACAGCACGAACATTGGATGCACAATTGAAAAAAAAGCAATACAACAAGACAGAGAGGCAAAATATTCAGCATTGTTGATTTAAATGCTGAGATGTAAAGTGTGTAATATGCCATAATTTATTGAGGCAAGTGTACCTAAAATGTATTTTTATTTTCGAGGCCTAGGTGACCATGTTTCATAAGAATGGTAGTGTAACAGTCCAAAATAGTTACTAAAGTTTATTCCATAGGGGTGTAATATTGCATTGCGTTTTTCGACACAGTAATTTCCACACTTCTGACTGCATTGCCGTTTCACATGGACGAATTTCGGTTTAAGTCGGAATTATTGTTGATGCAGAATTCCTTAGGCTGCTTCAGTGAAAACAAAGTAAAGCATGCTTGAAACTACTTTCGTGAAATGCTTCTCATGTTTGAACACCTTATTCAATGAAAACAAAAACATAAGTTGACAGGCCAGAGTGACATGTCTGCCCATCTGTATTGTTATTGGTTCTTTGTCCACGCCACACGCCCAGTTTTGGAGGGAAGTTCAGCTCCTCCAAACATAAAAAAAATCAGGTACATGGTGGGGCCAACAGCATATTTGCCACATCTGAGATGTTGCAAATCCAAAATCACAAGGAAAATTGGACAATGTGAAACAGGCTTAAGTTCAGGAAGGAGCAGAGTAGTATGACTGTTAAAAGGGACACTTGAAGTAGCATGAACTGTCTTGTTCTTTATTATATGTAACTTGTGAATTGTGAAGTAGCAGTAGAGTACATGAGGTAAAAACATGTGTCTGTCTTGAGTAGCGAAAATTGCAGTTAGCATGGCAGAAACCATAGCTATACTAGAAGCTAAATTTTGTAATGCTTGCTTCATAGATTCCTCAGATATTACTTCTGCACATTTAAGGAGAGGCACCATCCGAATGTGAAAATTATGCAGTTTTATTGCAACCTAGGAACTACCTTTGGCACTATGTAACTGGTTCATTTAAAGACACTTCTCTGAATATCACAGAACTTCTGGCGAGTTTGTGTCCGGTTGAGGTTGTGTGTAGTGTGTGTGAAAGTTCCTTGCTTCAAAGGAATATAGTTTATTCAATAATGCGATTGACAGTGGTTCAAGCAGAATGGTTTACAATGGATTACAGAAACAAATACAAGTATACTAACATATAAAATTGATACATTAAAATAGTGGTGGACACATAATACAACTTAAATGCAGAGATGGAAGTGCTGCGCAATCTTGCGCCAAACCATCGAGCTGCGCCAACGTGCGCCAAAACACTCATTTCGAATGAAGCTGCCAATAGTGGAACGATGTGCGTCGTCAGTGGCGACCACACCGCCATAGATATGCGTTGCGCTTAGCCCTGCGATCCAAACGTAAGCAATCCGTTTCAGCGTCGGCCTCTTTGGAGTGTGGCTGTGTTTGGTGGCATAATTGTAACTAGGCCGCAAGAAAATTAAAACCGTTTTGTGCTATACAATGCATTGCGAACGTTTTATAAAAGCGTTACGCGTTTGCGCATATGTAGACCAGCTAGAGATGATTATAACTGGCGCTCATTTCATGGGGCAGTCGGGAAGGAAAGCCGCGCTGAATGAATAAAGTCGTACAGCCTGCTCAGAGTGTAGCTTGTTTGTTTCGTTATACATTTTAGTACACGATTTTGCTCCGTATTTGTACGTCTGTGTCGATTAATAGGCGACCGCCGTGCGTGTGACGTAATAAATCTATTGAACACCTGCACTACGCCCGGTTACCGGGATGATAGTGCGGCACACCGACAAACCACCTGCTTGTTTTCATGAAACTTATTAGTGACAAATATCGAATGGCAACTAATTGTCACTCAGGCTGCACTACTTTCTGCCTGGCCTCACCACACAAAATCAGGCGCTTGGCGCCGCAGAACGCAAGCCAAGGATGCAAAGTTTCGTATTTAGTCAATCTTAGCGGCCAAATTGTGGTCGTAATTAAACGTTCGGCTTAACTGCAAACCTCCGAAATTGCGTTCGCGGCAACGATATTCACGACGCGACTTGCGCAGATCGAGTCCAAAGTTTTCAATAAACCATGCACCGTTCAGCGCGCGAAATATCGGTTGCCTTTTTACATTGGCCCTATGAATAACTTTCATATAATCATCTTTATGCGCAAGGATACACACGACAGACACGTGCTGCTTGTAGAACAAGCAAAATAATTGTCCTCCAAAGCAACTACAATAACATAGCAGAATGAAAGCCAACGCTAGCTGCGGTCGCAATGGACGCGCAGTCACCGCGCGGCGTAAAGCCACAGAAAGGAATTTATTCTTAAGACATAAATACACGCCATGTGTAATTATGAACATAATTTGAGTGGTCTGATTGCAAGCAACAGCGCGCGAAACGACACGAACGGCCCCGACGGGCAGAATCACCAGCAGTTACCGACCTTGATGCGGCAAATTCCACTTCGATCGCAGCACCGCCACAGTATTTTTCGTCGTCGGGCGCCTCACTGCAAAGCATGCGCTGCTCCGGCCGCTCGTCCCGCTCAACCGTATTATAGTACACTCAGTATTAGGGTCCTTTAGTGGTGCTACGGAAAGTACGATATACGGTACGGTAAGTGCGTAATACCATACCGGTCGAGGACTGCGCATGCGCGAACTTTACCGTACGGAATGACTTTCCGTAGGGCATACTAGACGGTAAGGAGTCGCTAAGGCTCGGCTGGCACCGTGTGTTGCGAGCCGAGCTGCGCCAAGCCAAAACAGTGAGAAGCTGATGTCGGCTACAGAGACCACGCCGTGCATGGTCAAGTCTCGTGTGCGTTTTTCACGATGATATGACCAAGGCACGAGTTAACATTAATTTACCTGCTGCGACACGACGAAGTAGCAGCAAGACAGCCCTTCTAACCGGGAGGAAACTTCGGCTGAACTGAACTTGTGGCCGTACCCTTCTGACAAGCGTTTAGTATACTCTGGCCGAATGAGAAGAAAAAGAATATTAAAAAACGAAAATAATCTAAAAGAAACAACTGAAAATAAAAAGTGGCATAAAAAAAAAGCACTTCAGGTTGGTGGCGCCATCTAGTGACGCAGAGTTTACTTAGAGGGGACGCCGAATTTATATAGCCTTAACTAACTATATTCTACTCGTCTACTGGTGTAAAGTGCCGGCAGCGGTGCAACTGACAACAAACACCCCTTTTTTTATATGTTGCTTAGGCAAAAACACCTATGTAACAAAAATATGTTTCACGTGTTGCAGGACAAAGTGTCACAAGAGGTCGCTACCGGCCTTGTGACTGGCGTCTACGCTTGCCATAACCCGGAACTTCCGTAAAGAATAATGTGGGTGTGGACAAGCTAAACCTTTCTAGTATTTACCAAAATGAATATTTCGCGCTCAGCACATAGTTATTGTATTCTGCAAGGCCTCAATGTTCGCAACTATCATCATTATCACATTACCGTACGCATCGAGCGGCACACGCAGCTAAAACGTTTTCGCTCATCGCGGTAGGTTGGTGCGGAACGGTAATACCGTACCGTAATACGGCACTGCTAAAACTCTCTATTGTCGGCAAGGACTTACGGAGTCGCCATCTGTCGGAAGCGCCCCCCCCCCCCCCCCTTCGTAGTATGAGGGATAACGCGGCGCGCTCCTCGTGGGTTTGGTTACGGCGCTCAATAAAAACACCACGCGGCAGCACTACTGGAGATTTTTGTAAGTACTCTCAAAACGAGGGAAATCTTTTACTGTGAAAATAATAATCTTGGGCAAACTGAATCTCTTTACCGAATGTGTACAGTGAACGCCACTGTGCGCGGTCGCCGCGATGAAGTCTCCCGAACCGGCTTCTTGCGTGAACGGTAGGCAAAAGCTGAGAGCAAACTATGTGAAATATATTCTTATAGTGGGCTGTCTGTGTAACAGAATGGAGCATAACAGAATGAAACCTCAATGCAGCGATCGCACGGGTTCGCAGCGACCGACTGCGCGTCTGCATGGATGTTCGCGCACCGTGCCGTGAGCTTTAGACCGCAGAATAAGGGCATTTGACAGTACACAAGCAACCATTGTTGCGTGGACGCTATCAGAGCTGTTCAAAAATGATTTCGTTATAGAGACCAGTTGCGTCGCACTGTATGTTTATCGGTTTTCTCAGCGTGCGATTTTCTCCTGCTTCTTTTTCGTAATCCAGTACATTAATTCATAACACAAACATGACCATATGCCATGCCTTTTATTTTAATGTGCTTCTTACCACTCCCTATTCATTCCAGTGAACTTGCCAGAATCTAGCATCAAGTTCATAGACCAAATAAAGCGTCATGACATTTGCCGGGCAGCGGGCGCGGGTGAGCGTCTCAGTGCGCGTTTTCGGCTACTCACCGAACATCGCAGTCCCGATGCCGTAGCAGAAATCTTCCTCGCGTCTGTGCTTGCTGCATACCCGAGTTGTAGCCGATGGCTGTTCGCCGGTTCTAAGTTTCGCGAGCCAACCTTCACGGAGCTCCTTGCCCTGCGGCTACGTGTGAACAAGGCTGACACCGGGCTCCGTTGCGTACGTCCGGCTATGCGGCACCAAGCAGTAGCCTACCGTGCTGCACGCCTCCAAAAGCAGCCACTACCTATTATAGTGCTTTCAAATGATGTCACACAGATACCCCAAGGCGGGAAAACTTCACCACTTAACCAGAACCGCAGCGCAGGTGGAACTTTTAGTTCGCTCGGCGCTTCCGAAGCAGCCGACGCGGCCGCTGGGTCCACGTGATCCCTCATTTGCACGTCACGCCGACGGTGGTGTCAGCTTTTCCAGTGATGGAGCTCGCCCCCAATACTGAGAAACTCTCTGGGCCCGTCAGTATTGTTCGGTTCGTCATTCGCGCATTTTTCTCTGACGGACGTATAATTTAGTGCCGCTGTACCGTTTTGCTTACGCGTTTATTCGGCGTTCATCGAACCATCGTGGTACCGCAGAGTTTGCCAGAGTATGTCACATTCTAGTATCAGAGGTAAGCTATTTTTATGTTTATAGGTTGTAACTGGGCTTTGCAAAAGAGCCGCTGCGATCACAGTCGCACGTGCTGCACAGTTCAGAATGGTATTAGCGAATGAGGTCGAATGTGGTACACAGGCCACGGCGAGAACCGACACTTCGTTGGGTGCCGCCATGTTCATTGACGCAAAACTTTTGCGTCGAGTTTGGGTCGCTATTTCGGTGAAAGAGCGTCGCCGACGCAAATGCAAAACCCTATTTGAGTCTTGCGCAGCATGTGCAGTGACGCTGACGCTGTGTATATATATATATATATATATATATATATATATATATATATATATATATATATATATATATATAGTGGGGCTCCTGTTCGAAAACTGTCTAATGTGCGTGGCATGTTCAGTGCAGGCGCGCTTACTCAATCGGTCTTGCTCGGTGAGCCTTTGCCCACTAGCCATGACTGTTGCACTGCGTTGCGTCCTAGGTTAATAAACCCGCGTTTGTTGACGATCTTTCTGTGGTGCCTTCTCTGCGCCGTATATGTCGACGAACCCGGCCGCAGCGCCGTTTGTGCGTCGCGATGTGGAGGAGCGTACTTTCCTGACTGCACTTGCAGGGTAAGCATCACGCAAACTCTATACTCCACAAGGTATTGGCTATGCCAGTTAAAGCTTGCATTGTATATGGTAAGCACACGTGCATTGGGCACCTCGCCAAAAGTACTTGCTGCTGCGCCAAATTGGCTTTTTGCCTGCGCCAGGACCTGCGCCCAGATGGTTGTGCCACCACTGTTTCAGGGAAACGAGGAAATCTTTCGCCGTTCAAACGTGTGCGGTCAACCACGCCACCCATCCGACTGTGATACGTCGCTTTTGGGCACCTCTTCTGGGAAACAGTGACGCCTTTCGCCCCCGCGAACATGTGCAGGCGATTAAGCGAGCGTCCAGTCTGCAGCGACTGCTTTCCCGTGGGACAAACATATTGTCCCTTTTTGTACCCAAGAATGCACTGCCGAGCCGGGGAGCCCGAACATATTTAAGGCCGTGCCGGCCCATTGTTTAACTTTCACTGTTTTCGCGTGAAAGTTGCGCCAAGCGCGACGGATGCATGCGCGGGCCGCCCCGGCTGACGTGGTTTTGGACTTCGTCTCCGGGAGCGCTCGCCGTCGTCGCCGACGTCTGCGCGGTGCTTCGACGGTCCCAGTCGACGCTGTCGTCGGCCTCTCAGCAGACCGGCGAGAACTCAACAGGCGCGCCTCAACAACGTAACGACGTCGCACCACAGAACCTTACGAACGAGTACACGTAAATCGAAAAAAAAAAAAAAACCTCGGTGCCCTTCATTTTGTGAAGAAGGATGACCAGCGAAGCTATGTGGGCCCCTTAATGTTGAACTGCACCTCCTCTGCGGGTCGGCCCGGCATTGCACTATCTTCGGCATAGGCCCACGTATGAGGAATGTTTGACGCGTGCTTCACTTCCGCCGCGGGTCGGCCGGGTATTGTATATCTTCGGAATCGGCCCACGTATGGGGACTTCTTAACTCCTGCGTCATGGCTAAATCAAAAGTGAAAAATGGGCGACTTGTTATGGAAGCAACGGAAGCATCTCCGCCGCGGGTCGGCCCGGCATTGCACTATCTTCGGGATTATTTTTTTTTCTACACGCGGACACGATAGTGGGGAGAGTAGCCCTTAACAGCTTCGCTGTAGAAGGCGACGACTTCGGCGTTTAGAGTGCAGTCTGACGCTATTTCTTTCTCTCAAAATGAAAGACGCACAGGATAGCCTTTTACTAAGCGAAGAAACGTCAAAACTCTGTCCAACAAAACATCTCGTCTCTTTCTAGGTATCCTAGCAAGGCAGCGGGACAAAAATTAGCAAGAAAATACGTACCGCAATTTAAGGTGCTCAGCAGCTGATTTGACGAAACTTAAATGTTCGTGGGGAAAATGCGCCTGGAGTGTCCATATCATTGCTATCGCAATAAATAAAAAAAACGAAGCAGCTCGCTGGGCAGGCCGGACATTGGCACGCACAGCGCAACGATTTGCGAGGTTACGTCGCTGAAATCCTTGATACCGATTAAAATAAGGTAATCGGCAGCAGGGACCCTTTCGGCTTCGGCGAAACACCTCGTTCCGACGCCACGAACGAGAAACGCGTGAGCTTAGCGCCAAGCGAAAGAGCCACCGTGAACCTGGATGCCGTAGCCATCTTTGTTAATTTGGACAGTGTTGGCAGCGCAAGTAACGGATCCTGGAGTTGCCAGTGTATATTTCTGTGCCTGCCGGCATAGTTTCGCACAATGATTACTAGAGGGAACTATGGCGCTAGTCTCTGCGGGAGCTGCAATGGTAGCGGTTGAACCAGCTTGGGAATTATGGGAAGTACATGGATTTGCCTGAACTTCGTCCTTTTGGCTTCGAACAGCTTTGTGGCCTTGCAAACTTGTCATTTGCAACAATTTACAGCGTAATAAATAATTATATAAACATTATATAAAATTGTTCGATGGCAGGATTCGAACACAGTACCTCTACCACAGAAACCTGACATTGAAACCATTAAGAGGAAGCTTTAGCTCGGGTGCTCCTGTCTAAATACAAGTAAAAGGAGAATTCGTTTTTCTCGGCAACCACTGCACCAAAATTAATTAGGTTTGTTGCATTTCAAAGAAAAAAATTAAATTCCAGGGATTGTTGCTTCGAATTTTTTATTTCGGTCAATTTTTCTTAAGCATTGGCAAAGATCGCAAATCTTCAGAAAACAAAACTATCAAGTTTACAACTCTAACTCAGCAATGAAAAATGTCACAATTCTGTCAATCGCATTTAATAGTACACCGAAAGCGGACAAAATTGATATGTTACGTATGAATCTAAAAAAAATTAAGTTATATGGAAGTACAGCTGTTGCAGAACCCTTGTACACAACGTAACGAATTCACGTAAGATTCATATTTGTCCACTTTGAATAATTTAATGGATGCCGTTTATAAAAACCGCGATATCTGCTCTTGATGCAGAGCTATCAGTTTGTAAACTTCGTGCTTGTATTTTTTTCCGAACTTTCGAAATTTTAAAAATATTTCTAACAAAATTCAGGCCTTAAATCGAAATGTCGCTTCCAGCATTCAATGTAAGTTAACTTTCGCTTCCGAATGCAACAACTTTCATTAGAATCGGTCCAGGGGTTATCTCAGAAATGCGCTTCTGCGTTTTACGTGTATTTGAATAGGCTGCGTCGGACTTGGGCCCGAACTAAAGCTTCCTCTTAAAGGGACACTAAAGGCAAATATTAAGTCAAGCTAAAGTGATAGATTTAGTGCTCGAGAATCTCTTAAGGCGTCAATATTATCGTGAACAGAGGCTTAATAATCGATAAATTGAGGTAAATGCAGGACATGATTAGAGACTCCCCTGGGACATTCGAGTACTTTTGCCTGATGACGAAAGCACTCCTCAGTTAAATTCTGTCACTAGTACTCAGCACTCATTGCGCAAATCATCCTTGTATTATAAGACGAAACAAAATGCTGTTTGTCCAGTTATATTTCACTTTTAGAGAACTCATTGAAATATCCCTGACCACGACGCCGGCGGTCCAAAGGTTTCGTTTTCGCTTGACTCCGCGCCGCCCACGCTTTCGCGTTCTAGTAGTTATCCCGTAGGGCTGCGCTGGTTTTGTTGGCTCGGGAAACTCGCACAAACTGCAAGTAGCGGAGAATTCAACCTCCATGTGTTGTCGCGGGATGCCCGAATGGTCTACGCCACTTTACGAAAAAGCAGCTGCAGCGGCGAATTCGCCGCTCTGTCTTGGCTCGGTACCGCTGTCTGTCGGGCGCCGTTTTACTCACCGATGGCAGCAAAGGGTAGTGATGACGTATGCAACGTCACCACGCCCCCGGTTGGGTGGCGGGAGATTTGAATTTCGATAAAGGTATTCGGGCCCTTCGGATGCAATTTTCTCGTAAATTAAGTCTTGGCATGAAACAAGCGGTGCGAGGTTTCTGGAACGGTGTTTAAGCAGTCCACGTCGACTTGTTATTTGCTTTTAGTGTCCCTTTAAGCGACGGACGCATGCATCGACGAGTGATGTGAAACGCCCTTATGAATTTATCGCGGGCATGTCAGTGCCTTGAGACGCTTGGCGCGTTTCGATTTGGCCACCTCGACAAGCTCAAGCGTTGCAATTAGTAGCTATTGAGCATGTTCGCAGTGTCTTCTGCATTTAGAAAAGTATAGATTGCTCTCAAGTTTACGACAACGAAGACATATAAAGCGTAATAAACAAAGCCACAAGAGCGTCTCAGTCCACAAGCCCGAACATCAAACAGATTCATGTGCTTCCCATCATTCCCATGGTGGGTCACCGACTTCAGCGCGAGAGTTCCCTCCAGTATGTTGTAGGAAACTCTATACCTGCTGGATGACCGCAAAACTACGCAAAACTGTCATCTATAGAGCCGCCACTAGCAAACACTGTAGGCGCCACTCAGGGTTAGAGTCAGGATATTGAGGCTAGCGACAACCCTCACCAGGCGCTAGGTGACCATGCTACGGCGTGTCTTAGAGTATTCTAGAACACTATAGCGTTGTCACAGAATTGCGACAGCAGACGGCAAAAGTTATTTGCACTCAATTTAGCGGCGGTTGCGGGCAGTTCAAACAGCGGGTCAGACCCCATTGTAAGTGGCGTCTCCAGCAGAAGTTCCAACAGCGGCCACTTTTTAAAGCTTTGCTAATAATTCGGCAAGCAGAATTCTTCTGTGCTCTTTTATTGATGTACATGGTTTTTTTTTTTTTTTGTCAATAGCGAGAACCAAAAATGTGTGCTCGAGACAGCGCTACGTTAGTTGCGCCACTGCTACACTCTTACACTCTTAAAACGGTTGCACCTTTTGGGGTGTATATTTGTCCCACAACAACAAGTCATCTGCCTTGCTTGCGTTTCCTTTCTTGAAAACGCCGCGCCCGCTACTTTCCTGTGGGGAATGCTATGTCATGTTGATAACGCGCATGCCGTTCGTTGCTGGGAAGTACCAGGCTCGCCGCGTTAGAGAAAGAAAATGCGGACAAGACAGATGATTATCGCTGTGTGGCAAAAGGGTGTAATTTTGCTCAAGAGTGCATGCATTCTTACACAAATGTATGCCCTTTGGGGTGTATATTTGCCACACAACGATAATCGTCATCTGTCTTGCTTGCGTTTCCTTTCTTGAAAACGCCGCGCCCGCTACTTTCCGGTCGGGAATGCTATGTCATACTGGTAACGATTATACCGTTCGTTACTGAGAAGTACCAGGCTCCCAGCGTTAAAGAAAGGAAACTCGGACAAGACAGATGACGTTTATTGTTGTGTGGCAAGATATGACCGAAAGGGTGTAATTTTGTTTTAGAGTGTAAGAGAGGAGTTCAAACGACGGCAGCTTCCCATTGATACGCCGATGATTCGGCAGGCAGAGAAGTTATAACATTAAAAATATGCAAATGCCACGTAGCTGGACAGAACCAAGGTAATGTTTGCCGTCGCTTGGAGATATTCAGATTTTTTCATTCCGCCTGATTATATACACTCTCGGAAATGTTTACACCCTTTGAGTCGTATCTTGCCACAATAAACGTCATCTGTCTTGTCCGCCTTTCCTTTCTTTAACGCTGCGAGCCCGGTACTTCCCAGTAGCGAACGGCATGCGCGTTATTAGCATGACATATATATATTGCCGACAGGAAAGTAGCGCTCGCGGCGTTTTCAAGAAAGGAAACGCAAGCAAGGCAGATGACAATTATTGTTGTGTGGCAGATATACACCCCCAAAGGGCGTAAACTTTTTTACTGTGTAGTTAGTCTTAATTAATTAATTAATAATTAATTAATAATTAATTTATGATTAACTTCTGAAATATTATAGTTAGATGAAAAGTGTGATTCAGAAAATCGTAGACCAACGTGAAAAACTCCCGATACAGCCTTATATTCCTCAAGACGTTTTTTCGAGCGTGATACAAGGCCCACGAATACACGCAAAGTGCCTCGAGCGTCCACTCGCGCGGCAATTTTGCGTGTATTTGCGGGCTTCTTTCACGCTTGGAAAAATACTTATGTAGCACGTGTTAAGCAACAGAAAGCTGTATCGGGAGTTCATGTTGCTCTGCAATTACCTCCTTCACAATTTTCATCAAATCATATGTGATAAGTCAATTCATTAACAGGAATTATCTAATTAGGCGGAATGCAAAAAAATAATCTGAGTACAGTGTGGATGTGCTGACTGCACACTACGGAGCACTACAGGGTAACTTGATGGCCCTTAATCCCTACTCGAAATTGTCTTAGCCGCTAGTTACGCAAGCTGTTGTCGGAAGTTATCTCATGGAAAGGCACATCCGAGTATGTCTTTGTCTGTGCGAACATTGTGGCATGCTGCAATGGCGCATTACTGAGCAAAACGTACGGTAAGCTGAGTGATCGAGGAACTAGCATGAATTTTGTGGGCTTACGCATAGATAATAACGTGCGGTCGTCTGCTCGAGTTCTACCGGCTGCGTAGTGGCCGGTGTGTCGGAAGCGTCCACCGCAAGGGACGCTGGTGGCAATACCAAGTGGAAAGGAGGGAAAGGAAAGGACAGCGGGTTTCTAGCGCACGTCGCAGGCATGTATAGTCGGATCGGCATCGGAGTTGGCCCCCAGCTAAAGCTTCCTCTTCAGCAACGAACATAAGAATTTCACACTGTGTGAACGCGTCGAAAACTCGGCAGTACTCGAGCCTCTCGCTTGCCATTCTGTGGCCGTGTATTAGTTGCTCTCCAAATTACGGTGGCGAACATGCACGTGCAGTACCTTTGGCGCAACTCGCATTAATTTTCTTCAACTAGGGAGCAAGTGATATCTTCAAACACTAATATTTCCGCGAAACTCCGATTCGCGACCTGCAGGACTGTGTAAATATTAAATACGGTTGTATTTAACACATGTGTTCCGCAACGCAAACATTTCAGTGTAGCTGCCAAGGGCCAGGAAAATTTTTACTTGTAAAAAACTACCGCTGCACGTCGCGTTTCATAACTGCGTTTTACGCAAGTTTGCGTTTCTCGCTAGAAGCTTTGAAGCACGGCGGATAATGACGACCATGCTTTTCAAGAATAGTACATTGCATCTGCAGTAGCTATCTCAGTTATCAACAGACGTGGCGGCTTGAATGACGCGTTTTGTTCGCCGTTACGATGCGTCGGTTGCCGTCGTGCTTGTGGCGTCCAGCGATATTGAGGTCAATGTCCGATCAAAATTATTTCGAAGTTTGCACACGTACCGTTTCTTGCGATCGCCGCAGCAACACCTAGGCGCTCTGCGCGAGGTTCTGTTTTCGATTAATCTTGGTGAGGTCATCCTCGGGGCTAGCTGCGCGCACCGGCATGAAGTTTAGCGTTAGTTGCGTGCTCGCGCACAAACGCCTTTTTTTGAGAGCAGTGTGAAGTGGTCGTGCGTAAAGAATGGCCGATACGGGGAACATAGCACTGTCAGCAAGTTCTGCGGCAGTTTGAGTGTGCAACTAATATATTGCAACTAATATATGTCGACACCGTCTGGTAGGGAGGCCACGAAAGTGGTAGGGCATTTTGAACGATAACAAAAGCGCGCCCCTATCAACGTTTCGGGCGTAAAGCCGGATGCGCGCACGCAAAGCCGGATGCGCCCGGCCAAGCTGTAGCGCATGCACTTTTGCATTCTAGCACGCCGGTGCCCAGTCTATGTTCCTAAATGAGCAGTGAATTATCTGGCGCGAAATCACTAATCAAAGATGTCTTCCTGAGCGAGCTGAAAGTTGAAATGGTTGAGTCACTAGAGAGTTTTAGTTTAGGGGACGCAAGGCGTTGGGGCCCCTAGCGCTTGGGTGCGTTTGCGTACGCAAGCAGAAACACGTTATAGATTAACGGCCGCAGTGACGCAAGCCGCAGTGAGGTCGCATGCGCTCGCAGCGCCCTCAACGTCTGATCTTTGCTGCGTTATCATTTTTTAAAACATGAAATCAAGCATATGAAGTAAAGCACATAAAACTATTCTCATTAAAAGCAGTTAATAGAGAGGTTTAGAGTGTCCGGTATTCGGGTAAACGCAGGCTGGGGCGTTAGGGCGGAGCCATGAACGGGAGCGTCCTGCATGGTGCAGCACCTGGTGGCGCAAAGCTCACACAGACAAAGACAGGCTAATATTGCAGTAACCAAGTGTATTTTACTTTGCTGCGGGTGTAAATTTTTGGCAGCAACACAATTACGCCAGTGCCGACGTCTACTCCTTCCTTGGGTTGTACCGTGGCCCCTAGTTCTTGCGTACGCAAGCCGCTTGCGTCCCCTAAACTAAAACTCTCTACTGTATCGCGTCACTCCTCGCGTGAGGGGAGTAGGAGGAGCCTCGGAATGTTTTCTTCCTGCTTTTTTTTTTATTTAACTGCACTATATAATTCGGGATCGGCCCATGAAAAAGGCTAGAAATTCAAATACTAGATACGGAAAAGCGAGGGTAACTCGCTAAGAAATTTTGTTTATAACGTAAGGTTTTCTCCGCTCGCTTGGCGGTGTAATTCGGCGTTGTTGGCACGGGAAGATACAGCGCTGGTTAGCACATTTGCCATTACTGGTCTGCTGACACTCTAGTGATCACACTACAGAGAAGTGCTCAGCGAGCTTACAGTATTGTTTCAGAACAATTTTAATTTGGCAAGATAAACTAAAGGTTAATAGCTCATTTTCAGATTTTTACGCCGAGATCTGTCTCGTCACGTGTTTCAAAACATTTTTTATTTAGGCCGTTGTGTCCCAGTAATATCACTAAGCCAAAGACTGCAAATACCTGTTTTTGGCTCTTTTAGGATAAGTAACCCGCCGCGGTAGCTCCATGGCTATGGCATCGCTGCTTAGCACGAACGAGGTCGATCCTGGCCGCATTCCAATGCGGCCGGACTGAACTATGGTGGTGCCGTCCTGAAGTTGTCACGTGCTCGAACGTCCTTTAGCATGCGGCAAACGTACATAGAAGTGACTCTGGTGACGCTCAACTAGCTTGGTGTGTTCGTTCTCTTCGGAGCGTCAGTGCGGGTCCAGCCTGGCGTTGTCGAGCACCGTGCATAAGAGTATCTGTGAAGATGTGGCAGGTGTATATTGCACCCCTTGCTGTGAAATCCGCGATCAGCGAAGCCTCGTCTGGCGGCAGTTTCGAATGGTTCCTTATCGTCAGATCGCCATTGGCGTCGCTGCGCACACCACCTATCCGCGGTCAGCGGGAAAAGACGCTGGCCATGATGTTGCAATCTGGACCGGGCGCGGCAGTGTGCCACCGGCAGCCGCTCCGATAGCGCGCTGGTCGAGAGTTGCTTACAGTGCCGCCAGCGGTGCGAAAAGTGTGATGAGCCTGCTGCAGCTGCCGCCGTGTCGACAGCCGTGGAGCGGGATCTACACGCAGCCAGGCTTTGTTTTCTGGTGCAGGGACCCATGCCAGGGTCTGCAGCGGTAAGCGCGCCCGACTCTAGGCACTACACCGATTTGCAGAGGGCACCTTTGACGTGACTAATCCGTACTATCACGAAGTGGGCTTGGTGACTGCGAGGCCTCTTTTGCCCTGTTTTGTGAAGAGGGGACGCTAATGCCGCGTAATTCGCCATGGCCGGCGCTTAGCTTGCCCCTTCCCCATCTGCGAAAAAAATAAATAAGCACGGCGAAAGCGTCGCGCACGTTCGGCCAACATTTGTGTTCTTCGGCGATTCATTCTTCCCTTTTGCCGATCATGGCTGCGCGCGAACGCTTTCCGCGTTACCTACGTTCTCATACCGGTCTTCGTCGGGAAAGCTCCTCGCAGCCACTTTGCATACGTAAATCCCGGAACTTTGGCCCAAATTAGTCTTGTAGACGTCCTAGCGGAGCTCGTCCACTATCGTGATTTCCGTGTTGTTTCATCGTTGCCTTGAGGCGTTCGAAGCCAAATGCAGTTCCCCTCACCCGTGAGAGGGGGGTGGTTGGTCGCCCGACGCTGGCCGCGCGATGCCGGTTTACTTTAGGCGGCTTGTTGGTTTATTCATGGCGCACGCGCAAGAATTGAACGCTTTGCCCACTGTACCCGCTCTGTGGAGCTTGACGTTTCGCACTGGATGTTTGTAGTTCATTTTTAAGTTTTCGTGTCCCTTCGGTCTTGCTACGGATTTGCTCTTTAGTTACCGAAGTCACACGATAAAATATGAACTCGATGCGTGCGTTGTGAAGATCCTAATAGGTGCCGGTGCTCGCCGTGGTGCTCGCTCCTTTCGACAGTTATGGTGTCATGATGGTACATAAAGCAGCTCGACGCACGTACAGAGGTGGCCTGTCGCATGTGCAGAAGCCGCACTCCTCCTTGGTTTTAACTGGACGGCACAAACGCTGAGCGCCGTGCTCCCACGCTGTGGATAGCCTTGACGGCGGCTGTGCAGGGTCGTCCTCATTTATGGAGAGCAACTCGGGATGGTTCTGTCCGATAGAAGTTCAACATTGCTTATACAGAATTTAAAATGTGGTCAACGTGACGCGTTACGCAATATATTCATTAGTCGTAGGCCTTCATGGCCAATTTAAGCTGATAGTCTGAATACGAATGAGGCGGACGTGGTTGGATGCTCGACCGCAAGTTTTCGAAGCACGGGAGACCTATGGCGGATGATTGGCTGCTACTAAATGGCATTCGTGCTCCTAAATTGTTCGCAGTCAGAGGACGTTTTTAATATATGTGCGCTGCTTATGTCGGCACAGAAACTGGCTCAACGGCGGGGAACTGTGTGATCTTGGTGGGCGTTCCCCATTTCTGCGTGCGTACTTTCTTAGTCTTATCACCAATCACCTTTAGTAGGTTTCGCTAGTTGCGTTATCTGTAACCCGTCTGAAGGCAACGTCCCTAATTTGAATGGAGCAAAAACAGCCATAATATATTGCAATTTTTCTTTCACACTGATAGCCCTTTTACCGTCACTTAACTTCTGTCACTGATGCTGCAGGCTAGTAACATTCCGGTTCCGTCTCCTATCATTCTCCAGCCGAGACATGTGACCAAAAGCAACGTTACTAGATTAGGTTGTTTTCAAACTTCTGTGCCTGCGTGGACCCGCCACCTATTCTCGATCTCGTGGCGCTGCTGTCGCTCTTTGCTCGGTCAGCACGGCGCGGCGAAGCACTGTCCGCAGCTGTTTACGTTGTTTGGCGGTGTGTATACATGCTTGTTTTGCTCCCGTCTCGGTGCTTTTTGCAACGCTTGTGCGCGTTGGATGCCGCGCGCATTTTGAGTTCACTTCCCGTGTCATCAAATTTTATTTGGTGACGCGAATGCATTTTTATGCGCGGTTTCTGCAGCGACAACGGGCCTTGAATGTGCAAGTCTGGCTCGCAAGCGAGCAAAGCTCGTGTAAATTTGAGCGTTGCGCTTGTGAATGTGGTGCTCTGATGAAAGAAAAGTGCTAGCCTCATTTTTTTTTGTTGATCCTGAAACAAAGTGCTGAGTGTGTATATTGACCCTTTGCGCGGCGATCCCGCGGGCGCTGCCATTGCTTGCCTCAACTGCCTCCGTTGCCTTCGCGTTTACAATGGGTGTGTATGACGCCGGTATATGGTGCTTGTTTCAGAAGCGAGACTTAATATGTATTCCAAGCTACTCAAACTTTCCGATCATATATTGAATCAGGATTAGTGTGTTTTGCTCGTCGTTCTTTGTCAAATATTTTGAAGCAGCGGCTTGTCACATTTTTGACTCAGTAAAATTTCGTTGGTGCTGTCCCTATCTGATTATTTAGGCCAGCTAGCCAAATTGCAACTTATGGAACATTCTGATGGATTCCGACGAATTTAGTATTGCCGAGTTGAGAGCTGCCTTCAGCGCATGCAAGAGCTGTGCACCGGGATCTGACAGAATCATGTATGAAATGATCAAAAACTTGCACAATGACACCCAAGTTACACTGCTCACAATTTTCAACACCATTTGAGCTGTAGGATACCTTCCAACTGCATGGAAAGAAGCCATTGTGGTCCCTGTTTTGAAACAAGGCAAAGACCCTTCCTCAGTTGCAAGTATACCGCCCGATAGCCCTCACAAGTTGCCTTTGTAGGGTATCTGAAAAAATGATTAATCGGCGACTCATTCATTTCCTTGAACAGAGCAAAATGCTTGATCCCTATCAGTGTGGCTTCAGAGAAGGGCGCTCCACAACTGATCAACTTGTGCGTATTGAAGGAAATATCCGTGACGCATTTGTACAGTTTTCTTATCCATATTCCTGGATATGGAGAAGGCCTACGACACAACGTGGCGTTACGGAATCTTAAGAGACTTGTCAGAAATGGGCATCCATGGTAATATGCTCAACCTAATAGAAAGCTATTCGTCCAGTCGTACCTTCCGGGTAAAAGTCTGCAATGTACTGTCACGTCCTTTTACGTAAGAAACTGGTGTACCCCAGGGAGGTGTGCTCACCTGCGCGCTCTTTATCGTGAAGATGAACACGCTTCGTGCTTCATTACCACTGGCCATCTTTTATTCTGTCTACGGGGACGACATTCAAATAGCTTTCAAATCCTGTAACCTCGCAGTGTGCGAGAGACAGGTACGGAGCGTGGCTTGAACAAAGTGGGCAGAGAAAAATGGATGTAAAATCAATCCTAAGAAAAGTTCTTGTGTTCTTTTTACAAGGTAGGCCTGGTCCCGGATCCTTGCTTAGAACTGTGTAGACAACAAATACCTATCAACAAAGAGCACAAATTCTTAGGTATTATACTTGACTATAGACTCGCTTTCATTCCACGCATGAAATATCTGATAGAAAAATGTCTAAAAACAATGAACATAATGAAACTTCTATCCCAGACTACATGGGGTAACGACAGGAAGTGTCTAATGAATCTCTACAAGAGCCTAATTCGGTCAAGGTTGGATTATGGTGCCGTAGTGTATAACTCAGCCGCCCCGAGCGCGCTAAGGATGCTGGATCCTGTCCACCATCTATGTATCCGCTTAGCCACTGGCTTTCAGAACAAGCCCGAGTGAAAGCTTATATGCCGAAGCGAATGAGTGGTCGCTCCACCTGCAGAGATCATACATCAGATTTACATATTTCCTTAAAGTGCACTCTAATCTTGAACATCCATGTTTTAATACCGTTACCGATATGACGTGTGCTACACTTTTCCGCAATCGTCCCTCTATAAGACAGCCTTTCTCTCTGCGTGTGAAAGAGCTTAACGATGAAATGCATGTCCCATTCTTCGAGCGTCGCTCAATGCGCCTAACCAAGCTATTACCTCCTTGGGACTGGCAGGTGATAGTATGTGACATACCCTTTCTAGAAGTTTCAAGGCATGCTCCAGAGGTCGAAATCCGTATGCATTTCCTAGAACTTCAGTACAAGCACTCGTGCACAGAGCTCTACAGAGACGCTTCCAAGTCACATGCCGGAGTGTCCTATGCAGCCGTCGGTCCATCCTTCTCGGAATCCGATGTACTACATCCTGAAACAAGTATCTTTACGGCAGAGGCCTACGCATTATTGTCGGCTGTAAACCATATAAGGAAATAAACTCCAAAAAGCCGTTATATATAGACTCCCTAAGTGTGGTGAAGGCCTTAATGTCACTCTGCAAACATAAAAATCCCGTACTTACTGAGGTCTATTCCGACCTGTGCAAAGCTTACCTATCCAATCAGCATATTATATGCTGGGTACTTGGCCATAGGGGAATCGAGGGTAACGTTCTAGCGGATCAGATGGCCACATCAATTTCATCGCATGCTGTTAATCCTACCGCTGCAGTCCCTGTCACAGACCTGAAGCCCTTCTTACGAAGGAAACTACGAAACCACTGGCAATGCATGTGGGACGCAGAAATAACTGCATGTGATAAAGCCACAGTTAGGTTCTTCGCCTTCCGCAACAAAATTACGGCGAGCAGATGTGCTATTCTGTCGTCTCAGAATAGGACGCACATTTGGCACGCATAACTTTTTACTTCAGTGGAAATGATCCCCCAACCTGTGGTCGATGCGGGGAGAGGCTGACCGTCCTCTACGTCCTTCTGGAGTGTCGTGAAGCCAAATCTGAGAGAAACATTTTCCCCTAGCATACCGGCAGCACATCCCCCTTCCTGTAATGTTACTCGGCCCAGAACCACTCTTTGACACCAATGTACTCCTAGGTTTCCTGAAAGATGTTGTTACATGTTATTAGCCCCACACCATTCGTAGCGTCTCCTCTCTTCAGAGGATGCCGCTGTGATAGCTGTTTCGTATAGCACATGCCTCTAGGCCCTTGTTTCAAGGGCTCTGGCGAGGCAGTAGTGCTCCAGGTAATTTTGCCATCTCACATATTTTCTATATTGCATCATTCTCTCACGATGGATTTTAGAGCTCATAGAAATGTCATTTGCCATCGACATAATCTTATTACAGATAGATTTTACACACCCTAGAGCGACTATTTTTAAGGCCCCTTTACAGCCACGTCACATAAACTTCATAGAACTCATACCTACACTGCGAACCCTTCACCACGGACCTGGCGCTCTTTGGCCATTCCTGGCCCTTGCGCCAATAAACGTCATTCATTCATTCATTCATTCATTCCGATGAATCCAGGAATAGCGAACACACGAGGGAACGATAAGGCGCCCGTGGGACGATCGTGTGAAGTGCTCAGTCGAGCGCGTGCAGAGTTCCCGCTGCCAAAAGAGGAGGCCGCGTCCTTGTGCTCCCGAGTATGCCCTCCGTCAGGTGGTGTTGCAGCGGATCACGCACGGACAGTGACAATGAAAACAACGGACAGACAGTGATAGTACAGGGCCAGGAAATACCTCGCTTAAGAGAATATAAATACCTAGGTATATGGATAAACGAAGGCAATAGATATATGGAAACACAGGAAAAAATAACAGAAAGGGGAAAAGAAATGTGGACATAATGAAGCACAGAGCGCTTTGGGGATACAATAGGTACGAGGTGCTCCGGGGTATGCGGAAAAGTGTAATGGTTCCAGGACTTACTTTTGGAAATGCGGTTGTTTACTTGAAATCAGGGGTACAATCAGGACTCGGTGGGAACCAAAGGTCAGTGGGACGCCTCGCATTCGGCGCTCACGGGAAGACTACAAATGAAGCTGGGCAGGGTGATGTGGGCTGGGCAAGTCTTGAAGGAAGGGAAGCTCATGAAGAACGAATGCGGAATACGGAAGAAATTAGATGGGCTGGGAGAGTGTTGCGGTATTTGTACAGGAATAACATTGATTCACAGTGGAGGAAAAGAACTACGAAGCTTACCAGCAAGTATCCGGCCTGTTTGGTGGGCAACACAGTAACAAAAATATCAAGCGGAAAGTCAGAGGCTGAGATGATAGACGTTTAGCTTGTCCAGTATTCGGGTAAACGCAGCAGGCGTAAACGTGAGCGGCCTGCATGGTGCAACCACCTGGTGGCGCACAGCTAACAAAAACAGCTAATAATGTCTTAACCAAGTGTATTCTACTTCGCTACTGGTGTGCATTTTCGGCACTGGCGTAATCGTGTTGTTGCCAAAAATTTACACCCGCAGCAAAGTAAAATTTTACTATTTAGTCCGCTTGCGTTTACCCGAATACGGGACAAGCTAAACCTCTATAATCTCATGGGTGGCCGCGATGGAAAAGAAACCTGCGATGAGTAAATACTTGAGAGGAAAAACGAAATCGGGAAAGAAACAATTTATGATAACTCAAATGGAAGCTAATTTGTTTTCTGAGCGAGATTAGGATGCCTTAGAACACGCACTTATAAAGCGAGATATAAGAAGGAAGAAGCAACCCGCCGTGGTTGCTCAGTGGCTATGGTGTTAGGCTGCTGAGCACGAGGTCGCGGGATCGAATCCCGGCCACGGCGGCCGCATTTCGATGGGAGCGAAATGCGAAAACACCCGTGTACTTAGATTTAGGGGCACGTTAAAGAACCCCAGGTGGTCGAAATTTCCAGAGTCCTCCAGTACGGCGTGCCTCATAATCAGAAAGTTGTTTTGGCTCGTAAAACCCCATAATTTAATTTTAATCATGTGCCTGTTGCTGCAAAGCTAGGGAAACGATGGAGCATGCTTTATTAGAATGTGAAGATATCTGCCCAGCGGTCGATTTAGGCATCTCTGGCCTCGTTGAAGCCCTTAGGTTCAGCGAAAGCAGGGGGAAAGTAAACATGTCCGCAAGAGAGATCAGCAAGAGGCGACTGGAAGATTGATGGAAGAAAGCTTGGGAAACGACAAACAACGGAGGCGTAAAAAAAAAAGTTCACAATAGAGGTTCAGAAACTTCGGTTATGGGAATTCATCGTGGGATCTTTTTTTTTTACTTTATTTTTAACATAGGTAAGACATTAGGCAATAAGAGCTTGGCGGCGCAACTTACCACTCCGTTCCAAAGAGGACGCTCATAACATCCATCTATCTACCTGCACCCGCATATAGCGGCGCTCCCGCCATCTGGTGGCAAGCGAAGGCACGGAGACGCCCGCGATATACGGCGCCTACGTCGAGTTCAACGACTGTACACTAACGTTGACCGAAAGAGTATAGTTCTCCATCGCTTGGGAACGGCGGCCGCGGTGTTTTCTTCTGTCTACCGTTCGTAACATGTCTTTGGATTGCGGTGGAAATTAGGTTGGTGTGCCACATTGACACACGAGCATGCCTGCATCGCAGAAAAATAGCGCACTAAACTTACAGGTATGACCCGACGGTGCAAATCGATGGCTTTCATAGCCATTATCAGCTCGAAGTGGCGATAAGGTTCGCAACGTCAGACACTGCCGAAAAAAGAAATCTGTTGGCCTATTCACTTTCACCATCAGACGACCCCCCCCCCCCCCCCCCTTCGATTCAGCTGGAATTATCTTTATATTGGGTCCGAAAATATGCGCAAAAGTGACATGGGGTATCGCTCGACGGTGAAACAGCTCAACTAATCAGTTCACCGTCACGTAACCCAAAAGCCGGGCAGGAAGTTTTGCTTGTATACATTATAGTATTGCCTAAAAGTTAAGAGCTTCTGCGAACTTTTCTTCGCGTGAGTAATTTCTTTTTTACGGCCATCGCGTGTTGAAAAGTGGCGCTTCCATCCTGCAGGCGAACGCAGTGGTATATCGCTAGTTCCTCAAGTATGGCCCCCTTTACATGATCTCACGCAGCAGTGTTAGAGGGCAGGTAGCGTTGTGGGAGTGCTGAGTATCGCTGTTTTTCTCAGGATGCCGAAAATGCATTGCTCTTTTAAGGCGTGCCGCCGTTGTCACAACACCGGTCTAGTCATTTCCTATCACAATGTGCTTGTTTGTCGGTCGGACAAAAAAAAAAAAAAAAAAAAAGGCTTGGAATGACTACTCAGACTGCGCCCAAGGTAAACTCTCAGGGTCGCGAAGCTGGGGCTGAAACGCGGTTCAAAGCCAATGAGCAGCGACATCAGTGCGCTTTTTGCATTGCGCTGTGGCGGCAACTTAGCGGGCTCTGCTACAAACAAAATGTTACGGCGTTGAGGCATAGAAAAAGACATTCAACAAGAGTGGAGATAGATAGATAGATAGATAGAGAGATAGATAGAGAGATAGAGAGATAGAGAGATAGAGAGATAGATAGAGAGATAGAGAGATAGATAGAGAGAGAGAGAGATAGATATAGATAGATAGATAGAGAGAGAGATAGAGATAGATAGAGAGATAGAGAGATAGATAGAGAGATAGATAGAGATAGATAGATAGAGAGATAGAGAGATAGATAGAGAGATAGAGAGAGAGAGAGAAGTTTAATGATGCGAAATGCAGAGAGGTCGGCCTGAGGTATATTCCTCCAACCAGCTACTCGGCGTTGGGGGAAGGTGAAGAGGTAAAGAGGCGCATGATGGGTGACGATGACGATACAAGGAAGATGTAGAACATATGGCAAGCAATTTGGCATGCTCAAAGCCTGCAATCCAGGCCCGTAATTTTTAAAAAAGTTCAGTAATGCCTGGATGGCCTTGAAACTCGATTGAGCGTCTGGCCAAGGTCCTAAAATAACGTCCTCCGACAACGGTGCGCTGTCGATTCGCGTAAGGTCGTTGTCCAACCTTTCACGCTCTTCCACGTACTTAGGGCAGTCACAAAGCACATGACCTATAGTCTCAGTCACATTGCACCCCTCACAGTGTGGAGACTCGGTGCGTCGCATAAGGTGCACGTATCCGCGCGTAAACGCTACCCCAGCCTTAGTCTGTGCAGAAGACTGGCACAGCTGCGTTGAATTTTCGGTGGTAGCCTAAAATTCATGGTAGGGTCCAATCTCTGGAGTCGTCTGTGGCGATTATCCGGATTGTCCCAGTGCTTTGCCGTCAGTTTTCGGATGACACTGGAGAGGAGGCAGTTGGCGTCCACTCTTGAAAAAGGAATTGAAAGCAGTGACTCTCGTTCTTCGAGTGCTTTCTTCGCTTCGGCGTCGGCCAGTTCGTTGCCCTGTATACCACAGTGACTGGGAATCCACTGAACTGTGATGTGGTGGTCGTTTTGTTGCGCTAAAGTGCAGAGCTCGGCAATTTGAAGAACCAACACCCTTGTAAGCACTTTCTTTCAACACCACTCTAAGTAGTTGCAGAGCCGATTTTGCGTCACTGAAGACTGTCCGTATTTGAGGAGGCTGTCGCGAAATATATTGAACGGCCTCTCTGATCGCCACTAGTTCCGTAGATGTTGTAGCCGTCTTGTTATACAGATGAAACCGTCGAATGGCTTGATGCGCAGGCACGACGAAAGCCGCACCATACGCATACGACGAGACCGATCCGTCTGTATACACGCTCACCAAGGAGTCATTCTTTCGACATATATTCAAGCGTTAAATGTCTGAGGCCGACGGTAGGTATTCGCGATTTTTTAGAAATTCCAGGAATAGGTAGACGTACCGATATTTTGGACATTACCCATGGGGGCATACGTAGAAGGTCAGCTGGGGCAAAGTATGCTGGTATGGCAGATTCTTGGCATTTAACGGCTCTTGAAAAAGTGGAGTCCGGCCGTATATCGGAAAGTGTCAATAAGGGATGGCGTCCATGACGGCACAGCAGTCGCAGGAATACTCGGAGGTTCGCATCGTAGATAGACAGGTAAAGGGGTGACGCGAGCCTCTTCAATTGTTCCGTGGGTTGAGGTGCAGCATCTGTGCCTGGGCACTTTCCAGCGTACGCAAACATGACGGGCTCATACTTGATAAAACTGGCAGGCTATACCGAATGTATCCGACGTAGAGAGTCTGGTACAGCCGGAGTAGCGAATGTTCCGATGGGCCCCACTTCATACCGGCCAGAAAGTGAAAAACTTCAGCAAGTCCAGTTAATTTTTTCGTTAACATTGTCACATGTTTCGACCATGAAACACCGCGGTCAATGACAACGCCGAGGTATTTGTGGTGGGTGACATATGGGATGGCATTTCCATTGATCATAATTGGATACCAGCACATAAGCTTCCGTGTGAACGCTATCGCAGCGCACTTGTCTGGGGCCAGTTGCAGTCCTTGGCACTGCAGGTACTGAGACGTTAAAGATACAGCTCGCTGCAATCTGGCACGAATTTGCGGTCGCGTGACTGCGGATGCCCATATGCATATGTCGTCTGCGTAGGTACTGATGCGTACTGTATCAGGAATTATTTCCGTAAGGCCAATAAGGGCAACATTGAAAAGAGTCGGGCTGAGAACTCCTCCTTGAGGCACTCCACGGACCACAGCGTGTCTTGTCGTTTCGCCATCATTCGTAGACATGTAGACTGTGCGACCATCTAGGTAATTTTCAATCCACATGTAGAGACGGCCGCCGATGCCCAAATTACTGAGGGCATCAAGAATGGCTTCGTGCCGTACATTGTCGTAAGCTCCTTTTATGTTTAAGAAAACTGCTCCTAAAAGTCGGTGTCGCTTTCTTTTCGTGTTCGATCGTAGACATGAGATCAATGACCCACTCTATTGCAGACCGGCCACGTCTAAATCCGGTCATCATTTCAGGATAAAGCTCATTCTTTTCCATGAACCATTCTAATCTAGTGAGCACCATCCGTTCCATCACCTTACCGACACAGCTAGCTAAAGCTACTGGCCGGTAAGATATTTCGTAAGGCGCTTTTCCTGGCTTTAGGAGGGCCACCAAACGGCTGGTTTTCCACCGCTTCGCGACTGTACTGGATGACTACGTGGCGTTATACTACGACAGCAGGACTTTCCGACCTTCCACACCAAGGTGGCACAGAGCAGTATACGAAATACCGTCAGGTCCAGGTGCAGAAGATCGTCTCGACGCAGCAAGACCAGCTTCCAATTCCGGCATCGTGAAAGGAAGGTCAAGACGATCATTTTTAGGTGGTAGCACGGGTCGATCCAATGTTGGACATGCTGAAACATCGGTACGGGTGACTCTCTTACAGAAGTCTTCGGCAACCTGCACTTCCGTCAGAGATTGGTGAAGTGCTAGAGCACGGAAACGATGGTTTTGCTGAGGAGGGGCACGAAGGCGTCGTACTATCTGCCAGATCCTAGAAAGTGGCTTTCGAGGATCCAGAGACGAACAGAAGGTCCTCCACCGTTGTTTTCCCATTCCCATTTTTTGAAGGTGACGCCGTATTTTTCGCTGAGCTCGTCGACATAAGACAAGGTCTAATGACGATTGAGTTAGCCTAACCTTCCGTGCCGCTCTACGACGGATCGCTGGGAGCCGTTCATATTCAATATCAATCGCCGTTCTGGATGTAGGTGCACTGATGAACTTAGTTGACTTCTGCACTGATGATACAGTAATGTCTTCTATATCAGATGATGAAGTGATGTCTCCGCAGTACTCTTCGACAGATGTAGAGAATTTGGACCAATCAGTGCAGCGTACAGCAGATGTAGTTGACTGCACAAACCACTTCATTTGCACATATGTTGGTATATGATCGCTCCCATGTGTTTCTATGTCCAAGCACCAGTTGACTAAGGGCAGGAGACTCTGAGATACAATAGTGAGGTCTAAGCAACTTCCGTAGGTAGTGCCGCGCATGTAAGTTGGAGATCCATCGTTGATCACAGCCAGACCTTTAGTGTCTATGAAGTCCATCAAGTTCCTACCCCGACAGTTCATTGCGGCACTTCCCCAGTATGGATGATGAACATTGAAGTCTCCAATAACAACACGAGGGCCTGGGGAACTGTGTAACACAGTGGATAGGTAAGAGAGTTCAAGTCTGTCTAGGAGGTATGTAGGCGCCGATGATCGAAAACACATGTAGTTTGTTTTAGTGTCACACACACATATTCATTGCTTTCATGTGGAGTGATCGTGTTCCGAACAAACGTCATGTCATTGCGTATACACATTAACACTTTGCTCTTGTGTTCATCTTCACGTGACCAGAGATTAACGTATCCGGAAAGGCGAAATTCCGACATGAGAGTTGGCTCGCATATCACGATCACTGGGAAGCGGTATTCGAAGACTCGTTGCCTAAAGTCAGACATGCGGCCGCATAGACCTCGAGCATTCCATTGCATTATAACAGAATGATGCATCTTCTGTTCCAATGTCCAGTGTTTTATCGTGAGAGCCATGATTGCCACCCTTATTCTAGAGCCGCTAATAGCGGCTCCATAGCATCTAACGCCTTCACGACCGATAGTGCAGTTGGCGTTGCCAATCCGGAGAGTAATATACGCATAGTGTTTACTAGCTGTTTAAGCATGGTCTATCACCTTTTCATTTCCAAGCCTTTCATTACCCTCCCGGCACTTGGGGAGCGCAGAAGGAGTATCTCCTCCGGAAGCCCTTTGTGGTAGCGAAGGCCATTCTACAGCCGAAGAGCTTGGACGCTTGGATGACGCTTCATTCCTTGACGGGCGCGGATGTACTGGGGGAGGCGCATCTTGTGTGAGCCGGCCTTGCTCTCTCTGTGGCACGTTTTGCATTAAAGTACTCAAATGAACTGCCTTTTTTCCCCGGGGCTTGCTCTAGGAGCGGCGACGCCTTTGCCGCAACCGGCGCCTTTTCTTGCGGACGGAATCGGCAGCCTCCTTGTGCGTGGAGTTCTCTCACCATTTTTCTCAGAATTTGCCTCTCCTCTGCCATTTTGGGGCAGTCCTTGGATGTCGCTTTATGTGCTCCGGAGCAATTTGCACATTTCATGGCGTCAGTCTGATGATGAGCACCACCACATCTTCGGCACGACGTAGGATTCTTACACACAGCGCTCACGTGGCCCAGTTTGAAACACTTGTGACACTGTAACGGTCGTGGCACATATGGACGCACTGAGTGCCTCACATAACCTACTTTGACCGATGCTGGTAAACAGTCTGACTCGAAGACCAACTTGATGCGCCGGGAGCGGCCGAATCGGTGGATGTCGAGGATTCGCACTGTCGACGATAAAAGAGATCGCAGGTCTTCGTCCTTTATGTTTATGTCCACATCTGATACAACACCAGTGCAGGTATCTTTGCCGTACGCTAGGAATGAGCGAACTGGGATGTTGCCAACCACTTGAATGCCTTTCAAAGCCTCCACTACTGCCTGAGAATTCACGTCCACCGTCAGTATGTTCTTCCGAGCATTAATGCGGATCTCTCACATGTCCTGAGGCTATTAGATCGAAGTATTTTGTCAGCGATTGTCTGTTCAACGAATTCACATTCGTTCCTTCCGTAGTTGGGGTGTAGCCTACGGAGAAGACCCGTTCGTCACGTCGGCTTTTATGAGCATAATCACTGCCTGCTGACGTCCGGCGAAGCTTGCGCTTCAAGTGGCGCGATTGGACTAGCGTGTAATCACTGTCCGATTCCATCTCTGCCGCTGTTGAGCTGTCAGATGAATCGGGAAGCCTATAGTCGGTGATGTCGCGGTTTCCCACGGACAGGGCTACCGTCGCGCCACTCGCCTTGCCATGAGGGCGCGGAGGTCCTCCGTCCTCCATTCCGGAGGACGACGTCTTCGGGGAAGCTCCTGATATGCAGAAGTCGCACAACTTTGAAGAACCACAGAACAAGGACTGCCGTTCCGCACTTCTTCGTCTTCTTCCCAACAAGAGTGGACACTCCCATAGAGCCCAGCGGCCGACTTGACTGTAGCACACCAAGCGGATGGGATTAACATCTTTCGGTTTTGGGCGCGCGCGTTTTGAACGCTATCTAGCACGCGTTGCGCCGGCTTCGCTAATCGGCACGTTATTTTTGTTTGCTTGCTTCTGTTGCTCAACCACGCGCGTTCTTAGTACGGAATCGTTTTATTCAGCGCAAATGGTAGCGAACGATCTTTACAAGCCTCCGTCGAATCTGTGCCACGTGCAGTTTCATAAAGCAGACTCGAGACGCATTGTAAATTAGGAATTGTTTATTTTACTCTATCTAAATGCTTGTTCCGGGCTTTTTGGGCGTTCATCAAATGTTGTGCCACCAGGTAAGCAGCAATAGTTCTCGCACGAAGCTCCACCGGATGACATCAGCTGAAAAAAGTTGTCATTTTGATGTTTAGACCCTTTAGGAATACTGCGTATAAAGGCGAAGCGTGCGGAAGTCGTGAATGGGCGGCATTACAAACCAAAGCGATTTGCATCTACGTACACATGGCGTACAAAATACGCGACTCATTCCAAACAATACCATAAAATAAGAAAAATCTGATTTGCAAGCATTCCTCATTCCTGGTCATTATTTCCTGCACTTTTAAGAGCACAACTACGCGGGCGAGTGCGCGTTTCCAAAACAATTTGGCCTCAGCCAACGTGATGCTCAACTATACACAGAAGTGGCCACAACGCAGGCTTTCAGCCAGACCATGCGAGACGCTGGCAGAATTCCTTCTACTCGCACTCATGACAAATGCGTGCAAAGCCTGTTTTCAGGCGTTCAGAATTTTCGAGCTCGTTAGCGTTTTCTTCTGCGTGTTCTGCCGGCGCAAGCAACACACTCCAGTGTTACCACTCTTGGCAATCACTCGTCGCGTCTTCGGCAAGCGTGGGTACCGAGAGAAGGTATATGTCGCCGGGCCATAGAAAGCTTCACAAACGTGTCTCGCTAAGATTCAGTACACGCCAAACTGTCGCCAGCTTTTTTGCTAACTATTTTGCTAAATTAATTTTGACCACCAGGGATCCCTTGGTGGTCGGACGTGGCCCCTGTGCACGGGACACGGGCGTTTTTGCATTTCGCCTTTGTTGAAATGCGGCCGCCGCGGCCGGGATTCGATCCCGCGACCTCGTGCTTAGCAGCGCAACACCATAATCGTTAAGCCAAGGTAAATATACCAGCTAGCGAAGCTTCCATAGGAGCCCATACGTTCAAAACATGGCGGCCCATGGGCGGTTCATGGGGCTTAGCGCCATCTGTATGTGGTGGGAACACTTCCGGCGGTAGAAAAAAATAATGTGGCGCCATGTCGGTTAAAAGCAGAAGTGACGTCATTTTGTTTTTGAAGGCGCGAAATTTCTTTTGTTGTTCTTCCTTTGGAGCTATATATTCAAATGCCCCGCCATTCGACTTGATGGGCGTTTCGAGCTTTCAGCGTTGAAAGCGATGCAGGAAGAGGCCAGCCGTACGGTTGTCTAAATCTCATCCCTGCACAGAACATACTTTCTTTGGAGGCCGACGAAAGCTTTAGGTGTAGAGTGCTCATCCTATTGTCGGATGCCAAGCCCGTCGGCCAGCGCAGTCTCACGAAAACAACCACACAATTATCTGGCGGTCGTAACCCACTCCTTTTAACTGAATAGATTAAAAAGCGATGAAGCTACCCGCGTTACCAAATGCAGACAAACTTCGACAAGCAAGAAAGTACAAACTGTGAGGGGGGCGTATTTCAACAGGTGAACTTTGCGAGTGCGCCTTTCTGCCCATTTCAAGATGTGCATTGCATTGCGAGTGATAGTGGCGTCAACGCCCCCTGTAGCGATGGGCGCTGAAAAGAAATGCATTTATTATTAGTAATAAAATTAAACTTGTATTTTCTTAACTCGTCACGAATATATGAGTGACTAGGAATTTTATTTTTGTTGAATGAATCTGTGTCTCGTTTGAACTAAAAAAACGCGTTTTTCGTTCCCAATGTTTGTTCCCTCCTAACATAGTCGCGCTTCAATCGCTGCTCCCATAAGCCCCCATGCTGATGTCGGTGACAATCTGTACTGAACCGCTTTTCGCCCGAAGCTTCGCGACCTATTTGAATCGACCTTGGTTAAGCCACCGCGGCAGGTATAAAAGCGCCTGGAAGAGGTGCCACACAGCGTGGCGCCGTCTGTCGAGGCTAAAAGATGACAATGAAGTGTATGGTGCCCTGCATCTGCATTTTGAACGGCGCTATTGGAAACTACAAAAACTTCAGTGTACTAGAAGTTAGAGCTTGATTGATATTGTGAAAATGGGAACTCGGAAACAATATTTTTGCAACTTGTTCGGGAGTAACTAGCGCATGTAGTGTGGTTTTGTACAAAGGGTTGGGGGCTAGAGACCGCATTTTTGAAAGTTTTGACTGGTTGCCCGGAAGATCTCGTGTTGCTCTCGCAACCTTCCCGGATGTTCTCGTTTGAGTGGCCTGATAGCGGCTCTGGCTTTTGGCTAAAGATAACTTGAAGGTGACCGACAACGGGAGCTAAAAGCATTTCATGCTCGAAAGGATGGGTCGCCGAACATGCCAACTTGACATGCGCAGCCGGCTTCGCTCGCTATGGCGCATGACGCATGCATCTGGCGGGTCAAACGTGCCGTCAGCTTGTTGCTAGGTAAAGCAAGAAAAAATGGGTCGCAAAATATGAGTTCATTTATACGCAAATCTTTTTAGCTTGAGCGGGAAAGAATAGAAAAAAATAAAACAATGTCAATTAACTTCAATAATTTTTTTTCCGATGCTCGCGGCAGCTAACGGACGGCTTTAATACTAGCGTGACGTATTTCCTGTTGCCAATTTTCGCCCAATGTTCCCTTTTGTTGAATTTCTCTATGGCGAAAGTGTCGAGTGGTCCATTCAGCGAAAAAGCCGTCGTCTGTAGCAGCAAAACGACAGATAAATTTCCATTGGCTGCGACGCCACGTCACGAGCGTGCCTCAACCTAGCGTAGCGGGCGATAGGGAACACCTGCCGCCGCGATAGCGCGAGGTGTTGCCTGAGAGGAGAGGGCATCGCCTTGTCACCCTCGCTCTCGCAAGCCTGTGTTATCCGCCTGCTTTCCGAAACACGCCAAGCGCCTCAACGCGCTCTCTTGCTTGCCCGCGCGGCATTCATAACTCGGAAGGACCGCTCAGCGGCGTTCAGTTGGAAATTAATGATTTCGCATTCACGACTCATAAGTGCGTAGGTGTCCTCGGATTCTGCTACCAGGAGCTTGCACGATGCACGCAACAGAAACTCACTGCCAGCACTTCTTGAGTAGCGAGCGAAACAAAACCGTGAACTGGTTCTTAGGGTCACCTTTACTAGCCGACTATGTCAATTTTCCTTCTTTTTTAGCCCTTCATCATCGGCTCGGACATGACTCGCTCGCCGCCGCGCTGCCCCTATTCCTACGATCTGCCCCACGGCGCGTCGCGTGATAGAAGCAATGGAACTTGAAATCGAGCATTACGATATACGGGCCCTGCATTGCCTGCGCGAAGTAAAATCGAAGAGTGTGGTGCTGACGGTGCGCGCTGCGCCGTGAAATTGAGGAACAAAGTGCGGCACTCGCGAACTAAAGAGAAAAAAGGGCAGCCAAATAAGAGATCTCCACAATATCTTCCCGTCCTGACTGTATGATTTTATCAGCCTAACGAAGGAAGCGCTGACCAGCCTAGGTTGAACCCTTCTGATTGCTGAACGGCGATCTGCAAGCTATTCACACTGGCGATAGCACTGGGAATTCGATCTCACCATGCAAATATCTCCTTGGCATTATCTTTGAAGCGGAGGTCACGAGAAAGCTAAGCCAGCCCTTCTACCGGCCAACACAGTAATTGCGAGAGCAACTTCGTGGACAGTGTCGGCAGCGGAGATCTAGACCATTCCGATGAATGCTACGCTTCCGACCGACCTCTGGGAGCTGCAGGCCGGTGGCGATGAACCGCAGCGTGGAATGACCACTGGTACGCTTGCACCTGAGTCTCCTTCAATTGATAGTGTAGCCTGCAAAATGTCTATTTAAAAAGCCCGGCAAGGGCGGTGCAACTCATTATCCGTCGAACGCATGTCGCACTTCCAGCCGTGGTTGACACCGAAAGAGCAACGCCAAGCAGACGACAAAGGCAAGTAATAGCCTCCGAAGCAACCAACGCACGCACGCACGCGCGCGCGACGCCCGCGTGTCTCCGGGGTCGCGCGACCGGCGCGCGCGGCCAGGGTCGCAAGCCAACAGCCAAGTCACAGCAACGGAACCCAAAGCGGACTACCCCTTCGCCGGTTCTGCTCTTTAGCCAAAGACGGTTTCGCTTTGGAAATGATTGACAGATGCGTGACGTGATCGTAATTTGCGGTGCCGCCCCGCTGTCTCTGACGGCCGCTGACGCAAGCAGAATTTTGGCCAATCAGATGAGGCCAAGTGAACCGGTTCCCTTCCGAACCGTTATAAGATTCGGCCCCAGGGCACCATGAAGACGCGCCTCGCAAGCACATTCCGTCTGTCACAATGATTCATGTTCTAATAAAACAGCACGTAAAAAAGCTGTTGTAGCTTTATTATGACAGAAAAACATGTTTTGTTAAACTATGAGAGCTTGCTATTGCATGTGCAGTTATATGAAACGTAAGAAATATCAGCGGGCCGCTAAAGTTGGAGGACAGGCGACAAGATTCGCGCTCGCTTTGGAACAGTTTGTCGTCTGTTCTTGCTTTCCTTCGCTTGGTTATGCATCGTAAGGAACTTTACTGGGAGATGTAATATGCGTGAATGAAAACCTTTTATGAAGATTTTACTTTCGGAACGCGTTATTTGTGAAGCCATATCCACGTTTTAGATGAAGCCTCTTAAAACACCAGCCAACACAGGCCTCGCAGACGCATATGCCGTCATTTCCATGATGGCACAGCCTTAGGAAAGTCCCATAGACGGTCGCGCCAGATTTCCCTCTAGGTGTTACAGTAGCACACCCTATGGTCCCACTCAACCGTTTTCTAGTGCATTCTAATGTTCACATAGACGCCACTGCTACCGGTTTTGACGCCTACGACGTGCCAAACGTAGCCAAATGCAGTTGACCTCAGCGAGCCGCAGTGCGCTCAGCCAGCACTCGTCGCGGCACCCCGCGACGGCCGTAGTTATCTACCTTACCTAGCAGACAGCAGCTACATGCAAGTAAGCATGCTCAGCGTTTGCTTCGTGCACGCAGGGCTTGAGTACCCGCTCGTGCTCATATGCTCGTCTGGCCGTGCTACGTGGTGCGCATTGGCTTTCTGTTGCCCCAGCTTGACCGACGGATAGTAGCCCCATCAAACTTGTGCATTTTGAAGCGCTGTCAATAGTCAATGCGAAGCGAAGTCTTCTAAGGCCTCCCAGGGCAAGCTGGAGTGAGCGCACGCGCTGGCAAGCGTGCGTGTGGTCTGACCTTCAGTTTGCGTGGTTATGCGCTGGTGAAGTGTTCAAAACTAGTCGAAATTAGGGGACCTGACGGCTATGATGCCGACAAGCAGGGTGGTCAAAGTAACTTCCAACGCGGGTGGCCGCGGCCGAGAGTGAGCAGACGAGTCGGCTTCTTCCATTAGTGCGTAATTATTATCGAAATTCTAAAGCAGATTTTCGATTACTTGAGCCTGTTTATTAAACTGCGTCAAAAATATACACAGTAACAATAGGAAGAAGCGCAGTGATCCAAAAACCCTTCTTGATTGATGTCAGGTATTGTCTAATACCAGCCGCATATAGGAATTTGCCATATTACGAAATAAAGCACCCAGAAAAGAGTGGGGAGCTGGTTTCTGTTAAAAAAGAAAGAGCGTATGAGAGGTGACAGCGCTCCGGTTGCGAGCTCCATGCACTGCGTACGACTGCAAAACTTGGCTGAGATGTTCATAGCAGCGTATGCTATCCATGGACTTATTTCACCAAGCCAGGGTAGTGGTTCAGGACCCTCTAACACTCGTATTTCTAGTTCGTGCTAGTACATTAGGTTAGTATTCAGTTTTTTTTACAGCGAAGCTGTTTATGCGGACCCTATGCCGTCGTCGGATTTAGCTAAAAAGGGGCCACATGACCTAGCGGAAGAGGAAAAGAGCTTAACAGGGGGAAAGGGGTTAGTGACCCCTTTCCCCCTGCGAGATTGCTATCCCATACGGTTGTCACACGGTGCATTTTCGGCGTTCGAGCCAGACCGGAATCGAATTGATCGATTTCAGGGTGTCTTATCAACCGGGAAAGCCGTGAATTCTCCGGGATTTTGAATAGTCTGGAAACACTCGGGGAAAACACGGGGAATTTGTGCTTCTGTGAGGGAAAATTAGCTCTGATTTTATTGAAAGCAGACGAAAGTTGTCCTAATACTGGCTCGAGTAAACGAGAGGAATCGTAACGAGTTGTCTTTGACGCCGTGTCGTCGGTTGGGCAAAACACGTTGGCGGGCTAGTTGGTTAGAATCCATGGTAGTGTATAAGCGCGACTGGACGAAGACGTAGAAAGAAACAGAGACACAGTGAAGTGAAGCGCTGTGTCTGTGTATCTGTTTCTACGTCCTCGTCCAGTCGCGCTTATACACTCTACCTACCATGGGTCGGTTGGGAGTTGCCAGTGTACTGTCAACGACCGATTTGCCGAACGCCCGACTTTTGGGACGTGCCCGATAATGCGGACGGCTTCGCGGCACCACCACGTACCCCGTAGAGCCAATGTATAAGAACGTCTGAAAATTCGGACGCAAGAACCCTTCGCCGTCCGATTCTCCTGACTTTCTGCCGCTACCGTAGGTCCGAAACGGCATTAACAGGGTGTCTACCAACCGGGAAAACCGGGAATTCTCAGGGATTTTGAGTAGTCTGGAAAAAGTCAGGGAAAACTCAGGGAATTTGGGCCTCTATCAGGGAAAATTAGCGGCAATTTTATTGAAAGGGTCGAAAGTCGCGGCAATGCTGGATCGAGTAACAGACAGGAATCGTAATGAATCGTCTTTGATGCCCTGTCGTCGGCAGGAGGAGTTGCCAGTGTACAGTCAACGAGCGACTTTCCGGATTCCCGATAATTTGGACGGCTTCGCGGCCCCGCCACGTATCCCATAGAGTCAACGTATAAACACGTGTGAAATTTCCGACGCAAGAACTCTTCGCCGTCCGAATTTCCGGACGTTCTGCCGTGACCGCAGGTCCGAAGCGGCAATAATCAAAGGCACCACCACTGCCGTTTTGATTACTTCGCCACCTCGAACCGGCACTCTCGCACGCAGATTCGCTGGCAGCCGTTGCCACCACTGCAGCAACGCTAGGCCTAGCTGCTTCGACGTTCGCTATGAAGCTTCTTGCCGTTGGGTTCCGAGTTTTTTATTGAAAGAATTAGCTGCTGTCAGCAATGGCACGGACTCCGCCTTTGTGGTCCTCGCGATTGTCTTAAAAACTTGGAAAACACGGTGCGTTGCATAATGCTGGTTCCTGAAAGTCAGCTTCGCCTCTTTACAGAAATGTTACTTGGTGAAGCTTACACAAAAGTATTGCAGGGAAGCATAACAAGCGTGAGAAGGGGCCACGGAACACAGTATGTATTCTTTAATTATACACGCAGGCACCCGGTATTTCCTGTCACAGTAAGAGCATCGATACGCCTAATATGTGTACCGACAGGCCTTCAGAGCGTTTTCGAACGTGCCTGCGGCGGTTTGTGCAGTAAATGACATATTTATTTTTTTCCAACTGGCCGATTTTTCGGACGTTTTCGCGGCCCCTAGGGAGTTCTAAAAATCGGTCGTGGACTGTGCAACTGACCAAGATGCTTCAAATGGTCCTTGGGGCGAACGAGTGGCGGAAGGCGGACAAGAATAGAAATGACCTACGCATTGAGGAATAAACGGGAATGGAAGCTTGCTGCCGCTGTTTTGAAGGAGCTTGAGCTCAAAAAATTTTGGCTGATGCCGAGATGCAGGTGTCCCTCATCCAAACCAAAATAAACTCTTTAAAGCAGTGAAACACAACACTCGGGCGTCGTGCGCGGGCTGAGAGTTTGTCAGGACAGTTGAGGTTGACTTACGAGCTGTTGAGAGAGAATGTCAATTGTGACCGAGTTCGGGCCTCATCCCGCTGAGGTTGCTAAACGTTGATAGAAATAGCTCATATTCGAAAATATTTGCTTCTATATGCATCTCCTTTTTATTCGTATTTGATAATGTCAGATCCCATTTGCAATTTTTTTCGAAGACACAGTATTCTAATTGGATTAAGTCACGTTTTTATTTTTTTCATGTGCTTACTAGAGAGTGACAGCACCAGGCGATATGGTTTCAGTCCGTCTTGACATAAAACATAGTTCTGCATCACTCCGGGAAATTTGCAATGGCACTCAGGGAAAACCTGGAAAACTCGGGGAATTTGGAAATGTCAACTTGGTAGTCACCCTGAATTAATCAAAGCCAACACCGCCGTGTTGATTATGGACGACCGCACGCCAAGTTTCATCATAGGCGCCAGCGCTCGTTTCTCCCCTGGCGGAACGATTTCATCTCCAACGGGTGTAGCGGTCGCGCCCGCGTTCAGTTCACGCTGCGCGCGAAACGTCTCTTGTTTGCGACGGCGCCTCTTCGGATGACCGGAAGTTATTATTGTGTTGTTAACTGTCACGACAGCAATGTAAACACGAAAGGGTGGATGCCACCAGTGAAATACTACCGATTCACAAGAAAATGGTACGAAAAGAGCAGACGACAGACATGGATTACTGCGGTGCGCCGAGCGAAGTAAACAACTGGCAAACGAAGCGAGCTCGTTCATTGAACACTCGTGAGTGTACGACGGTTTTTATATGTAACCTACATGAATTTAATAATTACTCGGTACATAATCCTTTTATTCATATAAAAACTAAGTTGTTCGACGAGCGCTTGTCCTGTCTTCTTTCTCGTAAAAGAGTACGCATTTGGGCTGGTTGCTTCATGATTACGAGCAATAAAAACAGCGCTAAACGACGGGACGAGCGGAAGGGCTGTTGTCCGTGTCCCTTCGCTCGTTTCGTCGTTTAGCGCTGTTTTTATTGCTCGTATTCTTTCTCGTGTTTCGTTTGTGTGTGCGCTGCTCAAGAATGGAAACCACTTCTGTTGTATGCTCTAGCAGTGGCCGAAGTTCACGCGTGCCGAGAAATTGAATATGTGCACGATTCATTGAACATGACCGGAGTCCATTCCGGCGTCACCACTGCACCGATCGATCGAGTTACTGGACGATACACGCCCGCGTCTTGGTCGCGCCGGCATTGCTGAAGCAGGAATGATTACTAATACTTTCAACTTCTGTCTCTTGAGCACTGTTGAAAAATGGCCAAGCTGTCTACATTGCTGCCTCTATTCCATATTGTAGGGGACGTACTAGTTAAAGTTGTGTGCGCATGTCGTACTTGTGCTATGCAGCGACATATTTTGTTTATTTCCGCACAGTGTCGATGGAAGTCCGTTGTCGTCATCAGAGACAACACGGATTTGTAGCAAACATGTGTGAGAAATTGCAAAAATGACTTTAGCTCGTATGTGACGTATGTATGTGCCTCATCGTATGTGCTGACGATTTTTCCGGCGGCACATACGATGTCGTTTCCAATTGCCTGCTCAGCGTCACTTCCTTTATTAAGCAGACGCTGCCCTTTCACCGCATTGCAGCCATAAAAATAATCGTCAAGCGTGCCGATCTTCTTAAAGGCAAATAGAAGCGTGTACAGTCTGTTTCACACTTAGGGGAAAACTCGGAACGTAATGCATCGCGATGCGGCAAGCAATGGAGTCGTGCGGCGGCAGCAGCTCGAGACATCACCATCTGGGCTAAACACGGCTTGGTAGGAGAAATGGAGGCCAACCTGCAGCAAGCGGCGGACATCGTAGACAACTATGCCCGTCGATGCGGCCTTCAGTGCTCCCCGTCCAAATCTGAATTTGTGCACATCACCAAAGTGCACCACCAAAATCGACCTCTCCCTTAGCAGTGGACCCATACCCGAACACGACGAGATCCGAGTACTGGGGCTCTTTATTCACAAGAATCGCAAAGCTGACACAACATTGGCCAAATTGCGTAAGGTGGGGGACCAGGTGGGCCGGATGGTCCGCCGGGTTTCGAACAAGCGCGGGGGGTTACGATGCAAAGACGCCTTGCGGCTGGCGCATGCATTTGTAACCAGTCGAGTCCTTTACTCGGCTCCATACCTCCACCTACGCAAACTTGACGAGAATGCACTCGAAGTCATTCTCCGTAAAATCTACAAGCGTGCCCTCGACCTCCCGGTCAGTACCTCCAACCTGCGCCTCCTGGGCCTGGGGATGGTGAACACCTTTAAAGGGCCCCTGAAACGGTTCGGACAAATTTTGTAGACGCGTAGGGTACAGCTTAAGTGGAACATTCGCACCACAATTTAAGTGAAGCGTTGCGTATTAATGGAGCTACAAGCGATTAGAAGCTACCCTCCTCCCTAGCCATGCTTTTCCTCCTCAACTCGCTCGCCGAGCGAGTGGGGCTAAGCTCCGCCTTCACTGTTTCAGCGTCACGATGCGACGTCACATCGTCCACTTCCGGTTGTTTTGGAGCCCGTCCTCGCCCGCGCGAGAACGCTCCGCTAGCCGCTTGGCCGTCGACCCCAAGCGAGAACTATCGAAGCAGCGTGCGTTGCGAGCATTCTGTCGTAGCGCCGAACGTGTCTTGTATTCCGGTAACCACAGGCAAGCTGGTCATTTCGGCAAATGACTGCAGGAATAAACTCAAGCTGGGGCGCGATCGGAGATATTTTGTTCGATACGCGTTCTGTTCAGTTGCTGCAACGTCACAGAGTTGCAGTATGCAAAATTTGTGACAGCGGGGCGGAGAGAGCAGCCAATCAGAAAGCGGTGACCTCCCCGGAAGTTTACTTGCGTCGTTTGTCGTCTGCTTGCAAACAGTGTACTACAAAACCAAATGTTTCTCGTCTTCCAAGTGAATTAAATCTTTATCTAAAGAAATGTATTTTTTTCTTCTCAAGCCCAAACACGTTTTCAAATAGTAGTACGTGTGACTACTGCAATTTATAACTATTAGGTTCTTTGCGTCGTCCCTAGGTGGTGTCGCGCACAGCGAGAAGGAAAAAGAAAAAAAACGACGGGAAGAGTGGCGCACTTTTCAAGAGGCAGCGACAACATCCCAGTGGCTCGCTGGCACCGATGATCTTGTCGATTTCTCTGTACAACCAACGAATTATTTGTTTCGAGAAACAAAAACGACGCCGGAATTCACTTTCTGCCATCTCTTCAAACGCGTTTCGCACCGCCACCCGCTCTCCTCCTTCCTCTAGAAAAGCCAGCGCAACAACCTAAGTTTCCAACCATAGAGTTTCTCACTATTATGTTTCCAACGGAAGCGCCATTTTCTAGAATTAAACTATGAATTGGATTGAAACCTGCCATTCCGCAGCCGAAAAGGCCGCCTTTTGGATCCAATCCATTCCACCAGACGCGCCATGCGAAGCCGTATGATCGCTCCAAACTTCTCAACTCCCGTCGCGTTCGGACGAAATGCTCGGTGGGCGGATGATTGACAGGAGCGTGTCGTCATTTTGACGTCACCAAAAACGGGGCGGCACCCCGCGGCTGGCGACGTCGGCGCGGAGTAGGCCAATCGCGCGCGCCGGTAACCGAACGAACGCGCCGAACAACCATCTCCGATCGCACCCCTGATGAAGGAACTTTAGCGTAGACGTACGTGAGCGGCCTGATCGGTCTGCACGGTCCATACACTTGTTGGTGCAGCGCTTAACCAGCCAAACAAAGCGCTAATATTGCTCTAACCAAGTGTAAAACATTTTAAACATTTATAAAAACAACGCGTTCATGATTACACTCCTGCGTAAAATACACACCAGGGGCTCGATCGGAGATATTTTGTTCGATACGCGTTCTGTTGAGTTGCTGCAACGTCACAGAGTTGCAGTATGCAAAATTTGTGACAGCGGGGCGGAGAGAGCAGCCAATCAGAAAGCGGTGACCTCCCCGGAAGTTTACTTGCGTCGTTTGTCGTCTGCTTGCAAACAGTGTACTACAAAACCAAATGTTTCTCGTCTTCCAAGTGAATTAAATCTTTATCTAAAGAAATGTATTTTTTTCTTCTCAAGCCCAAACACGTTTTCAAATAGTAGTACGTGTGACTACTGCAATTTATAACTATTAGGTTCTTTGCGTCGTCCCTAGGTGGTGTCGCGCATAGCGAGAAGGAAAAAGAAAAAAAAAACGACGGGAAGAGTGGCGCACTTTTCAAGAGGCAGCGACAACATCCCAGTGGCTCGCTGGCACCGATGATCTTGTCGATTTCTCTGTACAACCAACGAATTATTTGTTTCGAGAAACAAAAACGACGCCGGAATTCACTTTCTGCCATCTCTTCAAACGCGTTTCGCACCGCCACCCGCTCTCCTCCTTCCTCTAGAAAAGCCAGCGCAACAACCTAAGTTTCCAACCATAGAGTTTCTCACTATTATGTTTCCAACGGAAGCGCCATTTTCTAGAATTAAACTATGAATTGGATTGAAACCTGCCATTCCGCAGCCGAAAAGGCCGCCTTTTGGATCCAATCCATTCCACCAGACGCGCCATGCGAAGCCGTATGATCGCTCCAAACTTCTCAACTCCCGTCGCGTTCGGACGAAATGCTCGGTGGGCGGATGATTGACAGGAGCGTGTCGTCATTTTGACGTCACCAAAAACGGGGCGGCGCCCCGCGGCTGGCGACGTCGGCGCGGAGTAGGCCAATCGCGCGCGCCGGTAACCGAACGAACGCGCCGAACAACCATCTCCGATCGCACCCCAGCAGCAAAGAATACACTTCTTTGCTGCTACTGTGTATGGTTGAGCTCTGTGCCACCAGGTGGCTGCACCGTGCAGACCATTCGCATTTGCCCTTCTGCTCATCTCATGGCTCATCCCGTTACGGCAAAGTCAAGCGGCCAGACTCTGTCCCCTTGCGCTTGCGTTTTCCCTAATACCGGACTCGGGAAACGCTATTGCGTTAGTAATCTTCCGGTGTAAAGTGACGGCCACAAACGCGCAAATCCTGGCGCCGATCGGATAGCGGCAGTCCGATGCCCAGCAGCCAGTTCGCTCGTACGCTGCCTTGCAGAGGGACACGATGTCGCAGCTTGACATATTGCCAGTCGCTACGTTTGCAGTCCACAAGGCAACAAAGTCGAATCATAGTGCTCGCGAAAAGACTGAGACCGACTCTGACCGCGGAGCCATAGCCTCCTTTATTTAGAGGAGGCTATGGCGGAGCTCTCTTCAAAATGGAGTACGTTGTAACACAAGCAGACGACACATACTGTGTGCCGGAAGTGCTTAAGTGTACTGAAAAATTATTCTTGTGCATTCTCTTTACGTTACTTTCTTTTCATAAAAACAAATTAACTAACATTCCAAATATTACGAAGATCATTTGTTTACCATAAAGTTGGAAAAATTATCGATCACGCGCCCTTGTCAGCCAATCGGATAGCTCGCCCCACTGACGTCGTATGGGTGATTTCGGTCATATGGGTAGGGGCGGCTTAAAATTCCGCCGAGCAGTGCGCTGCGATCGGCAGCGATGTGCATATTTAAAACTTTATAATAAATTACACGCTTTACTCGGAGCACTTAGATGTGTCAATTAATGATCAGAAGGACCTACTTTAACGACTCAATACGTTTGTAGAAAATCGTCAAAAGCGTTTCAGGGTCCCTTTAAAGAGCTGCGAGAGGCACACTTGATGAACCAATACACGAGACTCTCTAAAACGCCGTTAGGGTGGCTAGAAGGGGAGGTGTGAATACCGGCGGCGCAAACGTGACCCCACAGCGCACCGATGCCGCGGGGCGGCGCTGTTGACCAAGGCGGGGTAAGCACGCAGCCGAAATGAGCGCCTCGCCAGCCTCGCGTCGGCTGCATCTCTACTACCGAAGGGAAAGTGAGCCCGTTTCGGGTATCGCGCGCTTTCTGCGAGCGTCAAAGAATTAATCTTTATCATGACAACAATGTTATGTCAGCCCACATCGTTACACCTGCGAAATTTTACGGGCCCAGTTCGCACTGTATCGAGATTCAAACGCGTTTCGTCTGTGCCCATATCGTGAGCTGGCTTTGGGTGTTAGGGGCTAGTGGGGGCTTCGAAATAATTTTTTATTATAAATTTCGATGGGGGCGAAATGCGAAAACACCCGTGTACTTAGATTTAGGTGCACGTTAAAGAACCCCAGGTGGTCCAAATTTCCGGAGTCCCCCACTACGGCGTGCCTCATAATCAGAAAGTGGTTTTGGCACGTAAAACCCCATTTTTTTTTTGACATCATACGGCGCACAGGCGCCTTGCTTATCGCCTCCCTGAAAATGCGACCGTCGTCCTCGAGATTAGCAGTCAATCACCCTATGCGTGCCGTAAGACCTGTAAACTGCAGACATTACCTGATAACGTCTGGACATGTTTACAAACCACTTTTTGTCTGCGCTTGCAGACCTGTAGCATGTCATTTTGACGCTCATATAAGCAATTTACTATGATTGCAGACGGTGAAGCAACAGATCTGGTCATGAAATCGTTTATTTACAAGTTTACTCTGATGGAAGTTCTCTGGGGTGTTTTGATCGGACCGCTGGTACGATCTGTTGGGAACTCGGCGCTGACGCCCGTGGTTGTACCTGGGTCGCAAGCCCCAAGGGTAGCGTTGGCCTGGCGGCCTGGGGTACAACTGGAAGCATCCGAAGGTCCCGGCAAAGCATGAGTCGACTGGTAACAACGAAACAACTTGTTTATTTTAACATCGCAAAGAGTAGGTGGTCAGGTTTGACCGAAGTAGAGAGACGGGAGAGCACTTCACTCAACAGAAGAAATCGGAGCCCTCCCTTTTGGCGTCCGGGGGCAGCTGTTTTTATACTCTCGCAGTTGAGGGCAAGAAGGAACCCCTCAAAAGACGAGCACGTGAATGTACAATGGGCTAATGGTGACGCACACTGTCGTAGCGATGCCGTAGCACCATGTCGAGCACGATCTCGTAGCACCCTGTCGTGGCGCTGCCGGACGGACACAATGACTGTAATGAGAGGATGGTCCCTGCTTTGGCATCGCCTGTTTCGGGCATAATGACTGGAACGAGATCCCTGCTTTGGCATCGCCTGTTTCGGGCACAATGACTGGAATGCGAGGATGATCCCTAGGCGGTCGCATCGCCGCAGTCGCGCCTGGAAACACCTGGCGATGAGTGTTGCGGCGACGACGATCGGGCCAAAATGTCTGCCGCCCCGCCGCAGTCGCGCCGGCAAAACCACGTGTCGCAGGCGAAACGCAACAGACCGCCCCGCCGGGGGAAGGAGATCCCGATGGACAGGGGACTGCATCCGCTGTCCGGAGGGATGTCGCTCGATGATGCTCATAACCGAAGTCGGGCGTCCCTCGACGTTTCTTGAGCGCAGCGCACAGAGAAGGCCTCGTTCTCTCGTTCAGGTTCGCACGGGACACTGCAAAGTGACTTCGGGAGAGTTCACATTTTTGTTCTCGTTCCCGGCAAGCGTTAGAACTACGCTGAAACTCAACCGCTCAGTCAGCAAGCACGGCACAACCCTCACTAAGCCCTGCCAGGCTCTTTCCCCTTTTTATACCACTGCCTAGTTCCTTACAGTAGTCTAGCATCACTCAGAACGCGTCCACAAATTGAAAAATTGCACTAGAAAGCATATCATCACTTTGAAACACTAAACAAAAGCAATATGTTAAAAAAAAATCCTGCCTCAGGAAGAAAAACATCAGTAACAAACAATTTTGAGGCTGATTCCTACGTTAGGGGCTTCGACTTAAGCCATCGGCGTTACCGTTGAGACTCCCCTTTTTGTAACGCACCTCAAAGGAATATTGTTGTAAAGCGAGGCTCCAGCGCAGGAGGCGGCCATTTTTGGGAGAGATGGTCTGCAGCCATTGGAGAGGGCAGTGATCCGTCTCAATGATAAACCTCGAGCCGGCTAGATAGCATGACAATTTCTGAACGGCCCACACGAGACATGCACACTCTTTCTCGGTGGCGCTATACGCCTGCTCACGACTGGTCAGCTTACGACTAGCATACAGGACGGGGTGTTCTACTTCTCCATTTTCCCGTTGGCACAGTACAACGCCCATGCCTCGCTCACTAGCATCGCACTGAACAATGAACCCTTTTGTATAGTCTGGCGATCGTAGCACAGGCTGGCTTGTTAGGGCACTCTTTAGGGCGCTAAAAGCTCTTTCCTTGGTCTCGTCCCAGACGACTGTTTGAGGCTCTGTTTTTCTTAGAGCATCAGTCAGGGGAGCCGCGATATCAGAGTACCTAGGGATGTACCTCTGATAGTAGCCGGCGACACCTAAGAACGACCGAATATCGGTCTTTGTGCGCGGTTGCGGAAAGTCTCGCACAGCGGCCACTTTTATTTCAGAGGGGCGGCGACGACCCTGACCAATCACGTGACCGAGGTAGACAACCTCGGCCTGTGCTAACTGGCACTTAGGAGCCTTTACTGTCAAGCCTGCTTCGCGCAGGCGGGTTAGCACTGCCCGCAAGTGTGTCATATGCTCAGACCAGGATGCGGAGAATATCGCTACGTCGTCTAGATACGGTAAAGCGAATTCTTGCTGTCCCCGCAACACTTTATCCATGAGACTTGAAAAACAGTATGGCGCGTTCTTCAAACCAAAACTCAACACTTTAGGACGGAATGTTCCCATTGGTGAAATGAACGCCGCATACCTACTAGCCTCTTCTGTAAGTGGAACCTGCCAGTAACCCCTGACAAGATCTAGGGTGGAAATAAACTGAGCGCTACTAACTTTCTCAAGGCGCTCCTCGATGTTAGGGATCGGATAAATTTGATCCTTAGTGATGGAATTAAGCCTGCGGTAGTCGACGCAAGGACGAGGTTCCTTGCCCGGTACCTCAACTAAAATCAAAGGGGAGGTATAATCACTCTCACCTGCCTCAATAACACCGAGCTGTAGCATTTTCTTTACCTCAGCCTCCATAATATCGCTCTGGCGGGGTGACACCCGATACGCCTTGGATCGTACTGGCTCTGGGGAGGTAAGTTCTATATCATGAGTAAGTACAGAAGTCCTACCAGGCCTCTCAGAGAACAGACCTTGAAACTCTTGTAATAGCTGGTGTAGTTCGGTTTTCTGCTCAGGCGACAGCGGTGCTTTACTGATAAGGTCACTAATGACTTGACCGGTGTCTTCCCTGTTCGTCACTGAGCCTAGTCCCGGAAGCTCGACCGGAAGCTCTTCAGGAACGTTTACCATCATGCACACCACTGCTTCCCTTTGTCTATAAGGTTTGAGCAGATTACAGTGGTAAACTTGCTGTGCTTTCCGCTTTCCTGGCAGACTTACCACGTAGTTAACGTCCGACAGTTTCTGAACAATTCGTGCTGGGCCCTCCCACTGCACGTCTAGTTTGTTGTTTAGCGATGTGCGCAATATCATGACCTCATCGCCAACCTCAAAACGACGGGCCCTGGCTGTCCGATCATAATAAACCTTGGCCCTCTGCTGGGCCTTTGTCATTGCTTCACCTGACAACTCCTGTGCCCTTCTTAAGCGTTCGAGGAGCTTAAGCACGTACTCCACCACGACTGGGTCGTCGCCCCTACCTTCCCATGATTCTCGAAGCATGCGAAGCGGAGATCGAAGCGAGCGACCGTACACCAGTTCAGCTGGCGAAAACCCCGTAGCCGCATGCGGCGCGGTCCTTAAAGCAAACATCACCCCAGGCAGACACAGCTCCCAGTCAGTTTGATGTTCAAAACACAAGGCTCTCAACACGCGCTTCATGACGGAGTGGAGCTTCTCAACGGAATTCGACTGTGGGTGGTACACTGAGCTGTGTAACAGCTTTACCCCACACCTTTCGAGAAAAGTTGTCGTCAAAGCGCTAGTAAACACTGTGCCCTGATCTGATTGAATTTCTGCAGGAAAACCAACTCGCGCAAATATGGACAGTAGTGCATTAACTATCTCATCTGAGCTGAGTTCTTTAAGCGGCACTGCTTCAGGGAACTTTGTCGCTGGGCAGATCACAGTCAAAATGTGTCTGTACCCCGTGGCTGTTACCGGCAGAGGTCCCACTGTATCAATAACGAGCCGTCTAAAAGGCTCCGTTATGATAGGTACCAATTTCAACGGCGCCCTCGATTTGTCCCCTGGTTTGCCGACCCGCTGACAAGTGTCACATGTCCTCACGAAATGGTCTGCGTCCCGAAAACACCCTGGCCAATAGTACTCTTGCAAGAGACGGTCCTTAGTTTTCTTAACTCCTAGGTGTCCGGACCACGAACCCCCGTGTGACAAGCGCAACAGATCCTGACGATAGCATTGAGGCACGACCAGTTGATCGAACTCCACTCCTCGGCGGTCTAGATACTTCCGGTACAGGACTCCACCTCTTTCCACAAAACGCGCAGTTTTCCTGGCGATACCTTCTTTGACATTGCAGCGCACGTTTTCCAGGCTGCCATCCTTTTTTTGCTCGGCTATCAAAGCCGTCCGGCTGACTTTTAGCAACCTATCAAGTCCGTCTGACGTAGGCGCGATGAGCAAATCAGTAGATAGCTCTTCTAACTTTCCCGAATCGGGATTTTCCTCTCCAGTATCTGGCGCCTTCAACGCTACAGACTCAATTTTATTCAGTTCGGGCGTGCTCTGAATATCAGCTTGCTGCGCCTCTGACCCTTTTTCGTTGTTTGATAACGTCGGCCCCGCAACTACCGCCTTTGCAGCGAGCTCCCGAACCTTCGATCTGGTTAAGACCTGAACACTAGCTTCACCAAACAAAAGCCCCTTCTCGCGCAGGAGGTGATCGGACCTGTTTGAAAATAGGTACAGGTACTGGGGTGGCAGCATAGATGACACTGCCGCCTCCGTCTCAAGCGCTCCGAAAGGTCCTTCAATAAGCACCTTTGCTACCGGCAGACACACGCTATGAGCTTCCACGGCTTGCTTGATCCATGCGCACTCGCCCGTGAACATATGGGGTTCTACGTAAGACGGGTGAACTACATCCATCGTAGCTGCGGAATCGCGAAGCACTCGGCACTCTTTCCCGTTCACGAGGAGGTCTCGCATGTAAGGCTCGAGAAGCTTCATGTTCTCGTCAGTGCTGCCTATTGAAAAAAACACAACTTTTGGTGTTGTTTCCGGACACTGCGCCGAAAAGTGACCCGGCTTCTGGCACGTATAACAAACGCCCGCTCGCCTCATCTCGAACCGCTTTCTGCGTTCGGCTTCGGCTGCCGCCGTCTCCTTAGGTTCGGTCGCACTGCTTCCACTCGCATCCGCATTACGCGTGTTCCCCTTTGCTCTCATGGGTGTGAACTTCGGCCTCTCAAACTTCGAGCCAAATTCACCCTTTTGACCGTCCTTAGCTCCGCGAGCTCGACGCGTCACACACTCCTCGGCTAGCTCAGCGGCTCTAGCCACCGTACTCACGTCTGGCCTATCCAAGACCCAGTATCGCACGTTCTCCGGTAACCGACTATAAAACTGTTCTAGCCCGAAACACTGCAGAACTTTATCGTGGTCACCAAACGCTTTCTCTTCTTTGAGCCACTCCTGCATGTTCGACATAAGCCTATACGCAAACTCTGTATATGACTCACTTCTGCCTTTCTCATTTTCCCGAAACTTCCGACGGAACGCCTCCGCAGACAGCCGGTACTTTTTTAGCAGACTCGATTTTACTTTGTCGAAATCCTCTGCTTCCTCTCTATCCAAGCGAGCGACTACGTCGGCCGCCTCGCCGGGTAACAAAGTGAGCAAGCGCTGTGGCCACGTTTCCCGAGAGAACCCCTGCTTCTCGCACGTTCGCTCAAAGTTAACCAGGAACAAACCAATGTCCTCTCCAAGCTTAAACGGCCGCATTAGGTCAGTCATTTTGAACAATACGCGTTCTCCTGCACCGTGTGCCTGACTTCCATTACGAGCGCGTTCCATCTCTATCTCGAGACGCTTCATTTCCAAAGCGTGTTGATGGTCACGCTCTTCTTTTTCTTTCTCTTTTTGTTCTTTAAGTTCGCGCTCCTGTCTTTTTGCAGTCTCCCTCTCTTCAATGGTCTCAAGGCATTCCGACAGCTCGTCATCCTCAGCCTCTAACTCAAGAATAGCCTTTATCAGTTCTGGTTTTCTGAGTTTGTCTGAGACATCCAGACCCAACTCTCTTGCAAGCTCCAACAATTTCGGTTTGCGCAACGACTTCAAATCCATGGCTGCTCTGAATGCTGCTTTCTCTACTGCTTACTATTGTCTTGCCGCAAACTAACCCGGCAGCAACGACAACCACAATTACCAGCTCTGTTTCTGACACTAACAAAAAGCCTGGCAAAGCTCAGAAGAAGAAAGTCCCGCACTCACCAAACCTCGCAGGCAGGAATTCCGCGCAGTCGTTCCGCTGCAGGCAACCAGTCGTCACACAGGGCTCGTTGCACTGCTCCCGGATCGTCGTTGAGCTGCTCAGCATACAGTCAACTGCATCTCTTTGCTGCTGGCCTCCGTTGTCGCGATCTCACCGCTGGCAGACAGTTGTTTGAAGTCGTAGGCGGTCTCACCGCTGGCAACCAGATGTTTGAAGTCGGAGGTGATCTCACCGCTGCCAACCAGATGTTTTGATCGGACCGCTGGTACGATCTGTTGGGAACTCGGCGCTGACGCCCGTGGTTGTACCTGGGTCGCAAGCCCCAAGGGTAGCGTTGGCCTGGCGGCCTGGGGTACAACTGGAAGCCTCCGAAGGTCCCGGCAAAGCATGAGTCGACTGGTAACAACGAAACAACTTGTTTATTTTAACATCGCAAAGAGTAGGTGGTCAGGTTTGACCGAAGTAGAGAGACGGGAGAGCACTTCACTCAACAGAAGAAATCGGAGCCCTCCCTTTTGGCGTCCGGGGGCAGCTGTTTTTATACTCTCGCAGTTGAGGGCAAGAAGGAACCCCTCAAAAGACGAGCACGTGAATGTACAATGGGCTAATGGTGACGCACACTGTCGTAGCGATGCCGTAGCACCATGTCGAGCACGATCTCGTAGCACCCTGTCGTGGCGCTGCCGGACGGACACAATGACTGTAATGAGAGGATGGTCCCTGCTTTGGCATCGCCTGTTTCGGGCATAATGACTGGAACGAGATCCCTGCTTTGGCATCGCCTGTTTCGGGCACAATGACTGGAATGCGAGGATGATCCCTAGGCGGTCGCATCGCCGCAGTCGCGCCTGGAAACACCTGGCGATGAGTGTTGCGGCGACGACGATCGGGCCAAAATGTCTGCCGCCCCGCCGCAGTCGCGCCGGCAAAACCACGTGTCGCAGGCGAAACGCAACAGGGGATATTGCCTTTATCACTAAGACATGCTGCTTTGCAGTCTTCACAATGTGTGGGCAAAACACGCCTTCTCGCCCCATAACCTGCAATGTAATAAACTTTAAGCCGTGCGTCGCTGCGGTTCTCTACATAACTTTGGTGGTCCACAGCCACTCGCACGGCATCTGTTGGCACAGCCTTCACGCTGTCTTCACTGTGGCTTTCTTGTTCAGCCAGCACCTCTCCAACAGATAACTCCAGGACATCCGACGACACATTGCCGTCCTTGGGGCTCCTTGTGAGGTTCTAGAAACTAAGACACCTGGATGTGCGCAAGCAACATTTGTTACTTAAGCATGCCGAACTTCTGTAAAACATTGGTACTATTTACCAAGCTTGCACGTATACACACCTTATGACTAGAATGAATTGAGGTGGGGTAGGATGATTGTTTGCCCCACTCGCTTGTCTCACAACGCCAAAACATTTCTCTAGGCGGTCTTGGCTCAGTTTCGAAGTCATCATGTACATGATGTCAGCATTGTCGGTAAGGTACTTTAGAAGGTGTTTTGTTGAATGGATGGTCATCGTCAGCCCCTCAGAAGTACTGTTACTAAGAAAGCCGAGCCCATTGGAGTGAGCCTCCCATTCATCAAGAAACGGAAGAGTTTCATCAAGGGTGGCCTCTTTCTTGCTGCCCCATCTGAAATACCAAAGAGAACAATCATGCACCATTTTGAGAGAAAAGCTATGTTAAAATAACCTCATGACTTCTGCAGGGAACCTCGACGTTATAGCTTAATTCAATGAGCCTGGCCTGACCATTGGGACCACTCGATCCCGTTTGGCAAATGCTTGTTTGCAGGCAGGGGCACGGAAGAGATACCTTTTCTGAGGTTTTCTTGCACCCAGTATCACATCCGGGCACAAAGCTCCGTCTTCTTTTCCGCTGCCGACTGCATCTCGCCCTCGAATTACGGATTGTCGCGAGGAACACTCCAAAAGGGGCGCCGAGACCAACTGACAGCGGAGGCGCAGGCCAGCACGGCTACGAGTCCCCCGCCGCGAGCGGCAGCGCCACATTCCCCCGGGTGGCATCGGTGCGCAAGGGGGTCACGCGCGCCCGAAGGAAAGCGCCACCGGTATTCACACCTCCCCTTCTAGCCACCCTAACGCCGTCGGGTCGCCGCCTCCTTGCCCGACTACACATCCATCATTCAATACATACGGAAGAGCACGTACATATCCCATCACAGTGGAGGTATGCCCTGCACGTGCGCCCTCTTCCGGTCAACATGACACGAGAGGACCATAGTGGCAGACGCCTCGCGCGGGTGGAAGCCTTGGCTCGCCACTACGGACACAAACACGGAGTCTTCTACGTGGACGCCTCCGGCCCGTACCATGGGGGTTGGTACACGGCCGCAGTCGCCCACCAAAACACAGCAGTAAACGGACTCACTTTCCGTGCACACATTACACACGCGGAGGTGGTTGCCACCGCGCTAGCCGCCGCAGATCAACACTCGCGGGTCATCATCACCGACTCGAGGGGTGCTTGCCGCAATATTGAGCAGGGGCACATACCGTACCTTGCCTACAAAATTTTGCAAAACAGCGACTATCTCGGTGCCCCCTCGCACCGTACGATTATCTGGACTCCCGCTCACACGGGCCTCGAAGGAAACGAGGCGGCCGATGCCGTCGCCCGCGCGCTCACTTTCCGGGCATCACCTTCGTCTCCCACCGATCCGGACCCCGAACCCAATCCCGCCTATACTTTCAAAGAGATCGTTCAGCTCTACCAAGCTGGCCATGCCATCTATCCCAACCCTGTAAGGGCCTCACAAAGGCGGAGGAGCGCATTCTCCTTCGCCTTTATACCAAAACTCTGCTGTGCCCGGCAGCCTTAAAATACTTTGACCCCGCTTGCACGGGGGAGTGCCCGCACTGTGGGGAAAAGTCCTCAGATATTTTCCACATGGTATGGGCATGTCAAAAAACCCCAAATCTAACCCCCCTACCCAACCCTTCCCGGAAGGACTGGGAGGCAGCCCTGCTCGGCTGCTCTGACCTGACGGCCCAACGGGCCTTGGTCGACGGGCCCGGGCGGCGGCCGACGCCAATGGGCTCCCGTAAGGGGGAGCCCACCTAGTGTTGATGCAAAACCTATCTAAATAAATGTTTTTCAGACAGGCAGCAGCTCGAGCAGGCGCAGACACTCGAGGGGCGGAGTCGTGATCTGCGTCGTCTGCTACGATGAGATCGGCGACCTGCAACTGACAGTAGAACGTTTCGTTTCGACAATGCGGCCAGTGCGCGCCGCCGTAGCAGACGACGCCGTTAAAGATCCCGCCCCTCGAGCACCTGCGCGAGCTGCTGCCGCCGCCTGACTCAAGCGCTCGCTGCATCGCGATGCAGTGCGCTCCGAGTTTTTCGCTAAATGTGAAACAGACTGTACATCGTCATTCGAATGAAATGTCCATGCGCACACACGTAGGCACACACCGCGCGCGGCACGAAACGTGCCCAAACACGCGCAGTACAGGAGGCCATCAAGGCGGTGCGAACGAGAAGTGGGAGAGGGGTACCACCCGCTAATAGAATTTTGCTTCGCATGCGGCGCTCTCAACGCCGGCGCAGTACGGCGCAGCAGCGCCGCCCTCGGTGCCGTTCTTGTCCATTTCGCCACCTCGAACCGGCGCTCTAGCACGCAGATCCGCTGGCAGCCATAGCCACCACCGCGGCAACGCAAGGCCTAGCTGCTTCGACGTTCGCTATTAAGGTTCTTGCCGTTCGGTACCGTGTTTTTAATTGAAAGAATTCTCCGCTATCAGCAATGGCACAGACTCCGCCTTCGTAATCATTGCGATTGGCTTCGAAGCTTAGAAAGCACGGCGCGTTGCATAATGCCAGTTCCCGAAAGGCGGCTTCGCCTCAGCACAGCAATGTTATGGGCTGAAGCATACGTGAAGTATTGCGGTGAAGCTTAAGTGTGGGAAGGGGCAATTGTTGTGGGACACAGTACGTATTCCCTAATTATACACGCGTGCATCCGCCATCTCCTGTCGCAGTACGAGCACCGATATGCCTAATAAGTGTACTGGCAGGCCTTTAGAGCTTTTTCGGATATGCCTATGGCAATTTGAGCCTGTAAGGTCAGTAAAAGACATGCATTCATTTTTTCGGACTTCCCAATTTTTCGGAAGTTTTAGCGGCCCCTATGGAGTCCGAAAAATCGCACGTTGACTGTACAACTGATCGAGAAGCTGCTTCAAATGGTTTGGGGGCGAACGCGTGGCAGAACGAGGACGAGAACAGAATTTACAGTCACATTGAGGAATGATCGGGAGATTAACTGTGCCGCCTCTTCTTTGAAGGAGCTTGAGCTCAAAAAGTGTTGGCTGACGCCGAGGTGCAGGTGACCCTCATCCAAACCTAAATAAACTCTTTGAAGCAATGAAACGCAACACTGAGGCATTGTGTGTGGGCTGAGGGTATGTCAAGACAGTTGAGGTTGACTTTCCAGCTGCTGAGAGAGTCTCAATTGTGACAAAGTTTGGGTCTAATATCACTGAGCTTGCTATCAGTTGATCGAAATAGCTCATTTTCGAAAATATTTGCTTCTCTATGCTTCTCTTTCTATATGTATTTGAAAATGCTCAACTCAGTTTGCAATGGGCTTCACCATCTTTTTTCGAAGATATATTATTCACTGTGCATTTTACTACCCCTCCTTTTCTATATTGAATAAAATAAACATTACTCCTTACTACAAGAAAAGTAGGAAGATACCTTTAAAGAAGGGAGACAGACAAGGAGACGCAATATCTCCAATGCGATTCACTGCATGCTTGGAAGTTCAAGCTACCAAACTGGGAAGGCTTAGGAGTAAGGATCAACGTCGAATATCTCGGCAACCTTCGGTTTGTCGATGACATTGTCCTGTTCAGTAACACTGGGGACGAGTACAACAAATGGTTGTGAACCTGAACAGAGTATAAGAGTGGGGTTGAAGATTAATATGCAGAAGACAAAGATGATCAATAGCCGGGCAAGGGAACAAAAGTTCTGGATCGCCAGTCAGCCTCTAGTCTGTGAAGGAGCACGTTTACCTAGGTCAATTACTCACAGGGGACCCCGATCATGAGAAGGAAATTTACAGATGAATAAAAATGGGTTGGGAGCGCATTCGGTAAGCATTATCAAATCCTGACTGGAAGCTTACCATTATCATTAAAAAGACAGGTGTACAATCAATGCATTCTACCGGTGCTGACATATGAGGCAGAAACTTGGAGAATGACAGAGGAGCTCGAAAACAAGTTGAGGACCGCGCGAGGAGCGATGGATCAAACGAAGAATGTTAGGCATAACATTAAGAGACAGGAAGAGAGCGGTGTGGATCAGAGAAAACAGGGATAACCGATATTCTAATTAACATTAGGAGAAAGAAATGGAGCTGGGCAGGTAATGTAATGCATAAGTTAGATAACCGGTGGGCCATTAGGGTTACAGAATGGGTGCCAAGAGAAGGGAAGTGCAGTCGAGGACAGCAGAAGACTAGGTAGGGTGATGAAATTAAATTCGCAGGCGCTAGTTGGAGTAGGTTGGCGCAGGACAGCAGTAATTGGAGATCGCAGGGAGAGGCCTTCATCCTGCAGTGGACATAAAATATGATGAAGATGAAAACTGGATTAAGTAATTTATAACATGCTTACTTAGAGAGTGACAGCATCGGGCATTATGGTGTCAGCCTGTCTTGACATGAAACACTCCTGGAATTTTTCAAAGGCACTCGGGGAAAACCTGGAAATGTCAACTTGGTAGACACCCTGGATTGATTCCACCCTGCAGTGAAAGAAACAAATGTATGCTGGCAGTTTGCGGCCAACGAACAGTGCCCAGCGATTGAAATGCGATACTAAGAGCGCGCGGCTGCCGGTGCTTCTTGTGCTAGCAAGAAGTGCCGGCAGCCACGTCAAACGTCCAACCAATCGTCAAAACGATTGCAGCGGCCATATCTCCAGTGGTGGGCATTGCACCTGATATACGGAGCTTTGGATTAGTGGTTCCGCACATCCCATCCCATCTACAACTATGGGAAGACCACGAGTAGTGTGTACTCCTGAGGAAGAAGCGGCCTACTGCGAGCGTCAGCGAGAGTGAGTTGGCTCGTGAACGAGCTTGTCGTCGTAAGGCTGACCCCAAACTGTGCGCCAGAGATGCTAAGTTTAAACGGCAGCGCCGGGAGGCCGATCCCGAAGTGAACGCCCAAGATGCGGAAACACAGCGGCAGCACCGGGAGGTCAAAGAATGGTGAAACAAAGATATACAATATAGACTGCTTGCGAAGTTTGACCTGCATGGTGTAACGCTTAGAGTAACTAACACAGCATTGCGGTTTGACGATCTTCACGAACTGGGAAGGGGTGGGGATTTTTTTTTCATTTTTTTTTCTTTTAACTCGAAAGCTTTACTGGCCGCGAACTTGAGATTTCACCGTGGCGATGCTCCGAGGAGGTGCTCCGAGGTGCTCAGAGGAGCTCCGAGGAGGCGAGGCATGCGTTGTGACATGACGTCGCAACGCACGCCTCGCCGCGGATATTTCTCTCTCTCGCTCCCTAGTCACTACTGCGCATGCGCCACTAGTAGCACCGAGCCACAGGTGTTCCGCATTTTTGAAGTAGTAGTTTAGCGCGAATAAAACCACGGACACAAGGAAGACAGGCAAGGACAAGCGCTACTCACAACTGTTTAATGGAAGGAAGGATAGTGCATATATATATATATATCCTCTTGTCACGCATGCGCCTACCAAGCAGAAGAGTAGCCGGTACATACACATCAAAGGCGGTTGCGCAAGAAGTTAAATTCGGCATCCAGTAATGTGATAGAACGCTCACTCACACATCTCTCTCTATTCTTCTTGATAAAGAAGGCCTCAAGAGCGAGCCTGGAAGAGGTGTTGCCGCTCCTGCCAAGAATAGTTGTCGCAGAAAATCGAGCGTCGCAACCACACGCGGTAATATGAGCCACCAAATGTGCGCCCTTATCCTCTTCTTTCTTTAGTTTTTGCGCATGTTCCCTTAAACGGTCATTCACACAACGTTCAGTTTGACCAATGTAGAGCTGCCCACAAGGGTGCCAGGGAATTGCATAAACAACCCCTCTGGAGCACTCAACAAAGGGCTTGTCATGCCTCATGCGGCAGCCCCGCCTGCTCTTACAGCAAACTCGAGAGCACAGCTTCGAAAGCTTGTTGGGCGCAGAAAAAACCAGAGGAATGCCATGACGGTTAGCAACCTTTTTAAGGTTGTGTGACACCTTGTGTACATAGGGAATAACCTCTGGTCTTACCTTCGGTCGTTTGACCTCTGCTCTCGCCCATCATGCTCCAAGCTTTACTTTTTGCAGAAGAGACTCAACTATAGCGTTGACGACCATCAAAGGCAACCAGCTGCCAAAAGGCGTCCAACTTGGTTCGTAAAACTAGACCGCATTTGGTGTACACACAATTTCCGCAAAGCCGATTCCAAGCAAAGACTACCAACTGCTCGCTTCACCACTTTGTGTTCCGCAACTGCGCAGCGCCGCGCCTTTACGCTTCTGCCGTTTGGTATGGCGTCACACCGTGTTCCTCGTCATTGCGCTCGCCTCCGCTCGCTTCGCCAGCTGCGTCGCATGCCTGACAACATGTCGGAGGATTGAAAAGGAGAGCTCGCGTGCGCCACAACCATAGTTGAGACGGCAGTATTTACGGCGACAACTCTGATAAGCAGGAGGAGGCCCGGAATCGACATAGGAACGAGATGAAGAGGAAACGAATCGCCTAAGAAACAGACGAACAGCGCACCGAACCACTGGCTAAACGCCACAACATAGCTAGACAACCAGACTAACCTGGACTTGCAATCAAGAGCTAAGCCACTCCCATTTTTTTTTTTTCATGCGTATTTCAACTACTTCTAATAAGCAGTTTGAACAAAAACAGTTATCAGTTGAAAAATAAGTAGATTCAATCTTGACAGATGAGATCTCTGCTTTGGTTCAAGTAGGTTACATTTTTGGTTACTCTGGGAAGTCTGGTGCTGTTAGTAACTTTCTACGTTTCTACATTAATTTCTTTTGGATCACTTTCAAGCTGTGAGTGCACGGCTCGATAGCATTGCTGCAGAGCTACAAAAACAATTCTGTTTGGTAGACTTTCTGTAACGGAGGATGATTAACATGTTCCCTTTCATCATGCCAGCAGAAGTCTCGTTTTCTCTCAGGAAAGTTATTGAAGTTGGGGTATAGGCATATGTGTAGGAATAACTATATTTGTCCCCGTTTTCCTCCAAGGAATAGTTGTATTTTAATCTTACTTTATATTAAGAATACTTAGCATAGTATGGGGGAATAATCATATAAGAGGGTAATATAGTTTAATTACTTAAAAATAAAGTAATATGGCAGATTTTCCTTTTTCTGAAACTTCATGCTTCCAGTATAGGGGGGGGGGGGGTGTGCAAATCTTAAGTTTTTTCATAGTTTTTTCTAACACAACACATTGCCAGCCTTGTGTAATCAAGAATGAGACTAAAGCAAAAAAATGCAGTTCCATTCATCTCTGTGAAGGTGGATGACCAACGAAGCTGTGTATGTGGGCCCCTTAATGGTGAGCTTTCCATTGCCGTGCCTCAAACGCCGTATGCACATAAATGGAAGATGAGGCGTGACTAGTCGCTCCTCCACGATGTTGAGCCTCAGAAGGCGGTCAGACACGGGAGGGCTTACATACCCATGTGTTCCTGCAAAACGCAGCACACCTTTTACTACCGAATCTCGGCACATAGAACAGACAAGCACCTCACCGCACTACGAGGGCACACACTATTTCACCGTAGCCAAGGCGACCGTGCGTTGGTCAACATCCCGCAGTGCATTAATGGTTGAGGTCACTTGAAAACCACAAGCGGTCATACACAAGCCCCACGAAATTGGTTCCCCACAAAGTCTCTCTGAAACATGGCCGTTGCTCTGCTGAAACGTTCCAAGCTTGCGGGATCGGGGCTACATGAATGCTTCCAGCGTGTCTACCAACCGGGAATTCTCAGGCAATTTGAATAGTCTGGAAATACTGAGGGAATTTGTACTTCTATCAGGGAAAATTAGCTGTAACTTTATTGAAAGGGAATGAAAGTCTTGTTAATGGTGGCTCCAGTAACGGAGGAATCGCAACGAATCGTCATTGACGCCGTGTCATCGGCACGAGGTATTGCCAGAGGAGTTAACGACTGATTTTCCAGATGCCCGATCTTTAGGACATACCCGATAATTTGCACGGCTTTGCGGCACCACCATGTACTCCATATAGCCAATGTATTTTGCCCTGACTGCAATACTGAAATGGCATTGATCAAAGCCACCACAGCCGCCATTTTGATCATCTCGCCACCTCGAACCGGCACTCTCGCACGCAGATCCGCTGGCTGCAGTAGACACCACTGTGGCAACGTTAGGCCTAGCTGCTTCTACGTTTGCTGTTAAGCTTCTTTCCATGCGATACCGTGTTTTTCATTGAAAGAATTCGCCGCTGTCAGCAATGGCACCGACTCCGCCTTTGTAATCCTTGCGACTGGCTTCGAAGCTCGCAGAGCACGGCACGTTGCGTAATGCAAGTCTCTGAAAGTTAGCTTCGCCTCAGTACAGCAGTGTTACGCCGTGAAGCATAAAAAGCGTAGGAAGTTGACTGAGTGCTTAGAGCCTGCTTCAAAACTCCACCGTGAGTCGGGCCGGTATTGCACTACCTTCGGGACCAGCCGACATATAGGGAAAAATTCTCCGATCTACATGGCTCAACAGACGCATGCAATTTTTTCCAGAACCTAGCCGTATATAGCTTCGCTTTAAAATAAATCAAATTCTACAACTTCCACAGAGCGACGCGTTGCATTACATGGAAAGCGGGACTTTTTCGTTTAAACCAGTCATTTGCATTCAAATTTCGCTGGCATTTGGCAATGAGTATTGTTTGGTAATACTTATAGACGCTGCAATTGCACATTTTCTTCTGTTTTTAAGGATTTAATTTAAATACTCAATTACAGCATTATTTGACATTATAGTGACACCGTCTGTAGTGACCATTCCAACTGCAGAAAAAGTGTTCTTTACTTAGCCATTGCAGCAGCTAGTGCACATTTTTGTTTGATTCTCGTAGGTATACTCGGATGCTAACAGACTGACAAAAATCCTTTTAAACCTCCATTATGCTAATTCATAACAAGCGCTCCTAAAAATCTGGCTTATTTATTTATGATGCTCCATTCAAGTTTTTGGTAATGTTTACTTCACAATAAACAGCTTAATGGCAAACTTGTGAATGTAGCAAATGCTGAGTGCCAATATTATGTTATACTAATGGTGAAAAAGGCTGTTAAATATTTAAACAAATATTTGAAATTTTTTTTGGGATACATATTTGATTTGTTTTCAGGTATTATTCACACACCTCGAAATATAAACTTTACATTCTTCTTGGGTTTATCATTTACAAAAAACAGTTCACATGTTTGTGTGTTGCTTTATCAGAAAGCTGTTAGTGTCCTCCCAATTATTTATTTGCATATAGTATACTTTAACAGTGGTTGTCTGAATGAATTGCAAATACTAACTTTGTGACCAAATGAGGTGTGCTTACCGTTCCTTGTTTTGTCGATCAAGTGTGTTATGTGGGCAACTTTGTTGCTATGCGAGCCAAAGGTTGTATCTGCAACAGTTTTTCACCCAAGTTCATTCCAGATTGTCTACTGCTTTATTCCATTATTGCTGGTTTCTAAGATTTATCTTGCTCTTTCCTTTACAGACTTCATGACGAGATTGAAGAGTTCTACAGATATATGCAGCCAACTCCAGCAGAGCATCAGATGCGGTTGGGGGTAATCCAAAGGATAAAAGATGTCATCCTTGGCCTTTGGCCACAAGCAGAGGTGCTTTTTAGATTTCTCATTCTTTACCATTTTTTTCAGCAGTATGTTTCTCATGCATGTGTACATATTGTGGAAGCTGTTGCTGTTAGGCAATGTAAATAATAAAATCAAAACAACTTTTTTTGCTGTCAACGAGCAAGAGTAGTGTAAATTCACAGCTTACTTAAACATTGAGCTTTCTTAACTCTCTTTAGGGAGGTGGATTTAAATGCTTGGGTAAATCTTCTAAATGTCTGATTTGTAAAAAATGCTAAATCTTTTACTTAGATATTACTGTGCACAGTGATATTGCATACTAATCATTTCCTGAATGTTGCCTGGCATGCAGGTGCAATAAGCAATATTACTGATATAAATTGTGTGTTCATAGGCGCAACTCTTATTGCAAGGCATCACTTGTTTTTATGGACCTATGCATCAGTTTAGTTTTTTTACTTTCGCGTGTCATCAGTGTTATGCTGACAGTACAGAATATTGCACTTGTTCATGTAATGGGGTAGTTACTGTACGAGCTTAGGTGCTTCAACGCTACTCATCTGGAAACTTTTGCCATTTAGTTAATAATTGCCTTAAAGTTTGAATTTTTTTTTGTGTGTAACAGCACAGGTATGCTAATGCAAGTCTTTATCAGTGTCCAAAAGTTTTTTTTTTTGTTTACTTTATTGTTGGCATTTGCTAGTCTCTCCAGTTATTCGCTAGGCAGAACAATATAGTTGAATAGGTGGAATTCACACAGCAAAAAAACATGCCATGTCTTCCTGAGTTTGCATATTGATCGTGCTTATTGAAGTTTCTAGGAACAATGATTCACTTTACATGATGGGTTGCTGCTTTCAGGTGGAGATTTTTGGGAGCTTTCGGACTGGCCTGTACCTTCCAACCAGGTAATCAAAGTATTTCTATCATGAGGACCATGGTCCGTTCTTTTAATATGTATAAGGAATATTATATACATAGTCGACTCGCATTACAACGGACTCTGATAATCTGACAAAAATGTCCGTTTTATCTGAAGTCCGTAGTATCCGAAACGCCTCACTTCTGAAACTTTTGTCACGATGTCTAACAACTTTATTGCTAAGAGTGAGGGACAAACGTCCAAAGTAAAAAAACAAACATAAAAGTCGCAGTTTCGCCTGAAAGGCGAAGCATCTAGTACGATAGCAAATTAAGCAAGCGTGGCAGCAGCAGCGAGCTTATTGACCTTCGTGCTATCTCTCGCTTCAACGCGAACTAAAGTTTGAAGGCACAGAACATGCGAAGCTACCGGCACTGGGCGCACTTTGTCGACATCGCAGATCGCTTTCAGGACTTACAGGACAACTTCTCAAATATTATAATTAGATGAAAAGTGTCAATGAGAAAATTGTAGAGTGACATGAAAAACTCCCGATACAGCTTTTTTGTTGCTCAATGCTTGCTATATGTGTTTTTCGGAACGTGAAAGGAGCCCGCAAGTACATGCAGAATTGCTGCTCGACTGGTTGCTCGAGGCACTTTGCATATATTCGCGGCTTCTTTCACGCTGTTACCAGGACTGCAATGTATATTGTGGAACTTTTTGGTGATACCTGGCCCTTTTGCCATAAAAATCCACATATTTTCGGCATTGTATGTTGTGTTTTGTCTTAGCTTGACTTATCTGTGTAGGTGTCCGCAATAAAGGAAGTGGGAAGAGCTTTCGCTAGAGGACCACACATGGTGTCTTGGGGTCATGGTTTTAAATACTGCTGATAACATTTTACCTGACCATTTGTCACGGATGCCTTGCCTTTGAAGTTTTATTGTCAAAAGGCTCATATTGAGCATGGTTATTCAAAAGTTACTTTGAACCTCACTTTACTTCAGTTAGCACCCATAAGCAATGTATGAGGCTGGTTCAGCTGTCCATTGTGCTTTCACAACCATCAAGGACTAAACCAGTACAGCTGCAGCAATGGCTCAGTTAAGGCATTCTGCTGCTGAGCATGAGGTTGCGAGTTTGATTCCAGGCCACATTGTAATCTTATGTGCTGTGCTTTGAGTGCATGCTCAAGAACTCCAGATGCGTAAAATTAATCCTGAAAGCTCCACTACAGTGCCTCTCTTAGCCTACTGTGTAGCCTCGTTGCATTAGACCTCATAATTTGACTTAACCAGTAGTATTTCTTCCTGGTGTTGTGCAAGTTGGTGTATACGAACTTCTTGATTGTGTAATACCTGTGTCACACGGGCACATTTGGAAGGCCTTCCAGTCGACGGCCTTCGAAATGCCACAACTCTATTGACTCAAAGGAGTTGTCACGCTGCTACACGGCACTTTCGAAAGGCCGTTGAGTGGTTCACGTGTTTCTCGTAAAATTGTGTGGCGCTGCGGATCTTTACTTTCATTTTCATGTCACGAAAAGTTAAGCAACATTAAAACCACTCAAAAGAACTATAATTTCTTTTATGTTTGTTTGTACATTTAAAGAAATGTTTATACATTGCCATACATATATGTTTAATTTTCAAGTTGTTGAGTAGCGAAACTGCGACAACGTTTGCGTCGCTGCATGTCGCTGTTGTCGAGAGTATGTGCAGTTCGCACATATCAAGTGGCAAAAATACTTTATCGAATAATTAATAACACCCATATATGGTATTTTTAGAGCATTTTGGTTTGATTTGTTCTTTCTAACCGATAGTACGAGCACACTGTGAACGAGAGGGCATGTTCGCACTGTTTCCGTTTACGTTGCTCAAAGGCCATCGCGATTTCGATTGAGTTATAAGGTGCTCCGTTGACTCGATAGACTATTGACTCGGCGGCCTTCGAAACCGTACGTGTAGCAGCTCGAACTTGACCTTTGACTCAACTGACTATCGGTTGGAAGGCCTTCCAAACGCCCGTGTGACACGGGTATAAAGCAGATAAGTGCATGGTTTCATTTTCTTCAGTGTGAAGCGTTCTTTGCCTCCTCCTTTAACTGTTCCACTGCTGCTGCTGCTGCTGTCGCTGTAGTGCATGCCGCATTTGTAGGGGGTTCAGAGCGTGTCTGTACTTGGCAGGAGCCTGGAAGAGAGTAAAGGTGATGCGAAAAACTGGTTTTGAATTTTCCATCGCTTCTTTACAATACCCTCTGGAGCTCCCTGGGCACTGCTGCAATGCCTTCTTGACAGCTTTATCTGTGACCCCCTGCAAGAACATTGTGGCTTACCTTTGTATTGATGTGCAACAGTCCAGAGGGGAAGTAGCTAGAATGGTAGAGGTGGCAGAGAATGAGTGGGTAGAACCAACGCAGTCATGAAACGAGTGAATAATAGCTTGGCCACTCTTCTGTCATTGCACCCATACATGGGGGGGAGGGGGGGAGAGGGCAAAGGCTACGTACGTAAGAAGGCAAGGAAACACTACTACTAGGCATGACAGCGGTTTCGAACAAACTGGGTAAATCTAAGTTCAGGGTACGGTACAGTATGTTTCTATTTCTGAAAAAAAATTTTCAAGCATACAACTGACGCACAACACATCAAAGCACCGTAGCATCTAGGTGACAATACGGAAGTGGTCACATATCAAGCCAACATTTCTTTGCCTGCCGCAGTATCTTTGCGGCTATGGCATTGCTCAAGGTTGCGGGTTTCCTCTTGAACGTAGCAGCCGCATTTCGACTGGGGCGAAATACATATGCTCGTGTACTTAGATTTAGGTGACCCGCCGTGGTTGCTCAGTGGCTATGGTGTTGGGCTCCGAGCACGAGGTCGCGGGATCGAATCCCGGCCACGGCGGCCGCATTTCGATGGGGGCGAAATGCGAAAACACCCGTGTGCTTAGATTTAAGTGCACGTTAAGGAACCCCAGGTGGTCAAAATTTCCGGAGTCCTCCACTACGGCGTGCCTCATAATCGGAAAGTGGTTTTGGCACGTAAAACCCCAAATATTATTATTATTATTAGATTTAGGTGAACATTGCAGAACTCCAGGGAGTCAAAATCAATCTGGAGTCTGCCAATACGGCGTGCCTCATAATCCTCTTGTGATTTTAGCACGTGCAGCCCCATAATTAGATTAAAACTTCTACCATGATGCAATGTGCCGTGTGAGGTAATGACAATGCTAAACTTCTTGGAGGTTATGAACAACTGTGCACAACAACGCCTCAAGTAAACACTTCTCACTGTGTGTTCTGTGTGCTATCCAGACAAACAGCAGTGGTGTACGCAAGGTAACATTTAACATCAACTCACCACTCTCATATTCGACTAAACACTGAAGAAATTAAATATTTGCCATCATCACTTCTGTCATTTAAAGCAAACAGCACAGAAAGCTTTGCTTACATCGATCCCATGGTGCATGGGATCTGCATAACTTTTTAAACTTGTGTTCTGCTTTTAACTTTCTTTCCTTTTTTTTTCTTCTCCTTCTAGTGACATTGACGTGGTTGTCCTTGGCAAGTGGGAAACATTGCCTATGTGGACACTGGAGAAGGCGTTGCTAAGTCATGGGATAGCTGAACCACAGTCTATTAAGGTCCTTGACAAGGCCTCTGTAAGTTTCTTAATGTAAAACAGTGTGAATGTTACTGTTATGTGTTTGGGGAGAGCTGTGCAGATAGTTTTGCAAGATCACTGCAGATTTTTCTTCCATTTCATATAATCCGAAATACCCAACTGAGTAGTATATGTATTTGTGCATGGATGGGCAAAGATCTCTTGCCTGTCTGTGAATCATGTCAGAATTATGTAAGTGGGTAGGAAAGACTTCAGTTAAGGTGCCCAGCTACTTTCCGGAAAACATAATTCAGGATTGTTTAATATTTCACATTGGCAGTGGGCTCTGTGCAAGGAAATTGATACCAGACTGGTCCTCATTTTATGCATTCTTTTTTTCGTAATTTTGGAGTACCTTGGTGTTGCCAAGCACTAATCATGTTCAGATATCTCCGTAAGCTTTGGATACTATTAAGAATATTGCAATGGTATAATTAGACAATGCTTTTTCTTTTGTATGGTTCCTCACATTTTTGGTCTTGAGCACACATCTGCAGTTCAAATGTTCTAGGTTCCCATTGTGAAGCTGACTGATGCAAAAAACAAGTCAAGGTTGACATCTACTGGTCCTCAATTTATGCATTCTTTTTTTCGTAATTTTGGAGTACCTTGGTATTGCCAAGCACTAATCATGTTCAGATATCTCCGTAAGCTTTGGATACTATTAAGAATATTGCTGTGGTATAATTAGACAATGCTTTTTCTTTTGTATGGTTCCTCACATTTTTGGTCTTGAGCACACATCTGCAGTTCAAATGTTCTAGGTTCCCATTGTGAAGCTGACTGATGCAAAAACAACAGTCAAGGTTGACATCAGCTTCAACATGAACAATGGAGTAAAAAGTGCCTGCCTCATTCAGGTAATCCTTGATCACCTTTAAGCTGCGAGTAATGCAACTTTTCGTGGCATATCTTGCAATCTACAGTTATCCAAAGGCACACAGCCTTAGTGTTGGTATGCTGTGAAACTGTTGAAGCCTCATGCATTTTTCTTTTTCCAAGTGCACCCTATAGCTGCTTTACTTACAAGACCTTTTTCCACTTCATGTTGCCATGAGCCTTAGGGATTGAAAGCCTTGCTCAAACTCGTAGGGATACTGAATAAAACTTCTGCCGCAGAAATTTTTAGACAAGTGAAAGCTGGGATGCTAAAAATGACAAATATAGCACTGTTTTTAATAATGTTCTTAAGTAATTATGCTTAATAAAGAAAAAGTAATGAATTTAATTATTTTAATATAAACTGCTGCACTTAACGGGCATGCTGCAATACACAGGGTGTTACGTTAATCCTACTAGATACTGCTGCTGTGGCCTCTGAGATGGTTCTGTGCAATCAAAGCAATCTCGAAGGCCACATTGCTGTTCTCGCTTATTTCCCTCGTTATGGCCCGTTCGCTCGCATAGCCTGCACCTCGGTCAGCACAAAGAGGTATGGATGGTGGCGAACGATGTCCAATGTGTAGTTTATTTGTGCCATAATTTTGCGGCATATGACAATTTAGGACACATAAGACAGACACGTGAGCGGCGCTTACTCCGCTTAGACCACCATAGCCTAGACCACGGCACCTTGCATATACCGTATTTACTCGTGTAATGGTCGTACCTCTGAATTTTGTCGTCAAAATTCGATTTTTTTGTTTCCCGTGTAATGATCGCGCCCCGAACTTGCCGCAGCGATATGTCGTGTGCCAAGTATAGCTAATAATGATCGCGCTTACCATCTTTCGAATGCTACGCGAACGACTCAAGGCAAGCCAAGCGGTCTGCTTGCACCAAACATGCTTAAGTAGATGCCTCATTTCACTACTTTCATCACTTTCCGCACTTCCATGACAAAAAGAGGTACAACCAAACTTGCCTTTATGATGGGTAGGCTTTATGATGGTTGTGGTCAACAACAACAAAAAGGCGCCTTTCGATTCTTTTCATCTGCACTCGTGGGCACGCAACAAATCGCAAGCAGCAATGACAATAGCCACGTTTACACTGATATGTTAGAAGTGTACCCTTTTCATACGCCGACGCTTGTAACACACCTAAGATATTCGCCCACCCTCAGCGGAAAGGTGCCATATTAGGATAGTAGTGAAGACAGATGCCGCAGTTTCCGCAGCACGCCGGCCATGCGTTACTATGTCACTGGCAGCTAAGCGCACCCATCTGTTTCTGTCCCCTCAAAGTGGACATGGCTACGTTAATATTGGCTACGCAAACTTGCCAATATTAACGATATTATTCATCACTGATACAGAAGAAGCTGTTTCAATGCACGTAATGTACTCTCGAGAAGAAAAAACAAATTGCGTTCAGCTTGCTCCGCCGGCCGCCATTTTTGTTTCGGTGTCCCACACCCGCATCCCACAGCAAACGCGGGACGAAAAAAATTTTTTTTTTTTTTGCAAGAAATTTAACCCGCGTAATGATCGCACCCCTGAATTTGCGTCAATTTTTCTGACAAAAAAGTGCGATCATTATGCGAGTAAATACGGTACTCTTCGAAGGTTTCGTATACTCGTCAATAAGGCCAAAACAAACATCTTTGGACGACGTTGCCTTGTTTTACATGGTTATTTCATTGTTTTGTGCGATTATTGCCTTGTTTTATGCCAATACTGCCAATAAAAACATGCCTGCAGATGCGATAAACACAGCACGCCATCAACTGGTGGCTTCGTTGACAGCTACCAATAGGGCTGCTAGGCAGCGGGGCTGGACAGCGGGGTTGGCGGCACTTTCGAGCCAGCTCCACCTCGTCATAGAGCACATATTTTTGGCGACACACATTAACATTTGTACACATATGAAACATTCAAAGACAATTGGTTTTCTAGACACCGTCGGTCCAAAAAGGGCCAACATACAAACCACGGGAGACGCCTTGCCGAAACGGCCAGTGTGTGCTGCGTGCCTGCAAAATCCTCGCGTATTGCAGCCCCCAATCTCTCCAGTGGATTGCAGAACAGGTGCAATTTCGACATATCCTTATTGCATTAGTTACTATTTCTAACACGCCGCGCTGGCTTAGGATTTGGTGTTGTGCTGCTTAAGCACAAGGTTGCGGGATCAAATCTCTGCTGCAGAGGCCGCATTTTGATGGGGGTGAAATGCTAAAACGCCTGTGTCCCGTGCATTGGGGCCACGTTAAGGATACTCTGGTGGTCAAAATTATTCCGGAGTTCCCCACTATGATGTACCTCATAATCAAATTGTGGTTTTGGCATGTAAAACCCCAAAATTCAATTCAAAACTATTTCATGTTAGAAACAAATTTTAGCTGATTCTTGTGCCGCTGCAAGTTGTGATAGATGTGAACACCTCTGCCGAGCTGATTGGACCGTTAAGGAACAGGCATGCTGAAGGTGCTGGTTATGTGGCAGGCATCTGCCACATAACGTGCATTTTGCGCTGTCTGACTGCGAGCGTCCACTTGCTACTGCCATCATATGACGACATCCAGGCAGGTTGTCGTTGTTCAGTGTCCAATCTGACACTGCATCATATTCGAACTTGTTGGAAATTGCTGGTGCAAGTCAGATGCTGGATCATACCTTATGGGTTGCCGGCTATATTTGCGTCAGAGTCCCAATCACCGCTCATGCCATCACTTAGCACTTTGAATACTTACACGCTTACAAGTGCAAGCGATTACACCTCAGCAAGACATTCCACCTGCGCTTCCCCGGAAGGTGTGTACTTACTTATTTAGTCGCCCCTTTACCCAATGCAAGATAGCAAACCGTATATATTTAAATTTGTTTAACCTTCCTGACTTTCCATGTATTCTCCATCTCTCTATGCACACGCATAGCACAGCACAGTTTGTGCGAAGATCAGCCAAGCTGTCAGCATCTGTAGGCTGATGTCACAGGTAGGCGTGATGTCACTCTCGTCGACATGCGCAAGCCAGCTTGCAGCTGATGCACTCATAAAACTGAAAATACAGCCATCTGTTAAACAATATGTGCTATGATCATTTTGTATCGTAACAATCTCGTCTTCTGTGTGCAATGTTAGTGTGTTCATTTTTTCATTGTTAGTAACGCTTTACAGAGTGGTTGCAAGGGTGTGTCAGAAGAGGTGTATCAGGTTATGGATGTATTAGAAGCTATAATAATGGGCATGCTAACTTCATTTTCTTCAGATTTATCTCGTATTTGAGATGTTTTTCTTCCCTTTTAGTGAGGCATCCAATACATTAAATTTGAATGACAAGTGTGCAGGTGTAGCAGAAGTCCTCTTCCTTATGCAGCTTTAGTGATTCAGATTAATAATGTGAAGAAATAAAGTGTTGTTAATTCACAGCACACCATTATTTTCTGATTGTCACAGTTTGGTATTTCAAATATTATGTGCATGGCTACATTTGTGGTGTTCTTGTCCACACCTTGCTGCTGTCGTGATTGCAAGCTGCTGGGTATGACATAACATCTACTAAAGGCTACTTTTTAGGCTAGTTATATGAAATGCAGTCATGAAGTGTCACTGATTACTGCTAAAAAGTGTGCAGTAGCATCTTATCTGGCATTGGCACAAGGCAACATAGCTACCTTGTGTATTTTCTCTGCATTTTGATGTGACACATGTTTGGTTGCACAACTCGCTTTCACTGATACAGCTGCTAGAAATGCAACAAGCTTCTTGTCATTGCCTAGGCAGCACATTGACTGGTCATCATTTATTTGCCATGATATTGACTCTTGTACTTGTTTATCTTTATCGGGTGACCACGTTTCATCGCCTAACAAATGTTATCGCACAGCGCAGGACGCGCCTGCATGTATCGGAACTTTCTGGAATGTTATCGATGGTTCCATCCGCTGTCTGTGATTGAACCTCGTGTAATCTGATTACATGTATGTGCGACGCGAATAATGTAGAACTTTGTGGAAGACACGCAGGTCCCAGCGATTACTCTGGAACATTCGACGACTGATGTATAAAAGCCGACGCGCTTGACCTGCTGATCAGATTTCGACGACCGCCGATCGTGTTCGTCGCTATTGCTCTCCTTTAAAGGGACACTAAAGGTTACTATTAAGTCAACGTGGACTGTTGAAATACCATCCCAGAAACCTCGAAACGCTTGTTTCGTGCCAAGGAGAGACTTATTTTAAGAGAAAATGCGTTCTGAAGCGTCCGCGTACCTCTAGCGCAGTTCAAATCGCCCGCCCTCCGATCGAGGAGAACTGACATCATGGTCTCATAGTGACGTTGCGCCATCGGTGAGTAGAACGGCGTCCGCAGACGGCGCTACGGCTTTTCTGCGCAAAACGCGAACGCGCGGCCAGAAACAGAGCCAAGACAGAGCCGACAGCAGAGCGAAAGCGGGAGTATGGTGGCTAGCGGAAGGAGAAACGAATTACGTCCCACGTTACGTCCCACGGCACACGGAGAGTCCGTTTTCGTTAAACTATAGGCTGCAGCGAGCTCGCAGCGTGGTCGGCGTGGTCTATGAGAAGCGACGAGCCTTTTCGCACTCGCAACAGGGCATAAAAATGTGCGAATCGACGCAAAACTCTGCCTAGAAACGTGCTTCGCCACAGCCAGGGCTCAATACGACCCAAGCTGGCACGACCCAGATGTCGTTTCCCGCACCGCCACCAGGCGCCGCTACTATACCTCACACTCCAGCGCAAGACGCCCATAAGCTGGTACTTCATTCTATGACGCTAACTTCGACGCTCGTCGCAATGGACCCTGACACCGACAGATTGGCTCGCGATGGTGGGCTCAACTTCAGCGATTTGAGCACCGACGAGCGCGACCTGCTTCTGAGGGCTCGCACTGCCGGCGTCGTTGCGTACTACGACGGCGGCCTCGACACCGGCTCTCCGGAGCGGGAAAGCAACGAGGGCTTCCCACGACATCACATGGACGTGGCATTCTCGCTGCTTGTTCCAAATGAAAGTTTCGCGAGCAGAACCCTCACAGCACGACGCGATAACGAAACTACTGAAACTCCAAAGCGTGCGCGGCGCAGAGTCGAGCGAAAACGAAACCTTTCGAACACCCATATTACTGAAGGGTAACGTCAAAATGTTATTTTTTCCTAAAATCGAATAGACGTAGACAAGTAGCATTTTTTCCGGCTTATAATCGAATGAAATGATATTTTTAATACGAGTAGTTGAGTATTAGTAACACAAATTATGAGGAGACCTTTCGTCATCGGGCTAGTACCGGAATGTCGCTGGGGGGTCTCAAATCGTGTCATGCATTTACCTCAATTTCTCGGTTACTAAAGCTCTGTTCGCGATTATATTGACGCCTTAGACGTTCTAGAACATTGCTCTACCACTTTAACTTGAGTTTCTGGTAACCTTTAGTGTCCCTTTAAGTGTAACTTGCTTTTGTGGGCACAAGTTCGTCCACTAAAACGCTAGTTTCGCCATTCACCGTTTCACTTTCTTCACAGTCGCTACCACGTGACAATATCGTGGCATTCATTAAGAATGCATAAAAAGTAGAGTGCACCTTGTGCATGAGGCAAATGTGAATTCACACTTCTGTTGCAATGTTTCTAGAGTGTGGCAGTGACTGTGCACATGTTTCCTATAATGTTCAACTCTATTTAGTGCATCAACTGTAAAATTGAAGCGTGAAGTGTACTACCACCATTATGAAATTTCTATACACACTGATTCCATAGCTTGTAGCAAACATTCGATCGAAGTCAAATAATATGTAATCGTTAAACTGCATTAAAAAAGTGTGCCTGGAAACTTTTATACAATTCCTGCATTGAAATTCAGTGGAAACAATTGGTATCCTACGTCAGCATGAAGTTCAAAGGATACCTTCCTTCAGTAATCAGTCACTCAAATGGAGGCACGATCCTGAAAGTGTAATTTACATATTTACTGCTTCACTTTAGCATCTTGAAAGCAGCTGTGCAGTTTTTTCCTGTGGCATCATGTGGGTATTTGGGACAGTTATCATTGTACTTTGAAAGATGCTGCCAGCTTTCGTTTGCTGGTTACTTGCTCTATTGACACATTGTCAATTGATTGCTCTTACGTTCAGCAAGCCCATAGATGGGCTTGCAGGTAGGTGGCCATTAGCGTGTGTACTGGTCAGCCACTTGTGATAAGTTCAATTGAACATGCTTATAAAAATCTCAACTGCACTGGCAACCATAAGTGTATGGTGATGAATGGTAGATATCATTGGTCATTTGTTATATTTCATGATCTCTGTTCAACTTGACAGGAAATGTAAAGGTGTGGCCACTGCTAGCGGGAACACAGGAGCCCCTGGCAGCGCTTCGTGGAGCGCCACCACCAGCGCCTTGTGAAGTATTAGCAAATGACTCGCCATAGCAGACAACTCGCTGGGCTTTTCGCCAATCACCTTGATTGCGCCTACGCCACAAGAGTTCAGGAGGCGCCGGTGGTGGAGCATTCCACGGAGCTGTTCCACAGGCTCTGTGTTCCTGCTAGCAGTGGCCGAGTCGGTACATCTCTCTGAACAAGTATACAGAATCCATACTGTTTGAGAATTCTAATTTCTTTTCCCCAACACCCACAAGTCCAACTTCTCTCCACCCTTTGCCTTGCTTGTCCTCCTCTACTATTCTGCGTTTACACTCTGTGTTCTTATCACATCCAAGCTGTACCTGTAACAAAGCCCTGCAGCTTTTTCTGCTCTGCATGTGCTTTCAGCATACTCTTGCTTGCACAGTTTCAAGAACATTGCAGTGTTCTTTATTGAATCGTAGGATAAACATATTTGGTTTTCTGCAAGATTTAGTATTTACTAATCATTTTCTCACCTATGCAGTCATTCAAGGAGAAGTTTCCTGCACTTCCCAAGCTGGTGCTGGTGCTGAAGCAGTTTCTGCTGCAACGGGACTTGAATGAAGTGTTCACTGGTGGTATCAGCTCCTACTCTCTGATCCTTATGACTGTGAGCTTTCTACAATTGCACCCACGAGGTGGGGATGCTCCATCTCCAAATCTTGGCACATTGCTGCTGGAGTTTTTTGACTTGTATGGAAAACACTTCAACTATTTTGTGACTGGAATTCGCATCAAGGATGGTGGCGCATATATACGGAAAGAAGAGATGCAGCGTGATGCAGGAGACTCTTACCGTCCATCGATTCTTTGCATAGAGGACCCTCTCACTCCAGGTGATTTTACTTATTACTATATTATTACTCATATTAAGGCTGTGCAAGTTGTTCAGAGTTATGAAGGCAGTAACAAACCAGCCACTTTGGTGCATTGCTAGAGCCTACAGAAACCTGAACTGAAAATAATTTTATTTTTCATTGTGGCAGTCTTGGTTGCTCATTACACATTTATTAACAAAGAAATTTGTTGTCAGTATCTTAATGCGCACTCACATATGATGTTGTTTGCTGGCATCTTTTATCTTCTTTGTTAAGGTGTTTGTTATGTAATACTATTTTCTCGTGTAGTAATGGCTGTATATGCATATTGTTTTATTGTACATGTAAAGCTCTGAGCAATACTAGGGGAAACACCAAATTTTTTCTATTACTCGTGTTACATATTAACAGTCTGGTTTGAATCCACACAACTTGCTTTCACATTTAATTTTGTTGAACACATTGTTGAACACAGGAAGGGAACACTAGACAATTTTAGTGTTCCCTTCCATATTGCTCCAGGGGGTACATTCTGAGGAAGTTTAGCATTGTGTGGGTTTAGGCCAGTTGGTGGTTCATGATGTTGGGAAGTTACCGAAAGGGACAACACAAAACTGTTGTCTGAAAGGGATAACCGCTTTGTGTTGTCCCTTTCTTCAAGTCTCGTGTGTTCCTTGTGGTAACTTTGGAACATCTGAGGAAGCTATTGCTACAATTTCTTGTCCCATTGGCAGCGTTATCAGTTCATCTATAAAAGTAGGCCAATGAGCATCAACGTGCTCCGTAAAAGTAATATGAACATATTGAAGTGGTTATTCTGAGATGCCGTGTTTAGGAATTCATTGTCTTGAAATCTGTTACTGTTAAACTTGGATGTTTGTTTTTATTGTGCATTTCCTGCTGCTTTCCATTTTGAGATAGGGAACATAGAAATGGTTTTGTTTGGCATTTGCTCAACATATCAAGATGAGGTTTATTAGCTCAAAGGTAAAGGTTAAAATTTATCGGCTGTTGAAAACTGATTTTTTTTTTTTTGGGGGGGGGGGGGGACCATCAACCTTTAGCAAATATTGCTGAATTTTGGGGGGAACTTGAGCATCAGTAGATAAACACTATTCTGAGACTGACACCTGACGTACGTTAGACACAAGGCCTTTGCAGAATGCTACGGTGCACATCCCTTGTAGACTGGTTTTAATGTACGGGAAAGCAAACATGCAGAAAGTTAAGGCAGGGCGCCATCATTGCCTTGTGCCAAACATATCCTAGCCAAGACATTCCATTAGCAACAATCCTATCGTTTCTGTGCCGATGCGTCTTGTCAGGCTTATGTACATAAACATTGCCGAATGATCTTGGAAATTAGAATACTCTGTGAACTCTTAACTAGAATGGCACCCTCAACCTATAATGCAATAAACATGGCATTTCTTCATTTTTGACGATCTAACTTACGGTCTGCATAATTATAGTATCTGCTGAGTGCAGAGTTATGGACTTGTAAAATTTGAGCTTCAGGTTTGGCAAATAAAAAAACATTGAGGCCTTTCATCAAAATTTCGTTTTGAATAGTTTGTAAAGTTTAGCTTTCCAAATGCATCAAATTTCAGATTAATTTAGCAGCTGTCCGAGAGGTATTTCTGTGTTTGAGCATTTCAGAATAGGGAAAATGTGAGTTGGCCGTGAAGTAAAGCTTCTTCCTAATGTCCGGCGTTTTCTATAATAGTTACCAAACTTCGTCGCTGGAAGGTATGCTTATCAGGCCCATTTTGAAATATGGCCCAGCTCTATTCAACTGTTCTTTCATTGTTCATTGTTTTTCATTGTGTGTGTGTGTGTGTGTGTGTGTGTGTGTGTGTGTGTGTGTGTGTGTGTGTGTGTGTGTGTGTGTGTGTGTGTGAGCGAGAGAGAAAGATTCAATATGTGAATTATCAAAGTGCATACCCGCCGCAGTGGCGTAGTGGCTATGGTGTTGCTCTGCTAAGCACGAAGTTGTGGGATCAAATCCTGGCTGCAGTGGCCGCATTTCAATGGGGGTGAAGTGCAAAAATGCCCATGTCCTGTGCATTGGGGGGCATGTTAAAGATTCCTAGGTGGTAAAGATTAATCCAGAGTCCTCCACTACGGCGTGCCTCATAATCAAATAGTGGTTTTGGCACGTAAAATGCCAGAATTACAAAAAATGCATCCAGTGTAGAACTCTCGAGACTTGATTCTGAACTGTTTGTGCTGGTTGACTTTTCAGGTAATGACATTGGCCGTAGCTCATACGGGGCATTGACAGTGAAGAAAGCATTTGAGTATGCTTACATGGTCCTCAACCAGGCCGTACACTCTTTCCATCCTGCTACGAGTGACCCAAAACAAAGGTTAGTGTGTAAATTGAACTTTGCATCCTAGGGACTAAATAAGTTTTGTTCATTTCACAGAAATTAAGACAAGTGGATGATCAGGGATATTGTGTGGAAAGCAGTTTGCATCCTGGCTTTATCTTATGCTAAAGGGCACAAGTGTGGCAATACCTTTGTCATGTATAAATTAAGGTAGAGGTCAAGTTTGGTAAAAAAGTTTTTAAGAGCAAGAATGAGACTAGTCCATCTTGTACAATTCAAAGTGTTGTATAATTTGTAAAAAAATTCAACAATTTTTTATTTAATAAGGAATTCACAAATGCGGGTCTCACGCCAGCACACAACTTAAATTTAGCTGATCGTAACTAAACAAATTTTGGCAGTTACTTAGGAGAGACAGTGTGCAGTTTCATTTAACAATCTTTAAACTTCTTCGTTGGCTTGAAAGAACTCCAAAAAATTAACTTCTGAGAAAATCAACAAAAAAAATGTGAAAAAACTGGTAATGCTCACTAAAAACATCCAGGAAAGCTAAATTCGCCTCCTGATTCTTGTTTTATTTTTGCCCACAGGGGTCACTTATCTTTTTGTCTAGCTTGTTTTGTAGCATCCGTACTGCAATGGGAGGCCTTCATATCGAGTGGCCATTGAATTGTGTAAAGACTGGGTGCTATTCTTACTGGTATTGTATATCAGGTGTACTTCTCTTCACATTGCTGAAATGAGAGTGCATCAGATACAGCAAACTAGTCTGAAGACTCGCATAGGTGTCTTTGGTTGCCCTTTGCCAATTCATACCATGAGGCTTTTATTAAGGGCAGGATGTTTGACAGAATGTCAAGATACTAATTGTTTCTGTCCAGTGCAGAGCTTGACTCGGGAATACTGCCAGCGACCCTCTACATTAATTATTCCAAGTTTCAATGCGCTTCCTGAAGTACTCCTGTCACTGGATACTTTGCGCACTGCATCTTTCCGGGCAAATTGTTTCACTTGTCTTTGCACTCTGTGGGGTTCTCACCTGTGCTCTTGGGACAAAGGAACGACAGCACAGTAGTGCAAACAATCGCAAGGGCATTTATTGCACCTTTCATAGACTAATGCCTGCTAGCCCCGTTGCTATCCACAAAACGTGCCGATGGGCACGCGACAAATCGCGGAAGTTCGACTCACCGTGACCGGATAACGAGCGAATATGTTCGCCCCATGCTGGGCACCAACGCCTGGTCGTACATGCGTACGGTCACATGAACGGTGGCGCGTTCGAATGATCATGTTCGTCCATTCTGGGGTAGGCCTCGCGAGACTGGTCTCGCAGAAGCATAGATCGATGCATGCGCAGAACATCCGTGCCATTTGCCGACCCCAAGCCAAAGAGGAAGAGCCTTCTCCTTTTTGCACCCAAGTAACCCTGCCGTTAGGTGGCGTTAGTGAGCAACACTCGCGCCATCTCTTATTACCCTGCAAGCATACCGACCAGCTCAATTAAAGCCACGCGGCGAAGCTGGATTACAGAAGACGAGAGCTATGCGAGAAAACAACATATCAAGGGACGCGTGAGAGTCGCGCATCCCCGCAACTCCAAACTTCACCATACTGTAGCTACTACTATAAATGAAAAAACTACAGCGTGTAAGCATAACAAAAAAAGACAATTTGCTGTTCCTCTGACATGTCTGACATGCAAGAAACCTGGAGAATATACATGTTTAAAACATAGTGCGTCCCCCATGTGCCTGCTTATGTTATCACAGATGGAAACATGCTGCAGTTGTTTTTAAGCCTACTTAATGCTTGTTTGAAAGTAATATTTACCCTTTGTTGCATACTGTCCGCTACAGTGGAAAAATTTTGGAGATTTTTGGAGTAAGTTTAGTGTTCCGAGAGGCTCTTGTGCATAGTGTCAACTTCAGTGGACGACACAAGTTTTCTGTAGCTGCCCTAGTAGGCGCCACTAATTGCCATTTTTACCCAACTCTGCTTCAAAGATTGCATCCTCTTTGTTCCAGTGGCTCTTTGTTCCAACGCAACCGACAACTCGCGTTCGTCGGTTGCGTTGTTGTCTGCCTGGTCTAATAAAATGGTTTCAGTGGCACACAATAGTCGGTCAGTCGTTGGCGTTCAGTGTCTTGTGGGTCTCATATCGACCCATTGTTACTGCGCTTCTTAAACAAGTATGTGTAGTCGGTCACGCGCTGCCACCACCTGCAAGATAGGCCAATGCTGCAAGAAGATTTCATCAGCAATGTGATGTTAAGTGTCACTCAAGTGTAATGCACAGGTTTTTCGTTAAACTTGATAGCTGTCAGTGCAAGCGGGCAACTACGTGGTTCACGGTGCAGTTCAGACGAGGCCCTGACTGCTTTGTTTCAAACGAGTTGCAGTCTTACGCTATGCACGTTTCCGGCATCGCACCAACGTCAAGCTACCAGTGGAGTTTCAACACTGCAGACTGCATGAGTATTTACAGCAGCGCACGTCCGAGCACTTCCTTTTTTTTTCGGGGAACTTTCCGGCACGTGGTCCCACGCGCGGCCTTTCCAAAACGTTTTGTGACTAATCCGCTAGGGCAGGGTACATGCACCATTCGCCATGAGAAAGGCAGATTGAATGAGTTACCCACAGCTCTTGCCGCAGCAAAACGAAAGCCACCTGCCTAAGAAAGTTTATTTGCCATCGCGTGTGTCATTGAAATGCTACTCGTCTGTCCTGTTGAAAATAATTTATTGCACAAATATGTGAAATGTCGGTTGGCAAGTGCAATGCAACATACAATTGTGCACAGTGCAAGATATCACGGGCGTGGGGCAGAGAGAAAGGGGTTCACACCGTGCACGTGTACCCCTCTCCTCCCCACTCCGGAATTTCTGTGAATCGGGATATGTGGCATAAAGCAACATGCCACAACACTTGCCTGTCCAGTCACCCCTTCGCCCCCAAAAATAAGTTGTTGGCAATGTCACAGCAAGGTATGCTTGCGCATTACTGGCAAAAGTGACTGCTTTTTTTCGTATACCATAAGGCAGGGTAATGTGTGCCGTGTCTAGACTTTTGTTTTGAAGTAAATTTGTTAATATGGTGGCAAAAAGTTTGCCTGTTGGACCAAAAGAAAGCTGTCAGTGTGTACACTCGCCTGAGCTGGTGCGCATGTTGTCCACTCTAGTGGACATTCTGTATCTTGTGAAATAAGCACTTGAAAGCACAGAAAACAATTTTCTTGGCTTTTTCCCAATGCTGGTAAGATAGAAAAGTAAAAGAAACCGCAGTTTGCATGTGTTTGGTTTTTGTGCAACAAAGGGTCAACATAAAAAAAAATACACTGGGTGGGGTTACAAGTCCCACAATCTTAAAGAGAAAGTGCAGGAACATAATACTCGCTTCAAGATGTTCTCCAATGAATCCCTCATCTAATTGGGCGAAAAACAACTGCTTTCTTGAAAAAAAAACTTAGGTTTGAACTTGGGATCACCTTAAGCATACAAGCACTTTCAATGTTGTGGTTTGCACGTAGCTACAACCAATCGATAGTTTCTATTGCTGCAGCATACTGGGTAGGATCATTCGAGTGACTGACGAGGTCATCCAGTACCGTCAGTGGATTCAAGAGAAGTTCCCTGTGGACAACAATGAAGAGCTTTCTGCACTTCAGCCTCCCGATCCTGAATGCACAAGGCAGGAAGCCATCAATAGGTCCCATGGAAAGAGGTGAGTTAGTAGTGCTAGTTCATGCTGTTTGGACAAGTTTTCATGTGTTGGTCTAGTAGAATGTTGAGATGTTCACCTATATACTTTGGCTGCCTTGTAGAAACATGTAGTTGAAGCACAGTTAAGGTATTGAAGCTCGAAGAGTTCACAGAAGGGGCTGGCTAATGCCTTGAACTAGTGCAGATTTGTACCTGCTACAGTGCTATATATTTTTCTGTGAAAGTAGCAGATTGACTTAGTTTCTTACTGTGCTCTTTTGAGGAAGTACTGTAAATACTTTAATCAAAGACGATCATTATTGGATTGCTTCCAACCTAAACAACCACTTGTGGGTGACGAAGGTGGTATAGCTACCCGCCCATGCAGTATCGAAGTCCTTCTTTCCTTTATGCTGTGGTATGCACTGCTGTCATGTCATATCATGATGCCTTTGCGGCTAACTGCAGTCTAACCTTGATATAATGAAGTTGTATTTGCAGCGAAAAACTTTCTTAAAATGCAAATTTCATTAATTCGAGGTTTGAAAGTTCCAGCGTTAAAAACAACTTCACAAATTCCCAGAGCATTCCTTGTAGACAGTAACTTGTTAGTAAGCGCTTATAAACAAATTTCAAGAAGGGCTGGCCATAATAGCGTGAATATGAGTGCCAGCGTGTGCGGTGTAGATCGCATCAAGAGCAATGCTTCGAAGGGGCTCACGGCATCAGAGACTTCTTGTGTCGTGCGGTGCCTTAAATCTTTGGACACCATAACTGACCGCGCTTAGTGCCCGCAGCTGGTGCCCACAAATTAAAACCAAAGGTGTAAAAAGATAAGGGTATTCGTCCTCGGAAAAAAAAAGAAAAAGTATTTCTCGCCAGAAAGGCAGAACATTGATGACAATAGCAAAAAAACTGCACTAGGTAAGGTTTGTAGTTTTGTTGGCGTCACATGCGCTTGGTCTTGGAAACTTCACATTATGTAACTGCCAACACTAGACACGTGGGAATAACAAAATGTGTGTGAAGGCACCAATCATTTCAACTCGTACCTTTGCACTTGCCGCGAAGAGTGTCCGGACCACTGCAAGCTGCCGCATGCCCACTGCATCTGCAAGTTGTTTACCAATCCGACAAATGGCGCAGTGGTATATCCTGGCTACTGACGTGTGCATTGACGGCGGATTTGCTGCTCAAACTTTTAATGCAGGAAGACTTTTGAAATAAGTTTTGCCTCGCCTGACATTTTAAGCTTTTCGTTAGATAAACTAGTTAGTTATACAGACTCCAAGTTCATGCTTGAGATGGCCAAAAACTTCGTTAAACCAAAACCATGTCACGAAATTACTTCGTTAAATTGCAAAAGAAAATACTGTTTTCAATCCAACTAAGATCAGGAAATGAAAATAGTTCATTACATTGGGAATTTTATTACATCAAGGTTCGTTATATCAAGATTCGACTGTATATGACGGAAAAGAACTTTACTTGCTACCGCCACTGTAGGTTGAAATCGTACCAAAGCAACAATGTCCATTTAGGTGCTACACTCCATTTCAAACATAGCATGCAACACTAAGGCTGAAAATACCTTGCTGCTAGCATTTGCAACCAAAAAAAAGTAACATGTCATGGGGCACAGTTCGTGAATCGTAAATTTAAAAATGTTTAGTTATAGGGTTAAGAAGCTGCAGCAATGGTGCATAAACAAGATGGCTGCCTGAATCTGTTCTGCACTCTTCCTGCCAAATCGTATTCTTTGTTCAGTCAGCTGATTCTTCAGTGCCACACTCCACTTGCTCTGTCACAATGCAAAAGAAAAATGCAGTAGACTTCTGTTAATGTCACCTTGATGAGATTGACAAAACTGATTGAATTATCCAGCGGATCAAATTAGAGACGATAAAAAGACCCAAAATACACCACTGCCTCATTTGGCAGTACAGTAAAGCTTTGGAAATTTGAACTCTGTTAGTTGAGAATCGGATCATTTGTAGAATTTTCAGTCCCCACATTTTCCATGCAAATGTGACGGGATAAGTTCAGCAGCCAGCCTGCTGCGTACTGGCGTTGTATTCCGTAACGGTTCACCTTAGGACTGGTTCACCCTCGCAAACGTCATTGGTCGGCAATTCATTGTCGTCATCCCGGATGGACGTGACAAGAAGTTTTGTTGTCGCAAAGGTTGTCAATCATCTAGCTGCAAGTTTGTCGTCTGCTACGTGCAGAACCGTGGAGAAGTGGTTTGCTCGAGGGTCGTGCGCGGTCGCGACCATGATCTCGAGTGTTGTTAGCACAACTGTGGCGGTCTGCGAGTCGCGTGCTGGCCGGCATGACAAGAGAGGCACTGATAGCAGCTTCTTTGTCTGTGTTGCTCGTGAACGTTGGCCAAAGACAACAACATGACGAGAGGCAACGGCCCGACGTGTTCCACATGAGCGAAGGAGAGTTCCAAAGGCATTTTAAGCTGTCCAAAAACAGAGTGAGATTGGTTTGCTACGAGCCAGAATATCTTAGACCACAAGCTTTAGTAGTGTTGACACTGCGACATAAGTGCTATGCGCGCTACATGTTCTTTGCGAGAGGTTGTTTTCAGAAGTGCATCTGGAATGTAGAAGCTATTGGGTTGTCACAACCATCAGTCACTTGCATCATTAGCACCGTCGCTGGGGTCATTATGGTTGAGGGAAATTTAAAAAAAGGGATGCAAGATTTCTTTCCACAGTGCAGGAGAAAGCTGCAGTTAAGAACGGTTCCTTTGGCCGTGGCAAGATTCTTGAAGTTGTGTTGTCCACCCTAAGAAGCTCAACCATGGCTAAACGAAATCCTATTAGAGCCGTGGCCTACACGCAGAGAACCGTTTTGATTGCTCAACGCATGCCGCACCACCTAGTGACAAAAAAATAAAATAAAACAGATAAAATTAAAGGTACACTAAAGGTTAATATTAATTCAATGTGGACTGTTGAAATACAATCCCAGAAACCTCGAAACTCTTGTTTCATGAGAAGAAGAGACTTATTACCAGAGAAAATGCTTTCTCAAGCATCCGCGTACCCCTAGCGCAGTTCAAATCGCCCACCCTCCGATTGAGGAGTGGTGACGTCATGGTCTCAGTGACGCTGCGCCGTCGGTGAGTAAATCGGCACCTGCAGATGGCGCTATGGCTTTTCCGCGCAAAACGCAAACGCGTGGCCAGGAACAGAGCCAAGACAGAGCCGACAGCAGCGCGGAAGCGGAACTATTGGCCTCGAGCTCCACCACTAGAAAAGCTGGCGCCACCGTCAGCGTGACGTGGCATGAGGGATCACATGGACACAGCGGCCGCTTCGGAAGCGTCGAAGCGAGCCGAAAACGAAAGTTTAAAGTCGCACCTGCGCCGCGGTTCTCATTAAGTGGTGCGGCTTTACCGGGTTTGGTGTCTGCTTGACAACATCTGAAACTACTATAATAGGTAGTGGCTGCCTTTGGAGGCGTGCAGCATGGTAGGCTACTGCTCGGTGCCGCAGTGCCGGACGCATGCAACGGAGCCCGGTGTCAGCCTTATTCACACGTAGCCACAGGGCAAGGACCTGCGTGAAGCTTGGCTGGCGAAACTTGGAACCGGCAGACAGCCATAGGCTGCGACTCGGGTATATGCAGCAAGCACAGACGCGAGGAACATTTTTGCTACGGTGCCGGGACTGCGCGATGTTCAGTGAGTAGCAGAAAACGCGCGCCGAGACACTCGCCCGCGCCCGCTGCCCGGCTAATGTCATGACTGTTTGGTCAGTGAACTTGTTGATGCTAGATACTGACAAGTTCACTGGAACGGAAAGAGAGCGGTAAGACGCACATTATAAAAAGGCACGGCATATGTCATGTTTGTGTTATGGATTAATGCACTGGATTACGAAAATGAAGCAGAGGGAAATGGCACGCTGAGAAGACCGATAAACATACAGTGCGACGCAACTTGAGAAATAATATTGAAATGTCCAAGAATGTAGCAGACAAAAAAAAAAAAGATCGAATCGTCACGACGGCACATCAGTTGCCTAGGCGTCGAGGTCTCTATAAGGAAATTATTTTTGAACAGTTCTGATAGCGTCCACGCAACAGTGGTTGCTAGTGTACTGGGAAATGCTCATATGCTGCTGCCTAAAGCTCACGGCACGGTGCGTGGACATGCATGCAGCAGGCGGTCGCCCTGAACCCATGCGATGGTGTCGCGCATTGAGGCTTCGTTCTGTTATGCGCCATTTGGTTATATAGACCACCCACTATAAGAACATATTTCACATAGTTTGCGCTCAGCGAGTGCCGAACTTTCACGCAAGAAGCCGGTTTGGGAGATTCCATCGCGGCGACCGTGCATAGTGGCGTTCACTGTACGTATTCGGTAAAGAGATAGCGTCTTTAAACGTTTCTGTGCTTTCAGTTTGCCCAAGGTTATTATATCGACAGTCAAAAACTTCCCTCGTTTTGAAAGTACCTACATAAATGTCCAGGAGGGCTGCCGCCTGGTGTTTTTATTGAGCGCCGTAAGCGAAACCTATGGGGAGCGCGCCGCATGATCCCTCATACTACGCAAGGGAGGCGCTTCCGACAGATGGCGACTCCGTAACTCCTCGCCGCCAATAGTGGCTAGTGGAAGGGAAAGCGCGCGACGATAAGCTGGTTCTTTATTTTATGACGCCAAGTTTGACGCTCGTTGCAATGGACGACCCTGACGACACATTGGCTCGCGATGCTGTGCTCGACTTCAGCGATTTAAGCACTGATGAATGTGACCTGCTGCTGAGGGCTCGCGCTTCCGGCGGCATTGCGTACTACTACGACGGCAACTGTATGTCATGGCTGTACGTATTCGCACATTTGTAGCTTTTGCTTCGTAAAAACCAAATGCCGTACTCGCCGCCCCGTCTTCGACCTGCAGTTGTTCTTGCGCTTCAGAGAATGCAGGCAAGACTGATGGAACAGCGCTACGGGAAAGCATTGCTTTGAAAGGCACTCCACGCGACTTCAGTAAGTCGGCGTTGAACTCGTAATCCTCTGGACGAAAGTGCAGCGAGCGCACTGTGATTTTTCGGCTCTTTGCCAACGCGGTGTAGCAGAGGTACAGCACTTAACCACTTCGAACAGAGAGGTTCACTCGTTGGCACACAGTGATAAGTAACGTTGGATTCACTGCTGCAACTGCCCTTGGCCAAGTTTCGCGTACCGTTCGCGCATCCCACGACATCACATGGATGTGGCATTCTCGCTGCTTGTTCCAAATGCAAGTTTTGCGAACCAGCAGAACCAGCGCAGCACAACGCAATAATGAAACAACTGAAACTCCAAAGCGCGCGCGGCGCAGAGTCGAGCGAAAATGAAACCTTTCGACCGCCCATACTACTGAAGGGTAACGTCAAAATGATATTTTTTCTTACAATCGAACAGAGATAGACAAGTAGCATTTTCTTCCGTCTTATAACCTAATGAAATGATCTTTTTAATACGAGTTGCTGAGCACTAGTGACACTATGATAGGAGTGCCTTTGTCATCTAGCTAGTACCGGAATGTCGCTGGAGGGTCTCAAATTGGTCTCAAATTACCTCAATTTCTCTGTTACTAAAGCTCTGTTCGCGATTATATTGACGCCTTAGACATTCTAGAGCATTGATTTATCACTTTAACTTCACTTCATAGTAACTTTAGTGTCTCTTTGAACCGTCAGCTGTCTGTGTCGGAAGCTTAGTTATTACTGGAAATTAAATGTGTAAGTGTTGTATACAAACCAATATTTTTTACCAAACTAGCAACATCCTTCAGATACTATAGCATCCTCCCTCCCAAAGTAGAAACAAAAATTATGACGTGACCTTGTGGCAGAACGCCGCTCATTCATTGGTCTCCCTTGCGGCATGATGTTCCATTCTTTCTCCGAGTGACGTAACTGAGACGTAACAGCCAGAGCGAACCGTTACAGAGTACGGCTCCTGGTTAACTTGCAAACTTGGCTGCTGCAACAGGACTCCCCATCTCGAAAGCTTTGACTAGGCGGTGGCCAAATCCACGACCCAGCAATGGCAGATCTCAAAGGGCATGCTCTTCGTGGCTGCATGCACCGGATGTGATTCTAGGAGCCAGAAAAATCATGGCTGTCGTGTTTTGGACAACACCTAAGCATTAGGTGGCGCTACTTTCCATAGGATGTAACTACAAATTTGACAAATGGCAGTGCGTTCTCAATTTGCACAGCTGTACGCACAGTGCAGAATTGCAAATGGCATACTACGCCCGTATCTGAGCTGTACGATAGTAAGTACAGAGTGGTTTTGGCTGCCAAAACCACCAAAACTATCATTGCTGCAGATCGACAGTTCAGAGTGACTGAATGGAGCAGCCAGTACAGCTCACGTGACCTTTGCTATGCAAGCGTTGTCAATTTGAACTGTGCTGTGCAAAGTCAGTCTAGAGCTAAATTCCCAGACGCGCGCTTATGCTGTTCCGTCTAACGCACACATGTTCATGGTTGTTTCCCCAATCGGCCATGCACCTCACGCCTAATCTTCAATGTAGTCGGCAGGTATAAGCATATTAAGGGCGAGAATTCAGCTACGGCTTTCCTACCGCCACTTCAACCTGCTAGGCCTAACCACTGCCTCTTTGGCGGAAGTCTGCGACTGAAGTTGTGGTTTGGTGCGAAGTCTGTGAAACTCTTCGCAGTGGCCGTATTAGCCACACAAACTTTGTTCATGGCCTCCATGTTGCTACATAGTGCACTAGTCTGAAAAATTGAATGACGCTGTTCAGCATCTGAAATTTCAGTCGCCATTTTGCATCAATTCTATGGAGATAATAATCAAGCAGGTCACCATTGACCCCATTTGGGCTGGCAGTGTTCGTGGAGACCAGTCGAGTTGCAATTATGTAGCAAGGGCAAATTTTAGGTTTAAAGTAACAAGTTTTGGCCCATAGAAACGTACAGTTGCTGTCCGTGACCTAAGGTCATGATTGAATTAACGAGTCTGCTATATAGTATTTACCATGTGATTCATGGTAACAATATCTCATACTTTGACGTAATAGTTCTGCGGAAACCCCAGAACTATTACGTCAACTTTGCCATGTCATCTCGAATTCGACTTCGCCCTGCCATCTGCTAGCTGCCTAGTTAGCTCAGATGGCAGAGCATTTGCCCTGGAAAGGTGTGGTCCCAGGTTCGAGTCCCGGACCAGGACAAATTTTTCTTCAACTGAGAGGCTTTTCTTTCGAGGAACCCATGTGGGTTTCCTTTGTAACAATTGCTACGAATGGGTGGATGTCTCATTTTCCCTTTATTAATATCTCGTACTATGTACTTATAAAATGGAAGGCGTTGCAAGTCTGAAACTACAGTAGGACCCCATCTGTGTTTTTCAAGGGACCGCAAAAAGAAAGCCCACTTAACAGCTGGAAAAATATAAAGGCAAAGGAAGGCCCAATATCACCACAGCAACATAAGGAACAGCTCTGTTTGAGAGTATAAATACAGGACATGTCCTGTGTTCTATGACATCAGCCACGTTCCATTCTTAATGTGCTTCACCGCATAAGACGGCTGTATTGCAGCAAAGCGGACTGTAGGGAACTGCCATAAACAACTGCACTGTAGCCTCCTTATCGGGACTGGCGATCGTATACTTTCGGAATTTGGTACTTCCAAATTTCCCTCTGCACTACTGAATTTACGTGACCGCCACATTCAAATGGAATGTAAGAGGTGCGAGTGTTGCATAATGGCGACGTATCAAATGGAGATATAATACATAGGAATCAATGGGCTTTAGGTCGGAACCGCGAAAACGGGAAAGCTCAGTAACGAAGAATGGAGCAGCGGTGCTCTGGTGTATTTACCACCAAATGAGTGGAGGGATATTCATGCAACCAGCGGCCACAGTTCACAACTTCCATTTGTGACAAGAACACGGTACGTCTGATACTGAAAGCACAAAGGTGCACAAATAACACGTAATTTGATGCAACCTTATGTCCATACGTCGTATAGTATGTGAAGTCATTACTCCACAAAAACGGTGTCTACCAACTGAGAAAACCGGGAATTTGTGCATCTATCGGGGAAAATTCGCTGTAATCTTACTGAAAGAGAACGAAAGTCACAGTAATGCTGACTCGAGTAACGGAGGAATCGTAACGAATGGTCTTTGACACAGTGTCGTCGGCTGGAGGAGTTGCCAGTGTACAATCAACGACCACAGACTCTCCGAACGCCCAATAATTCGGACACCTTCGCAGCACCATCATGTAACCCCTAGGGTCAATGTATAAGAACGTCTGAAATTTCGGACATAAGAACCCTTTGCCATGAGATTTTGCAGACTGTTTGAGGTGACCATAGGTACGAAACGGCATTAATCAAAGCCACCACTGCGGCCATTTTGAATTACCTCACTGCGTCAAATCGGCACTCACATGCACATGCGCTGGCAGCCGTAGCCACCACTGCAGCAACACTAGGCCTAGCTGCTTCGACGTTCATTATTAAGCTTCTTGTCGTTCGGTATCATGTTTTTCTTTCAACGAATTCGCCGCTGTCAGCAGTGGTACTGGCTCTGCCTTTGTGATCCTTGCGAGTGGCTTCGAAGTTCGGAATGGCTCTGCCTTTGTGATCCTTGCGAGTGGCTTCGAAGCTCGGAAAGCACGACGCGTTGCATGATGCCAGTCGCCGAAAGTCAGCATCTCCTCTGTACAGCAATGTTACGCTGTGAAGCATAAGCAAAAGTATTTGCAGTGAAGCATAACAAGCGTGGGAAGAGGCAATTGTCACGGGATACAGTATGTATTCCTTAGTTGTGCATGTCTGCACCTTCATGTCCTGTCAGTGTGAGCATCGATATGCTCAATAAGTGTACTGGCAGGCCTTCAGATCTTTAAATAGTGCCTGTGGTGATTTGAGTCCTCAAAGGGCCCCTGACCAGGCCACTCAGCAAACTTCGTTTATACGCTGGAAATTGTTACGTGTCCTGTAGGGAGCGTTCTGCTGCAAAAAATTTTCCAATCTGCTCATTAATAGCCGAGATAGAAATATTTCAGTGCCGCGAACCCATGATTTCAGAAGGTGAGCTTCACTGCAAATATAGAGGCTCTCTCCACTTGCCCCGTCCAGCCTCTGCTAGTGAAATTCCTTCCCTGCCTTCTCCCATACCCGAGCTCAAGGATTGCGTGATGCATACGGCAGGGGCCCTGCCGTCATTTTTTTCCCTCCTCGCTTTTTTGCGGTGTGGCGCACTTCTGCTGACGAAGTCGTGTGCGAGCTGTTGTGATTGTCTCGTTTTACGCAGTGCACGATTTTGTGCGCTGGTGCACGAGGACACCTGACTAGCGGTGTAAGTCAGTGCTACACAAATTATAGCATGACTATACATGACTACACACGATTGTGCTCTGTCGTGCTACACGACAGAACAATCGCGCTCTGGAACCTCTCTTGCTGTGGTATGAAGTAAAACAAAAAAACATGCAGGCATTCGGTTTGTGTGTTTTATTCTCTAAGCTTTAACTTGTCTATTCAAGCAACATATTACACAAATAACATGTTGCCTTGAATCCGTGGCCTTGAAGAAAAGTCCACTTGTCGAAACGTTGACTCCTGCTTTCACCTTGTTCTGATTTTGCTCATAGTCTTGAATTTCCATCTCCTGCCTTCCCCCTGTTTTCCCTAGATGTTGCCTTGAATAATTCTGTCACATGTCACCGCGAGTGACGTCACGCACGCACATACACACGTGTAGGTAGATGCACTACCTCATGTACACCATCCTCCGGCTTGGAGCGCAGCGGCCGCTTGTAGAAGGGCAAACAGCATTCGGTTTGAAATTTCTGGTCTTTCCGCAGCACGTAGCGATGTGTCTGCAAAGCATTACGATCGTTATTGCACATTGTATGCTCTGCGCTTATCAGCTCAAAATGACCAGACCTGGTGAGGGGCCTTTTAAGGGCAGTAAAAGATATGCCTCCATTTTTTTTAACTGCCCGATTTTCGGACGTTTCACAGTCCCTAGGGAGTCCGAAAAATTGGACTTTGACTGTAAAACTCTCAAGAGGATGCTTCAAATGGTCCATGTAGTGAATGTGCAGTGGAAGGCAGACAAGAACACAAAGGACCTACACATTGAGTAATGAACGGGAAAGGAAGTCTGCCGCCACTTCTTTGAAGGAGCTTGAGCTTAAAAAATAGCGTTGGCATACGCCATTGTGTCCCTCATCCAAACCAAAATGAATTCCTTAAAGCACTGAAACTCAACACGGAGGTGTCGTGCACGGGCTGAGAGTGTCAGGACAGTTGAGGTTGATCTACCAGCTGTTACAAGAGGATCTCACTTGTGACAAAGTTCGGGCCTCATACCAATGAGCTTGATATCAGTTGAGAGAACTAGCTCATTCGAAGACATGTTTCTGCATGCATCTCCTCTTTCAAATTTGAGAATGTTAGACTCCATTTGCAGTGGGTATTACCATTTTATTCGCTATGCGTATTGCCAAACCCTTCCTTCTGTTTACTTCTTGAATAAAATAAACACTGCTCCTTGCTAGTCAAACTGGATTTAGTTTTTTTTTTATTTGTAGAGAGTGACAGCGTCAGGTGACATGGGGTCAGCCCGTCTTGACATAAAACAAAGTTCTGTCACTCGGGGAGTTTTGCAAAGATACTCAGGGAAAACCTGGAAAACTCTGGGAATTTGGAAATGTCAACTTGGTAGACACACTGAGAAAGCTTTGCAGATTAAAAACTGCTCTTCAAAATACATGGAGTAAGACTTCTATGACTGCACTACTTGTATAGCTTCTGCAGCATTGCCTGCCAGGTATGAAGTGGAGTACAGGCATGCCAACCACTGAGCTTATGATGCAATGTTTCGGCTTGGAATTTAATGTGGGGTTTGTAGTGTCCACGATGCTGACTCAGAGTGGTGGTGTCTGTATGCATTTTGGAGGCGGCAGCACTCAATACAATATGCTTGTGCAGCATAACCGGTGTGCGATGCAACACTTCTTTACAGTATGTTGTTTTCAGTACAGCAGCATTTCCCATTGTTCATTCAGATCCAACACATTCTTCACAAGATGAAGTGGCATTGACATTGTTGCCATTGTACCACTGTCATTGTCATGCTACTGTTTAATAGTTCAAAAAGTTTACACAAGGTTTGAAGTGTTTGGAGTTGGAAGAGTAACTGCTGTCACGAGTAAATGAATACAAAGCCACAGGAAGTAAAATCTGCCTTTCACTTTTCAAATAAGAGCATGGGCTGGACAACCCAATCTTATGAACTTGTGTTGCAGTGGCAGTGCTAATATTCCTATGTGACTTGCATCAATGCATTGAACTCTGGTATGGGTCTGCAAGGGCAGCCTGCAGTGCAAAGTTTAATGTTCTGTCCCTTCTGGAAAATAATCTTTAGTCCTTTCTAGTGCCTTATTTCATTTGGCCCTTAAAGGCATGTGTGAAATAGTGCCTTTGCAATGATTCAAGCTTTTATGTTTTGCAGTAAACAGTGGTGGGCAAACATTTTTGTGCAGGATGGGTGGCACCAATGAGGCCGACAGCAGCTCAACATCTTCCAGTGTACAATTTGGTGGTAGTCCTCAGCACAGCTCGGGGTCAAGCGTAGGCAGTGACAGCGTGAGTGGTGAAGCACTTGCCAGGAGTCAAGGGACGTGCACCAATGGCGTGGCTGCTGTGTGGACCCAGGACTCTGAAGCACCTTGTGAAGCTGGCGGGCAGCTGGTTGATGGTTGCCAACTGGCTACCAGCCGCACCTTCTTCCCTAAGCAGCGCAAGTTCTCGACTGGCACTCCTGAGGCAGCCGAGCAGCACAGCAGCTGTCGGGGCTTTTCAAACAGCAGTGCCCGGCGGCGACAGCGCAACTTGAGTCGGCCTGCCCGTGAGACGGTGCTGGTGGCACAGGGCCTTGTGCACCGGGACGTGTACACAGTGGCCTCCTTCAGGTAGTGCCATGTACTGCGTAGACTGCTGTGGCTGGTGGCAGTCAGCCACTGACTCTGGGACCTTGCTCGGTTGTGCCATCTGTGCACCATTGGTTTCACCTGTCTGTGGGCTTTTTCTTTCTCTTTGCTACAGACTTGTTTTTATGTTGAATGAAGTTATTTATTAACTTTTTTTTAGGAATGTATGAGTTTGTCTTGTATGTATGCTAAAAGAAGAAAAAAAGAAAAAAAAGTAAAAATTCGATAAAGTTGAAATGTAATATTGCACAAAAAAAAAATTGCATTTATGCAAGTGCAGCCTAATGCTGGGCTGCTACTTTTAGTTTGGCTAAGTAAGCATCTATGCTGGATTAGTTCCCTCTTTCCTCCTTTATTTCCTCCCCCCCCCCCTGTGCATGTGTGTGATTATGAATGAGTGGTCAAGTTATAGTACAGAGATTTTTCAACGAATTGTATTTATTCTTATTTGTGGATGTCATTATTGTGGTTTTGTCTGTATATAGCGATGACAGTATACACATCTACAAATATATTGCCATGTATATTTTTTAGTTTCATGAAAACAGTGCTCGTGACTCTGTACATAATCATGTTAATGTTCTGATGTAGATCGTGTACATGTTTTTAACCAATCCTCTACCGTTTCTTTACTAATAATGTACAATGTTCAAAACGAAAGCAGGTCACTCAGTGGTTTGAGGGATTATGTTTGGATTTTTTTTTCTGTACCTTGCACTAGAACTGCAGCTTTTTGTTCAGTGCTGACAAGAACTTTTCGTTCCTGATCTACTGCTATACAGTTTCTAGGATTTTTTAAATTCTATCCACAAAGTGCTGTGACATTGAGGAGTACTGTGTCCTTGAAAGATATATATATGAAGATTTTTTTTTAAATTTCAGTGTAGTTTTTTTTGTGCTTACTGGCTGTTTATACAAGTTTGTTGTGAAGTGCTCAAAACTTGGTGCTTCATGAAGGCCTTGGACAATGTTTCTCAAGAAATGGACACTGTACTGCTCTTTCCTTTTAAGTCTCCACGTTTCATTTCAAGTTCTTGAGTGGGCTCTCATTGGATGTCCTATGTTTTGTGAAAAGTGTGCCATCTCTTGGCAGTGTCACATTGTGCTCTCTCAGCTGTGGAGATCGCTCTCCATTGCAAGTGGATGGTGGCAGTTGTTAAAAGGAACTAGTCCATGTTCCATGGTGTGCCAATAGGATACTGCCTACCAAGCTGCTCACATGCAGTGTTTGTTTGCCTCACAATTGTTTGTGGTGGCAAGTTTCCTTTTACCAGGCAATTCACTTTGCACTGTGGCTTTGATGCCCAGAGGGGCATTCACTGCTCACGGTTATGACGTGAAAGTGGTGACTCCTATTTATGGGCACCTACCTGGTCATGTTGTTTAAATACAAGGTGAATGCGAAATGGCATAGCAGCCAGGTTTAGGCTGCTTTGCGAGAACTTCTGATGTATATATTAAGTACATCTTGTGGTTTCCATTTATGTCAAGTCATCCTAGTCACACGAATGTGAGTTTACAGTACATGTTGCCACTGTGTGTAAAAATCAGTTGTGTTACTTAAAACTCCCAGCAAAGGCATTCATAACTATGCACTGTAACTACATTTTGCTGGGAACGCTCATCAAAAAATGTTTCAAAAGAATAAACAAGACACATCATCATGACTTGGACGTATCGAGTGCATTCCACCTCAAGCTTCTGTAGTGCATGAACTCTAAACCCGTGTGCCTGTGCTACTGCTCCAGCCTAGTATTTATTTAAAGGTGCTGGGTTTCTTAACATTCTGATAGGCACCATGCTTTGTTAGCACAGCTTGCACACAAGATATTCAGAACATGGAAACTAGAGAAAAGGCCGCATTTTATTGCAGCCTGGCAAAGCGAGCAACATGCACAAGCAATGCCACTAGTGCAGCAACATTCCTTTGTAAACGTGTAAACATGGGCTTTGAAAAATACCGTATGTAAGTGCAGTGCAGTTTAGAAATTGAAGGTGCTGGGCAGGTGGTATTGCAAACCAGGGTATTCAACTAGTATGTTCTTCCCCCCACTCCACAACCAAATCAAAAAGCTCTTTTCAGATCAGGCTGGCCACCTTCTCTGGAGCTTTTCATCCATGCATTGTTTGCACTTGTGGCTCAACCATGTTACCTCTGTAATACACCAGTACCGCTTACAACAGTGATGAGCAACAATAACAGGATTTGTGCTGTGTTCTCTTTGCTCGGCCCTGTTGCAAGTGGCGCTGTTGCAGTACAGATCATTTAAGCTTGCCCAATTTGCTATTCTAATAGCATGCGACCTCTCTTGTGTATGCAACATGCACTTTATTTTTCCCCCCACTCTTTTCCATGCTGCTTAGCACTATTGAGTTGTTGTACAAAAGAAATCTATGCTGTTTACCTTCAACTGTTCCGTTTCACAAACTATCATGAACAGATTTAAATTGTGCAGCTTTCACTCAGGCATTGAACCGGAACTGAACTCTTTTGCTTTTTTTGCTGGATTGGAACAAAAAAATTTCAGGTTGGACCCTGTTGCAAACCAGTAGGCCGGTGCCGCAGTTTAAGTATGAACAATGTCTGTCAGAATTGGCTGTTTGCCACCCCATTGACCCTTCCATCCTTCATTCAGCTCTTCTTTGCATTTGATGCAGCTTAGGCTTGGTCCTCTGCTGTTTCCATGTGAACACAGGGGCATTCCTCTCTTACCACCTCTTGTGCCATTGTATGCTCAACGGACTAATTTCAGTGGCATGGTCATGGCGTAGGTGCAATTATCAGTGGTGCAGGTATCGCATCAGCACAATTCCAATTAGTCTGAGACTATAAGCTGTGTTGCAAGGAATATTAGGGAAATCTGGTGCTGGTATAACTGTTCAGCCCGCTTATCTCTACTTTAGGGGGCTGGATAGTGCATCGAGTGCCAGTGACTGAAGCCACTGGAAGCAAGCTGCATTGTCCAGGATGTCGAGGCTTCGGCACGTTGCAGTGACACTTTTGGCGTACATCAAGAATTTGCCATCGTCACACTGACAGCGTCACTAACATGAGTGGCATACTGGAAACACTAGTGATTGAGAAAACGCTTTATGTAGGAAAAATATCTCCGTATGGGTTCAGATTATTGTAAAAGGCCTTACCAGGCATGAAGCGAACAAAACGAAAAGCTGTTACAGCTACAATATTTGACCAATTGCACTGCGAAGTGCAGCACGTCTTGCTTCTGGGGCAAGCTGCCGCAAACCGCATTTCTGCTGGCTTCACCTGTGCACCAGCTTGGCAAGCAGCGAAGCGGCATCCAGCAAAACATAGTACATATCAGTGGTCCAGCCAGCATAGGAATGATGGGCAGTACAGGGATTTCCTAGTTTACACCTGGCTTCAAATACTGCCTGTCGGACCGCTATGTTGCCCTTCTTGATACTCTACAATTCCTACCATTCGGTAGTTTTCGGAGCATTGCAAACAAATCTGTTAAGAATATGAAAAATAGTGATGCATGATGATTGTTACCAAATATTTAGATTTAGTGACATACGTTGCAATTATTGCACTGGACATTGCTATTATATTGACACTTGTCTATATTGTTTTCGGGGCACAAAGCAACACAACTGAACCACCGAAAAAATTGATGTCCTTTATGAAACCATGCCAATTTGTATAAAAATTTTTACTATGCCCCATAAGGTGGCGCAGTGATTGAAGGGCCAGATTTCCTTCTGTAATAATCTGGCCATGGTGCACTTGGCATGCATTTTGCACTAAACACATTAAAAGGTGGTGCAATTATTTGTTGCATTATCGAGGAATTGAGGATTTGTTCACGGTGTAATTACTGGGTTGGACAATGTCCACTAAATAAATGGGCAGTAATCTATCAATTATTGACTGTTGTTTAAGTGCAGACCTGCAAGGACTTGCTTCTCAAGGAAATGCCAGTGTAATGAAAGGCAAGTCTGGAACTAGTACTTCAGCTTGCCCAGCAGTGATCATTTGCAGATTCTATGTAGAGGAAGTGAATAAGTGGTGAATTGTCAAGAAAATGTGGCCCAATGTATCGGTATTCCTTCCCCTGTGTGCTTGTGTAGCATTACATCTTGGCTCCACTTTGCACTACACAAGGAAGCAAAGTTCTAGAATCTGTGTTTTTGCAAGAGATTGTTGATGTAGGTGTCAAATTTTGTAACTGTGTTTTAGTTGAGCGAACTGGCTGGTCTGCTCAGATTGGCATATGCTAGCTACTTCCACACAACTGCTTAGTGGGAACACTCGTGTGCTAGTGCATGACACTTGTGCCATCAGAGGAACAAAGATCACTTCCCTTGCTCCGCTTGCAAGCCAAATAGGCACAGCGTCTGAGCAAGTCTGCTTGACTTCTGTGGTTTTGCAACCAAGCTAATCGTGTGTCTCTCGTGCCTTGGCAAGAAAGACTTGCCAAATAAATGTACGTAGTTCCCTGCAGCATCGCAGTGCGTTAAATGCGAGTGGAGCATAAGTGGCACTAAGCTAAACCTGGCTGATAACGATGTTGCACCACCACTTTCATTTTATGCGGAGAGCTTTTTTCTCAGTGCATCAACAGTAAACGGGGCTGATACTTTTAATCTTCCTTAGCGGTTCAATATGAACCAAGTCATCAAAAAAGTGTCACCTTAATGAGCTTGTTCATATGTTTCTTTAAATAGGGATGCAGGCACAGCCCTCATTGCATACAGCAGGTTTCAGACAGATTCTGCATTTGTGGTAAAGTTCACCCTCAATTATGAATTTGAGAAGCGTTTGCAAGATATTGGCAGTGGGCTTGCTTCATAACCTCCACTAAGTCTTTTGCAGGTCCCTCCCTTTTAACTTGGGTTGCAGCTTTGTATGAGAAGTATTCTGTAAGACCAAGAACAATGCTTTGGGTTGGGCATCTATGTGCTGCTTCATCTTGCACAGTTTATAAATTTGCAGCTGTGATTAAAACAAGGGACGAAAGAGGACACAAGGACATGCACTGCACTAATTTCCAACAATGTTTTAAAATAAAAAACCAGGTTGTACTTGCACACTCAGCCATCATGAGTCACAGCCAAGTGAACATGTTGCACAATCAAAGCGAAAATTTTATACATTGATATCATTGCATGTGCAAAAATTTCAATTGTTTATCGGAAAGAGCCAATGACGGCTTACTGATCAGGATGCACCACTACATAAGTTTTACAGCGATGGAGTCTGCATCGCTACGCAGACTCCAGACAAACACAAGCTGACACAGGCTACATGTATTCTACCCCACAGCTTGCAGAGGTATATGCCCATGGCGTGGGACCACACCAACTCTGTTCCACATCATGTGGGAGTGTACATTACACAATTAAGAATATCTCATGAACAATAGAAGGGAACAATGGGAGGCACTGCCCTCCAGCCTGGCCCTTGAAGACCAGCTTAGGCTGGTCGAAAGGGCAGAGAGGATGGCAAGGCTCAGTAGGGCCCTGGACTAGGTCCCTCAAGCACTGGCGACTCACCGCCTTCAGGGGCAACATTTCTGTGTGTGTAAATAAAGTTCTCTCGCTCTCTAAACATAATACATACTGTACTTTCTTCGGGGGGGGGGGGGAATTCTAGATAAGCATTGTTTTGTTTGGTTGTCTCTTGATGGACAGTACTTGCAGATGTTGCCAAAAACTTAACACTTCAAACATTCGGATCCGCTGCAGGCTTAATGCTACTATTGCGTACAGCAGTCTTACAAACTACTTCGGCTGGTCTCTTTAATCAAAGACCAGTTTTAAAGATTTGGTCCCGAAAATTTTTGCAGTATGCATTGGTGTTCCACACTGTTTTGCCCCACAGGGCAGTGTAAGGCATTACAGTTGTGTGTGCATTTTTTTTATTCATTTGTTTTCTTTCACCCTAATCACCTGGGGTAGCGTACAAGGCATGTCGGGTAAGCTCTTCAGCTCTCATTAGTGACTCTCTCCCAGATAGTATGTGAAATGACAATGCATTCCACAAATATTTGCATACTGACGTATTGAACTGCTGCAAGTATTGGTATACCCGCCATGTGGACATGCCTTGAGCATTGACTGTCTTTATTCTACAATGGCAAAATGCATGTTGCAAATTAAAAAGCTAATTCCTCAATTTCTGACAACTGTTGGTGTGAATAACATGCTCCCACTTACATTGGACGTATCACTAGTTCTTACTGTTCTTTTTTTTTTTTCCTTGTTAAGCATGCTGCTTGTTTCTGTTGTTTCCTCATGCAGGTCAACTTTAATGTGCTGCACCATAGCCAGTGATATCGCGACGTGCATCGCTAATCGCAGTACTGCACAGTTCGATGGTGGGCCTTGCGAGAGTGCAAAGCAGCAGAGAGCAGCTCTTTTTGAAAACAACTTTTGCTGGCATGCGTATGACTGCTGACATGCTACTCGGCTTAGGGAGGGGGCAAGGGATCAGGATTTAAGAAGGCGAGAAAAAAGTTGATAAATACATGGAGGTGAAGCTGATGATACAGGCAAGAAGACAATGGCAAAAAACTCTCGCCTTTCTATAACATGAAGGAAACTTCGGCTAGAGCTGTTTAAGAAGAGGATAAATCCAAGACTTGCCACTGTTTTTATGGATGCCATGAAATGTCACTGGAATGCAATGAATTGTGTCTATTCGATGCTGCAAACCATCTTTGCAACACATAAGGCACTCAAGCAATGGTGACACGATCTTTCAACCAGTTATCGCAGTAGGGATCAGTGGTTCATTCTCTGTGGACGGATAACCATTTGTGAATGCTATGTTGAGTCGAAGCACATCATCATTTGCACACTAAAAAGAAACTACCATTTTTAGAAAATTTTAAATCAAAATCGTACACCTTAAATGTTAGTGTTTCAGTTATCTATTACATAGCATGGTAAGGAAGGAGCATACAAAGGTTTATTGAAACATCTATTTGTAGTGTGTTTACGTAAATAAAGTGTAGAAAATTATATTTTTTAGCCACCATGCACTTGTTCGCCAAGTTCAAAAATTGCCTATAGATTCTGAATAAAAAATGTATAAACATTACACAATTCTTTATGCAACATGTTTTTCAATGTCTTGTGGTGCTTAAAATGCTGTAAATTGATTTTATTCAGAGGGGGGGGGGGGGTGTATACATTTGCAAATGTGATGACGTACCTTAATACACCAGAAACCTCACTGTTAGGTTAGAAAATGTTGTCATAATTGTCAGTAGTTGATTCAAATATAAGGTATATTTTGGTAAGTTTTCTGACAGCCATAAGCAGCAGGCATTAGCAGCAAAGAAAATTTCAGGAATAATATGGCTAATTACCTAAAATATGCTGATTATGTTATATTTCTTCACTTTAAAATGCATGCAAGAAGCAGTACAGTACTGAAGTCAAATCTGCTAAAAAATGCATTGGCAGTTTAGTTAAGATTGTTACGAACTGCTAGAGGATGGTTTTTCAGAAACGAATGGAATGCTGATGTATTTTGTAGCATATTCCAAGGATGGTTACCTTGAAAGAGATGCTAGTCTTAGGATTTCTGCTAAGAGGACATTACCACTGCTGCTTGGCTTCAATTTCATAACTGCAACATGTGGCCTAAAAGGACTAATTAAAATGCTAATTAGTACATTTTAAGCAATGTCTAATTAGTTACTTTTTTTTTGCTGGTACTGTCCGCATAACCATGTAGCCTAGCTGTGGACACAGCTGGTGTCTGTATTTAACAGCTTTATTTAAGTGTTCCACATCAGAAAAAAAGCACAGCTGCGTTCTCTAGTTGTGAAGGCAGCCATTGCAGACAACTGCTGGTCTACTTCTTGCTGGGCTAAGTTAGTAAAACATTGCTAAAATGGATGACAGACTTGAATTGTCTGTCCTTTCTGTACGTTTGTCTGTTTGCATCTATCGTCCATTTAACAATACTTTTTTTCTCGTAGTGATTTGTTGCCAGTTAAAGGGAGAGTGTGCTTCGTTACCCAGAATAAAAGTTGGGGGGAAGGAGGAAGTGCTACTTCATTGCAATCCCACCACTGCTATCGGAACACCTCAGGCTGCACTGCCGCAATTGTGGCTACGTACCTGAACTTCAAACTGCAAATTGCTCCTTGGATATGGCGATAGAAAAATAGTTTACTTTGGAACCAAGGTGTATTCTCGAGTTGAAGGACAAAATCATTAGCAAGCTGTCCATTGCTTTTTTAAAGTGACACTAAAGAGAAACGCTAAATCATTTCAGAGTGACAAAGTATTATTTCAAACCTCTATATTCGTTATTTTTGTGGTAATAGGTTGATTATCAGAAGAGAAAATAAAAGTCAAAGTTTATTTTTCGAATTTTACTCCAAAACCATAGTGCCAGTGCAACATTGTGACATAATCGATTTCAAACTATTTTTTCCTATTTTGGACTGTTATGGCTCAGTAAAAGTACTTGAAACTTGCCAAGTTCAGTCTTTGAGTCTTTTAGAATACAATGTAGTCCACCATAAGCGATGAAAAATTAACTAGGCCCAAGCAGTTGCCATCAAAAATGACGTTCTGGCAAGCTGGTGCAGGAACTTCAATGAGGCATCACTACCAGTCTTTCGTTTTTGCATCTTTTCGCACTTACCAAGCTTCCTCTCATAAGAGTGGCTTTTTTTGTATTGTAAAAAGATAACTGATTAATACAGCTCAAATTATTTTTCTCTTTAGTATCCCCTTAAGCAAACGAGAATTGTTTATAGCAAGCAAGAGGTACTTTTGTGAGAGCTAGCAGATAAGTAGAAGGCACGACGGCATAGGCCTATGTAGATCGCTTTACCTCCTCTTTTGTTGGCTGTGTTGCAAGCATATTGTTCCTTCAGTAGAATAAATACAAACATTTTAAGTCAGCACCACTGTCCATCACCTATTTGTCATACTCTTAGTTTTGGCCATTTCCATATTATGCTCAACAAACTAGCCAGCCAGTCCTTACAACATGCAGGGACAAACAAACCTCAATGTGAATTTGTAGGCATGCATCAGCCATTTGTCTTTGTTGACTTTCCCCTCTACTCCATCCTTCCAATACACCTTTCTCACTTTTGCCCTAGTCAGGTTCTGGAGTGCTGGCAATAACATAGATCTCAACGGAGAGGAGGAATTAGCTTGTCTTCACTGGTGCCTCTTCTCAGCAGCAGTGTATGACCTTGCTCTTCTACAGGGAGAGGGGGAGAGGGCAGCATGGAAGATTTTTGGAAGTGATGTCTGGATAACCCCTTGTCTGACCATTGCAATGTCCACCGTGTTTGCTACTGCACATGCATTTGTATAGTCAGGCGTCTTTTTCACTACCACACCTGTCAGTCCTGGCTGTTCTTTGTGTAGTGTGCAACTAAAGCATACTGCACATTTATAATTGACAGCTGAATCTCTCTTGCACTTCTTTGAGCCTGTGTGAGCAATAAGGGAACTGTTTTCTGGAGTGCATAGGGATGAAGAGCAGATGTGGGGCATTTTTGTACCTGAATTTGCATCTACTGTAGCTCCTGATTATGGCACCTTTTTCTTAAAACCAAGTTCATTTACTTTTTTTTTTTTTTTTGATACAGCACAAGAAAACCGCATCAACACTTCATTTGTTTTACTATGTTTGCTATAATGTTTGCTACAATGCTACTCTATTGCTGTGAAGGTGTAAGGAGATTGCTGCTTCACCTTTTTAAATTATTAATAAAAGTGTGTTCCTACTAACTCTTAGTTTCTCAGATTTAACTGCAAAAGATAAGCTTAATGATTCATTTACATGTTTAGACTTGTGTGAAGGGGGAGGCAAACAGCCAGATATGAAGCTTTTGGCCAAATGTTGGCAGTTGTTTGTGACAGAAAAGACTAGTGCTAAATACAAGTACATGTTTTACCTGCTTAAATAAACAAGACATTGGAACCTTTATCTTATTCGCAGACTTGCTAGAGCACTGTTCGAAGCTCTCGTCATTACACGTGCATGTTGGCCAGTGGAAATGGGGGCGCCTGTCTTGTTGATTATTCAAGGCTGGCACTGAATGGAGCTTCAAAAAAATTAAATTATGGTCTTTTACGTGCCAAAACCACGATCTGATTACGAGTGAGGGACTCTGGAAAAATATGGGCCACCTAGGGTTTTTAACATGCACCTAAATCCAAGTACACGGGTGTTTTTGCATTTCGCCCCCATCGAAATGCAGCCGCCGTGGCCGGGATTTGATCCCGCGACCTCGTGCTTAGCAGCCCAACACTGTTGCCCCTAAGCAACCACAGTGGGTTGAATGGAGCTTCCAGCCTAAGCCCAAACAAGAACACACAACTTCAGATTACAAACTTTTAAATTTTATTTTGCAGTTTCCTAACTTGCATGAGTGTTTATGCTATTGCTGTGGGGCAGGCCGCAATTTCTTTACAAGTTCCTTTTTATTGACTTTGCCCAGAAAATTGCGTTCTAGAGCAGGCACACACAGCAGAATACTGGGTACATTGTATGTGGGCATGCGCTCTTTACACCAGTTTCGAAGGGCTTCAAGTTCCAGTGTGGCTGATGGCTCATGCAAGACAACCACTGCAGCAACACGTTCACCCCAAGTGGCATCAGGGGCTCCCACTACTGTGCATTCTTTAATGGATGGATGGGCCAGCAAGTGGCGCTCTACATCTAGTGCGCTGACCTTGTAACCACCAGTCTTGATGATATCAGCTGATGTGCGACCTAGGATCTTGTAGACGCCATCAATGCATGCTGCACTGTCACCTGGAAATGTTCACATATAAGGGGATCTGCACGCAGAGGCCATATAGTCCCTTAGTGTACAGCCCTCAATAAATTGGCATATTCCATACCGTCCTTCATGAGGTGCATAATGTAGACATCACTAATTAGGCAACCATGCGAACCAATATTCATAATATATGTCCAAGGGATGCACAGTACATGTCCACACATTCTCTGCACACCACCACAAAGGTCATCGAACAAAGAATCCAGCTCATACAGTATGGTTAAAGTGTGTTCATACTCTCCAGGCAGAAATTAAACCAAAAAGAGGCTTTCGCTAAGAGCAGAAATGCAGTAGAAAGCGGTAGTCAACAAGGGGCATAAGTCTTCTTCCTGGTAATGTGGTTAGCCCCATGAAAACAGCTGAAGTATCCTTTTCATTGTTTGCCAATGCAAGGAATATTTTTCTTTAAATCTCTCCAGGACTTCTAGTCACAGTACATGAGAACCACATTATAACGAAGTTGAAGAGGAAGCCGAAATTACTTCGTTATATCAAATATTGTCATTTACTGCCATATATACCCAATGGAGTGCACAATTGCAAAAAGCCGTGCACAACACGGCTTTGCAGCCTGCAGAACCACTACACGGCTAAGCATGCGATGAAATTTTAATACTGTACAACAACAAAAGAATTTTAGGCCAGTGACGCGACTTGACGCGACAGCTTTTAGATAGCTGCCTTCTGTTTCACTGTGATGCTCTTTTTCATCCGCTTTTCACTTGGCTCGTCGTGGTCGAGCAGCACATGGCACACAACACAGCGCTGTGCTGTGTGATCGAGGAGACAAGTGAACTTCACCGTGCCGGCTTGGTTGGCTTGTGGCCTCCGAGATTGCACCAATGCCAATGCGATCTCGGTCACGCCCAGCTGCCAACCTGCGCGGCCCGCCGCATGGAGAACGAGAAGTGAAAGCATGGCCTGGGCGTGACCCCGAGAGTGCACCATAGATATCTCTGAGGCCAGGCCCAGCTGTGGCTACCAGCGCAACGTGCCATAGTGGAATGCATTCTTTCACACTGCCGCGCGTAGTCGCACAGGCTTGCATGTGACACCCCCACCCGAGACTGTGCCGGGGAGATCTAGGAGGCCGCGTCCAGCTGCACCCAATGTTACTAGACTAGTTGGCTGCGCCTGCATGCGTGGCACGCAGAAGTGATATGCACTAATCTTTCACACCGCCACGCGTCTTTCGCATTGCCGCACGTCTCGTGCAGCCAGGCACGCGCAAGGGAGAGAGGTCAGTGAAGAAGTGCGATACCTGCTTGTACATAGATGCGCAGCTACATGCGGAGGTGAGAAAGATCAGTGTTGCTCGAAGACACATTCGAAGCGTGGAGGCGGGAGTTTTTTAACTACCACGGCGAACGAGTGCCGAACTCCATAGAAAGTGATGTACTTGGTGAGCAACGGTAGAGTATTTTTTGGTTTTTGAGACATATATAGTTGGTTATACCCATTGGCTGAATAATTTCACTTCGTTAAAATAAAACTTTGAATACATGGACCTCTATGAATATTTCATGGGGAATATTATTTACTTCATTATATCCATTATTTCGTTACATAGCATTTCGTTATGACGAGGTTCAAGTCTACTAATCTGGATATTGAGCAGTGCAGCAGGCATATTGAGCAAATTAAAAAGATATGCTTTGAACTCAAACACTAACAAATGTGATACGCAATAGAAATAATCAGCCGTGGTCAAACAAGGAAAGTCTCAGGCCGGAGTCAACTTCTTGACAAGAGGACCTGTCTTCATCGGGGCAAGAAAGTTTCAACAAAGAAACTCGTCTTTGTCAAGGCAACAACAACAGTTGTTGTCCCCCTCCCCCTAACCTGTTCCCTGGTCAGAAAAGTGGTTCCAGCCCGAGATATATAGTAAGTCACTCGACCACTGTTGATCACTTCAAGTCTGTCTTCCTGTGGACCTATCTTGTTCGAACGCAATATAAATAAATTATCGTATTGAGAAACTGGTTAGTTTTCTACAAAGTTGACTCTCGAACAGCGAGTACTTGTAAACAGGGTCCTAATACAGGTTCCTTTACAACATGGCCCTTTTGGCTCTTTTACCTGTTTACAGTCCTGCAGTATGTGAAAGCTACTTTAAATGAGTATCTACAAACGATAAGACTTTGGACTGCCCAGGCTGCAGATGCCCATAAAGCCCTTCGAAATTATGCAAGCTAGGCACTCACAGAGTCTCTATGTGGACTAACCTAAGCATAGAAAGAATTAAGCATTCGAAAGAATGAAAGAAAAAAAAAAAGAAAAAATGAAGAATGTGACACACTTTCAAGTCAGTAACTGGAACTGAGGTCTGAAAGGAAGTTATCTTTCCATTACCTATGTTCTAGTTTTCAATTTCAGTCATTAGACACAGACATAGCCCACCATGCTAATAGTGTACACAACTGACAACACGTTGATCCCAAGGTGCCAACGGGCTGGGTCACTCTAGAAGCATGGCTTTCTTTAAAGGGCCCTCACTAGGCTCTGTGAGAAATTTCGGTTTGACACTAGGAGAATTGTAAATGATCATCCATCAAGTGTTTTAGCAAGAATTCTTAAAAAGGGTTTAGTAGATAGAAGTGAAGAAATCTTGAGGCCCACCTTCCCTGCAAGGGACACGCCCTCTCTCACTGTCTCGACCAGCACCCGCAAGTGTGATTGTTGAAGTTGAAATGGACGCAAACAAATGCCTACCTGTTTTAAACCAGCCATCCTGGGTAAATGAGTCTTTTGTTACCTCAGGCCTATTCCAGTAGTACTTGAACACATTAGGGCCTCTAATAAGCAGTTCACCACTGTTGTTTTCCAATCCTTCAAGGTACTTTGTCTTTGCACTTGTGCTCAATACCAGAGGCTTGTATCCTAATTTGGATTTGTCCGCTTCAGCAATGCACACTTCAACACCTGCTGTAGGGTATCCCACACATCCTACAAAGGAAATTCAGGATGCAGCAATGTTAATATACATGATGTATGCAAATGCCAGCAGGGCTAAAACAGTCAGAAAATACAGGAGCTCCTTTCCTTTATGCCATATGTGGAAAAATATGACTGTGAGTCACAGCCATCCTTAGGATGCTCTTACTACTTAGTACTAGTATATAACCACTTTAACTATAAGAGAGACATTGCACGAAGAAACTAGCACAAATATGTCTACTAGTCATGTGAATTGACCAACATAGAAATGGTAAATTTGATGTTCATAGGAGTACAATGTCACAATCAGCTTAGGCAGGCATGAAAATAAATAAAATTGCATCCATAATTTTTCTAATTTTAGTAAGAAACCTGGTTGCCAGCAGCAATAAGAAGCCAGAACCAACTGAGCACAGTGATAGCATTGTGTCGGCACATACTCAAGCTCCAGTGTGCATATTGTGTGACATGAAGTCCGGTGTTAAAAGAATGCCTTCATAAATGGCTGTATTAAGCTATAACACAGTAGCAGCTTTTTATATGTCGCAGACAGGCTTTAGAGTATTTATGACAGTGTGATCTTACGTCTCCTAAGAGTGATCTTCTCCTATGAGTGACAGAAATTGTTATATTTGAAACCAAAGCCTGTAGCAGTAGTAAAGACAACAAAAAAATTTTTTTCTGCGTGTGTACTGCACATTAGCTTGCATTAGATGCTTCTGCACCTATCGCATACAAGGTACATCAGGAAAAGTAAATAAAGCAGAAGCCCTGCACATTCATTGCATTGAATCTGCACCGTGTAAGCATGAAAAAAAAAAAATGTTTCAGATTTTGATGAATTGAAAGTAAAGCCACAAGTGCTAGAATCACTGAAGGAGCTTGTCACTGAGACAGTTGAGTGCAAGCATATATGCACTCGCCTTCTCATTTGGCCCAGACAAGACATGCAAAATAGGTTCAAAATGTCTGATGCCAAAATTAAATGAAGTGTTTAACATGCATGGGCAACTCTTCGCACTTTCGAACTTGAGTGAATTAAATGGCAGGTTGAATTACCCATGCTGAATTGATGGACGTCCATTGTGTAAACAGCAAAAGCTATGCAGAAAAAGAAATCACAGTACCAGGATGCCTTTTGCCGTGCAGGAGATTTGACAGTGGTACACCAACTTCAGTCATTCCATATCTTTCCAATATAGTCATACCGGTAATGTCGTGAAATTTTTCAAATATAGGTTGTGGAAGAGAAGCTGAACCACTAATGACAAACCTGCATCAAATTAAAGAGAACAAGTTAATTCAGGATCATCACTGGTGTATGTCGGTGATTTCAATTGCATACCTGATATTTTTTGCAAATGTGTCACGAACCACATTCGGTGCTGTCTCTTTGCAGTGTTTCAAGTGCTGCTCGTAGTGCTCAATCAGCTTTACATACATTGTAGGTACAGCCATGAAGACCGAAACTGCTGGCTTGCTCTTATCTAGATGCAGCAGATGTTCCCACACCTTTCACATGCAAAGTACACCAGGAAATGTGAATAAAAAAGAAGCCTTGCAGTAGCATATGGTTGTTTGAAATGTAAATAATGTGCATTAAAACTACACTGTGCAAGCTAAAAAATGGTTCCAAATTTTGTTGAATTTAATGTAAAGCCACAAGTGAGTGAGAAATTTATTAACAGAAAGGCAAAGAGGTCAGCCTGAGCTAGTACCACAAAACCTTAATTTGAAGTTGGCTATAGACCCACACAGCAAAGGCCAGAAGAAAATTAACATCATGAAAAGTTGGACTGAGCGCCACCTAGCACAGAATCCTGGAGATATTAATGACTGTGGTTTGCACATTTTTCATTTGGATGACTACTTGACTTTTAGAAACAAGCTGAATAAGCTGTGGCTCATTAATCTGTTATGCACAGAAACATTTTCAAAACACACAAAAAAGTCAATCCGCATGACATAAAAAAAAATAAATATACATATCATCCCTCATGTCTGCTATCTACATATGCTTAAGAATAAGCATCAAAGCAAAATTAGGTGCACCACTGCGTGATTTCAAGTAGCCAAAGGCCATGTGACGCACCTCTGCAGGGTTAAACTTGGGTAGCATCACACAAGCGGCACGAGAGTACAATGGTGTGAGTAGGCCGCTTATTATTCCATGTGTGTGATGAAGTGGCAGTGCATGCAACATCACATCTGCAGGTGCCCACTCCCAGGCCTTCCTAATCTGTGCCACTTGGAAGTGCACATTGCTGAATGAAAGGACAACTCCTTTAGGAGGCCCTGTCGTCCCACTGGTGTACATCATCAGAGCATCCTGTTCTTTCAAGCTTTCCTGAAATAGAAGATCAGTGTGTTTTAATCATGCAGACATGAAGTATAGACAGTTTGTACATGTGAATATTGCAAACAGATTCATAGCACCACAGTGGTACAAATGACCCCTCCCCATCTGCCATTGCCTTTCTCCCTCTTTTTCTTTATTTATTCCACAACACATTTCGCCAAATCACCTTCCTCACAATTTACATCAGTAAAACCCCAGTATTAGACATTCACATCTGTCTTAGCATTGGAGTACTGAAATTACAATGTAAACAATACAGGAAAAAATTCTTTTGGTGCATGCATCACTGTTCTAATGCACATGTTACCTTAAACTCTGATATATACAGAAGGTCCCAATTGCATTAAACAAGGTTGTTACCCTTTCGTACATCAAAAATTGTTAAACTGTCTTCCTCAATAGTCTCTCACATTAGCTTATTATTTCACATAAAACAGCTTAGCTATATAAAATAAACATTTTTTGATAAATGGATCTTGATTAATGTTAACGATTACTCGTACAGAATAGAAAAGTCTTGGCTGAACAATTTCTTTATACAAAAACAAAATTGGTGGCAATAAAGCTAGCTTATACTGGTATCACGCAACCACTTTCAATCACTATTGAGCTCGATCTGGATCAAAATTATCAATTGCAATTGGCTCCCTCCCACAGCTTGCATAAAAGAGGCAATCATGACCGAGAAATGCGAACCCTATTGGACTCCGCTATGGTCGAAAGTGCGCCGTGTACCACATATTAGACTTTCAAATGATTGCTCACGCACAAGCACACACACACACACACACACACACAAATTATGAGGTTTTATATGCCAAAACCACTATTTGATTATGAGGCATGCCGCAGTGGGGGACTCCGGAAACGTGGACCACCTGGGGTTCTTTAATGTGCGCCTAAACCTAAGTACACAAGTGTCTTTGCATTTCGCCCCCATCGAAATGCGCACAATCATGTTTCCTTTGGTAGGTAAGCTAATAAGTTTTATAGGAAAAAACTTAGCCGAAGATATGAATATATGCCACAAGGGAAGAAAATGCTGCTTGAACTTGCCAACTTTGAAGCCATGTAGCAGGTGTCCACAAGTATCAAGTTTTTCATAAGCTACTTGTAAACTATGGGCACCTGAAGCTTACAAGATACAGGATTTCTGAAAGAGCTGAACTGCTACTGCATCCGGGCAAGACAGCCTAGAATTAGTGAATCGAGTTGGTTGTGCACGCATGTAGACTGCAGGTCTCTTTTAGATGCATGTTCCACACATACATGCACTGCACTAGTCACAACTTGGCATGGTGAATTACTGCAAAATAATGAAATTGTCACAAGGGCAGACCTACAATTAGAAGAACGCTTTTCTATGCCTTACTAATCTCAGTTTTAAAATACATGTTAGCATGTGTCACAAGCTGCATATTTTGTCATTTTTGTTTGTCTATTGCCTATCTTCACTGTAATGGTTTAGCTTTCTAAGCACAGATGAAATTAAAAGGAGTTTGAAATGTTCTTGCAGAGCAGCATGGTGAATTTTTCAGTGTTAGCAGTCTTACACAATACTTTTACAAAATTGCAAACACAAGCTTAAATCAGATAAAAATGCACCAATACATCATCTTTAAAGTATGTATTAGTGAACCTGCATGCACAGGCATCTATCAGCAATATTTGTGGCAGTATTCCAAATTGACACAGCAAAAATGTATGCAGCTGGCAAACAACCACAAATAACACACTTCACACACACTTTTACAGCACTGACATTCGGACAATCCAGCTCGGCGGAATATATGAAGAAATTGAGCAAAAGTGCTTAGAAGCTGGCTATTCCACTTCCACATCAATTTAGTGTGTCTGTGATATAAAACTTACCCAATCTTTGGTTTCAATTTCTTCTGCTTTTTCTTTACTTGGTCTGTCAATTACAATATAAGGGAGAGAAAGTTTCTCTGAAAGCGTCAGAATGCGTTCCTTGTATTCTTGGGTTGTGAGCAAAATAGATGTCTGCGAATCTTTAATGTAGTATTCCAGCATGGCATCTGGATGCTGATGGTAGAGGGGCACAGCTACATTACCACCCAGCCAGCATGCCCACTGTGTGGCAACATATCGAACATCGCTAGGGCACAAATATGAAATTCGCATTTGATCACATGAGCTTGCAAATTTGGATATCTGTTTTTGGATTTGCTGGCTAAAGCTAAGTAGTTCATCATAAGTGTGTGAGCCAAGTGCATCAACCACAGCTAACTTGTCCAAGTGCTCTTGAATGCCTCCAAACACTGGAGAGAATGTGGGTGGGAAATTGGTTGATGAGGAAAATCTTATGGAGGCAACAGGTCCTAATTTCAGCTTCCGCAGATTTCTGAACTTGTTTGCAAGGGTTCCTGGCAACCTTGCAAAACATATGAATGTCATTTTTCTTTGCAAGCCCCTGTAAGAAGAAATTGTATGCTTCAATTAAAAACACCTCAAGGAAAGCACTTGACATTAATAATGTAAAATAAGACAGCGTGAAATAAACATTTAAGCACAATTTAAAGCACAAGGTTTGTGATATTTAGTACCTCATGTACTGAGCTGTAGAGATCGCCCGACACATTCAGCTGCAACATCCCCACCTACATGCACGCGCTATGTCAGCTCCTCTTCAGCAAACTATTTCCTCGCAATTATATTTGTCTCCAATATTTCCACTAATGCACCACGCAAATCTTACTGTATGACTCACCTTATGTACACAAGGGAATAACAAGAAAGCAGATTACTGCTGGTACTATTGTAGCCTAGCGAGAATATGGGATAGCCAAGTGCACGGCTTCGTCCCAACTACGCTCCCAACACCTGTTGCGGCTGTTGCCGCTTATCGTACACTAACATGTGACCACACCTACCAATGCCTACCATATGTTGCCGCGTACGCGGCCAGCCCAGTGGCCGGCCTGCACATACACAGGGGGTGAAAATTGACAAGGTAGAGGTGTGGTCCAATTTGCTCACATTTAGGATGTTCCTCTAGGTGTGTAGAATTTCCGTGTCTGGATACTTTTTGTTTATTCGTTTTGTTGTCGCGTTGCCGCCGAGATTAACACAACTTCCGAAACATCCGCTCGTTACGATTCGCCAAACCCACGAACTTGTCACCGGAATGAAACTTGCCTGAATGAAAGGAACTGCATCACGGCACGACAAGGAAGCCACTGGACGCTTTCGTAAAATCTCAACAACTCTTGCTGCTTGGCACTGCGACAAGGACCGTGCTTTTGGTTCAATCACTAAAGTGTTTTGGGACCGTTATAAATGCGTTGCATAAACAAGGCAGTCACCTGCCACTCGAGTTGTTTTGGCCATAGCTAAGAGCCACAGAATAAAGAACCGTGCGCTCATAGAATCATAGAGTTAAACCGGTTAAACCATACAGAAATGATCTATGTTGTGTGACTGTGACTATATGGTTAAACAATCCCTTTCTCTATGGTTAAACCACAGAACACCTATACAAACTTGTTAAACCACGACGGGTTAAACAACCAAAACAACCACACCAGCATTCACACAGAAAACACCGATTTACGTCATTATCTTTCAAAATAGCTTCTTTTATTACAAACACATAGGTACTTTGTTAGTAATTTCTAGAATAACAGGCGGATTTATTCATTTCAGTTGTTAGCTCAGCTTAACAGCTGAAGTTTAATCGCTGTTTACGTTTGACTGCGAAACCTCGGCGGTACCTTTGCGTGGCTGAGCAAATGCGTCCTCCTGTCCATCAGGTGAGCTGCTGCTTAGCAAGCATTTCATTTCGTAACTCATTGAAGTCGTAGCATGAAAAGGAAATAACGAATACTTACTCATCACCGTAGTGAAGCGCTTTCCTGGTAGCAGACTGTTGGAGACTCGCCTATATGGCGCAGTCGGGCTTTCGGATTGAGGAACAAGCTGCATGCTTTGCTGGTTCCGTTCCACTAGCTCTGTGAAACCAACAGGGCTGTGCACCTGTCTCATTTGCAAATTATGTTGCACTTGCACACTTAGATTTCATCAGCATTAGACACGTCTGCAGATTGTTTTCATGATGCCGATCACTCTTATGATCTATTTTGAATTTATGCAAGGCGGACATTTTATTTCCTCCTTTGCAGCTCGGACATTTGACCGCAAGTGCGCTGAACGCATTAAGCCACAACAATCTAAATTGCCGCGAGGCTGTGCGTTTGCTTCCACGTTGCGGTTTGCTACCACAAACATTGCAGGAACAAAACAGCTGATGCTCCGTTAAACACAACTACCCAGGTGCGTCGTCGTACGAGGTGCACCACTGCGTTAGAGTACGTTTGACAGCCCTCAAACCGCAGTAATTCCCCCATGTGTGTTAATAGTTGACAAGTTAATTTTGCTTAGTGATAGCCTGAAAGTGCGAAGGCTGCAGTTTCAACCTGAATACTCCAGCTTGTGTTAGAAAAAAAAAAAAAGATAGTGAAATACGTTTACCAAATGCGTGGTTTAATGGTTTCGGTTCATTACTACTAGTGAAGAAGTGAAAGATAGACAGTTTGGCCAAACCAAATGGTTTGAGCTAAGCTACTAATAGTTGCAATAATCTGCTCGGGTTGTTTTCGATCTTGTTTTGATACCTAACGTTCCACCGCAATACTGTAACTTGTGAAAGGGGTTGTGGTTCCCATTATTTGCCAAGTCTTTCTTAACTTGTGGTGTAGTGACGGGACCGTTGGAATACGCAAGTTACAGCGCTGCACCGATTTTCTGGTGCCCAAAAAACATGCACTCACCAAGAGTAAAAAAAAAAATAATAAAGAACATGACGTTTCGGGCCCCGTACGCGCCGTGATCTAATTGATTGTTTTCTGCGGTTCAGGCCAGAGCTAGAGTGTAGTGTTCAACCAGCCTTGTTAAAAGTAGCAGGCTGCATGTGTGTGTGCATGACAATGTTTAGCAGCAGGATTGTGGTATAGTCCTTATGATTTGGCCATTTTTGTAGCTACATAGAAGCGGCTTGTCATTTGTATGGAGGTGAGCTTACGTTGAAGAACATCTTTGTGTTCATTTCATTGTGGAAACCCTCTTTGCACAAAACATGCTCAAACATCTGAAGCTTTTTCTTTCAACTACTGTTGTTTTTTGCTGTGTTCATTTTCCCTGTATGCAGGTTTACCAGCTATGCTATTAGCAAATAATTTTCTGGAAAGCGCAGTTGAGTAAGACACAGAAGTCAACAAATGTTGTGCAATGTTTGGTTACTCGTGAAGGTAATGAGTAACTATGTCCGGATTGGTGGAGACGTTAGGGACATAGATGTAAATGAAGATCACAGTAAGGACTTGTTAGTGGGAGCTAGTGATGTAATGAAAGCATGGGTACATTATTTTGCTCTCCTTCCAGGCATAGTACAGTTTCTCTGCACATACGTTGCAGGCTTGCTTTCCATAAGACTGCAGTGTAATGCTCTCAAATATTCCAACAAAGCTGATTATTGAACTTGGGTACTGATACTGTGGTAACTGTCACATGGAGAGCTAGCCACGCCTGAGGTAGCTTTATGGACCGCATGCTTGTGCACTCATCAACTGACACCGCAACACCTTCTCATGTTGTGTCTGCCCTAACTTGGCAGTGTCCAAATATTATTCAACATATGATGTATCCGCACATGATTATGATGACATGATACAGAGTTGAAACCGAAACCAGAACTAGGTACACAACACAACGTACTCCTCCCCTTAAAAATATTGGGGACACGGCTAACACAGTTCACAGTATATATGGTCACAAAATTGTTCAGCCAGGCCAGAGGTCTGTGAGCTCGTGTTGTCCACGATCTTGGCTGTGAATTCTCATCCTGTGGCCTGGAAGAGGATCGTATTGAATTTTGATCACCTGCTTCTTCTACTCTTTGTTCTGCCAGCTGTTCTCCATTGTCTTGCCAGGTGAAGTATGGCTGTGGAGTGTCGTAAGGATCAGGCACAATTGATACACCAGCCTGCGAACCCATTGACAGAGTAGAAGTTGATGCCAGTGCTGAGCCATCGTGAGGGTAGCTTTGAGATGTACGAGGCTTGTGAGACAGTCTTGTAGCATTCCACGTGCTCTGATCTTCAAGGACAAAGGCACTGGGTTCCTTCTGACCCACTGTCTTCATATTGCTGCTGAACAACAAATTACCTTTCCTGGGAGTGAGAGGCTTTTTCACCCTCACAAAATCATCTTGATGAAACTTCGGAGTCTTGGCGCATCTACTTTTATCTGTGTATTCCTTGTAGGTCCTCTGTCTTTCTCTCACTCTCTCCCGCAGTTTGACGATCTCAGGTGTAGGCTTCTCCGAGAAGGATGTGCTGGGACACTCAGCTATGTTCAGCATAGTGCGTAAAGCACGACTATGCATAAGTACGGCTGGTGGCACACCCGTTGTCGCATGTGGAGTGCTGTGGTAAACAGCAAGGTACTGTAACACTTCTATTTCGAGAGGTCGCTGTTTCAGTACTGCCAGTTGCACTTAATCTTCGAGAACCCTGTTAAAAGCGTTCAATTTGACCGTTCCTTTGAGAATGATAGATTGACTACACAACAGATGCTTCAAAAACATTGTAGCGTACAAGAAAAGGACACACAGAGAAACACAGAAGACACCACATGCACAAGGTGCACTGTTATCCCCTGTGTGTTTTCTTCTTGTTTTTTTTTTCTTTGTCCTTACCTTATGTACTGCAATGCTTTCCCTAAGTGATAATTATTTAACTCTGTCTTGCTCTTTGGATACGAAAAGCAGAAATGTGTAGTTAGTGACTTTGCAGCATTCTTACATGTGTAAAAAATGTGGTTTTTGGAAGAGTAAGAAATGATTAAAAAATCATCATCATCATCAGCAGCAGCCTGGTTACGCCCACTGCAGGGCAAAGGCCTCTCCCATATTAAAAAATATTGAAGTGCAAACTTCCAGTTACTTTCATTTCATATTATGCTGTCTAATAAGCTGGACCTGACATTCTCTTATAACTCTGCTGAATTGAGTAAAGATATTGTCAGAGGGGAGGGGGGGGAGGTACACACGAAATATTAAATTTTAATTGTGATTGACCTAAAATAACACTTGCTGCATAAAAAAAAATGAAATTCTGGGGTTTTACATGCAAAAACCACAATCTGATCATAAGGCATGCTGTAGTGGGAACTTCGAATTAATTCTGATCACCTGTGGTTCTTTAATGTGCACAAGTGCACGAGTGTTTTTGCATTTTGCCCCACCAAAATGCGGCCGCTGCTGCCGGAATCGAACGCGTGACCTCAAGCTTAGCAGTGTAATAGCCACTAAGCTATTGTCGCAGGTTTCTTACTGCATAAGATGGAGCAGGAAGCTGCAGTGATCTAAATGGTACAGTGAGATAAGAGGACTGCAGAAGTTGCTGCCGAGTGTCACACACACACGCGCACACGCAAACTGGTATTTAATTTCCTGTACCGTTGTGGCAAGCTGGTTCCATCAAAAAGAGTTATACAAGTAGTGAGGTTTTCCATGATTTTCTGAGTAGGCCTTCATTTTTTGTTCACATTATGAGAAATGTGAAGTGTGTTTCACTTAGCTGCATCTTATTGCATGATTCATGTAACACATCACTGTTTACTCATGGCCTGAAGAAAGTCTGGTTCTTAAATGTAATGAAATATTCTTCAACAGCATGTAGGGGACAGATTTTATGTAGCTGAACTTTAAGAACCTGCAGTGGTGGACTTAAAAATGGAAAATCAAGGAAGCCACCTTATAGCTTATGGTTGTTGCAGTAGGATTTGAATAGCTGACATACTTCAGTGGTAAGTTTAGTGTATTGAATGCATGATATTCTCATTGACATCAGAGGTTCTTTGTTTTGTGAGAAGTAACAGGTTACTAGCGCTACTATATATGTGCTGAGGCAGTCTTTACTATTATCGGTACTGTTGATGGCTAAGGAAGGATTATACGAGGGGGACTCAAAAGTAACGAGAATAATATTTTCTAATTCACATAGTTTGTTTTTAACATTAGCATATCATAATAGCATTAACATATCTATCACCTTTCTGGTACCTCCTCTCTCTCTCTGAGATGCAATTTAGTTATCCCACCTCTTCATCCATTGTTGAAAACTGTTCAGCAACACTTATGAACTGATGCCCCCCAGTACTTCAGTCATTTTCTTCTTTACCTTCTTCACTTTGTGAAAAAACAGTCCTTTAAGTAGGGTTTCAGTTTCCAGTTTGATTTCAGCAAGGTGTAAGATACAGGGAGCAGGAAGGGTGAGGTAGCCTTGTCATCTCACTGTGGTCAGGAAGTGCTGCAGGTTCAGTGCTGTGTGGAAGGGAGTGCTGTGGTAGTGAGCAAGCTTGAGTTTCGCAGATTGGATAATTTTTTAACTGCACCGCACAATTCCTTGAGCACTTCAGTATAAAAATGCTGGGGACATATTCTCGGGCGATCACTTTCGGTGATACTATTGCTTTCACGTGATGTAGTGCTCAACCAGCCAATCAGCTCATCCGGTTTTGCTCAACCAGCCAATAAGCGTGCACTGAAAGTGATATCAGCAAAAGTGACCGCTTGAGAGTATGCCCCCTGGTTGATGTTCTGACCTTGTGATACAAATTTAAAATGAACAAGTTCTTTGATGTAAATAGTTTTCTCAAGAGGGAACAAAACTTGGTGCACACACATTTCTTGGCATCTGCCTTCGCAAAATTGATACAGATGTGGACAAAGGTTCAAAAGAAAGCAATGCAGTAAGCATACAAATCTTGACACTACTTGGCCTACTGATGGAGAAGAACACATAATATGCATGCCACTAGGCAGGTGTCGATGTTAACTCTTCCGCCTCAGTAAAAAAAAAGTCATTATTTTTGAGTCCCCACCTTGTATAACAATAATCGGTGCCTCCAGTACAAAGTCTGTAAACACTTACCGCTAAGTGTAAATTGAGGCTGGTTAGATGTTTCTGTCATGGTACTTAAGCGGATGGCCGCTAGGGCCAAGTGGGACATTCTAGCTTGTAATAGCGTATGAAAAAAGAAATCTTTAACTTAATTACCTACCTCATTTTATTGTAAAAGTTACAACAGTCATGGTTAAAAGGGATGTGCATGCCTTCTAATAATTAAAATGTAATAATTTTCAAACAGATAAATTAATGAATTTAGTTCCCAGACTCATGTGTGAGCATTTAAAATGACAGTGGCTTTGCCTTGTTTTAATGAATCACATTGTGTGAGGCATGAAAAAGTGGTGATAAGGTTGATAAAACTGATTAACTCTTACAATGACACTCCTGATATAACTCAGACTCACTCCTGCACACTCCCTGCTACTCCTGAATATATACGCATTTCATGCCTCTCCTGAAGAAACTCATATAAATAAAGAGTATTGCAGACCCATTGTGCCATCCATGAAGTCAGCTAAATGCATAAAACTTGTAGATTACCATATTGTTATTTACGCCGGTAGCTAATTTTTTGAAACATGAGCTACGAAACTCCTAGGTCGGCTTAGATTTGAGGGTTTCATTAGGAGCTGTCGCAACTGGAAAAATTGCATGTTGACTAATGCCAGCTCTAAAATACAGTGCGCCAGCCATTACTGTCTACCACCCCAGCCTCACTGTACTACAGCTCACTGTGATGGTACATCATTTTTACTGCATTGAATCCGTAAAGTGTGGGCACAATCACTGTTTCTTTCTTCTTTTTTTTTTTAATGTTCGGTTTCGCCGAGACGTTGACACAATAGCACTGAGCATGCGGTGGCAGTACATCGCGAGCTGGGGCAAGTACGTGGTTGGCGCTGGACATTGGTAATAAATGTCATTTGCTCTTTGTGACTTTGTCATTTACTGTTGTCTTGGCTGGCTTGCATTCAAGGATATCCTGACCTTCCAAATTTGAGGGGTTGGCTTAGAATTGAGGCCAATCTGGGTTAGAGTAAATATGGTAAATTTCTGACACTAGCTGGTGCACATGTCTCGACAGCGCAGCCGTGGTAAGTTAGCATGGTAGGTCGATCCAAGCTTTGATAGATGAGAAAATTTATGAAGTGTTTATGAATTCTGATTTAGACAAAAGTGATTATGAGGAACCAGCTTCTGTGCAGCATAAAATGACCACTGAACCAATGCGTGAAAAAAACATAATAATATGGCACAGGGCGAGGAGCAGCCCAGAAGAAAATCTGGCTGTTAAAGGGTTAAAATGTTCAAGAAAGAATAACTTAAGTGTGTTTCATGTTATTATATGAGAAAGAAAAAGAATGGGAACATAGGTGAAGGGGGCTTGACAAGCTGAAGCTTGAATGAAGTCTAAAATATAGATGAACAGTGAAATTTTCCATCTTATCCTAATTTTTCCTGAAAGGTAAACACATCTTGTCCCACCTGGTAAACTCAGCTTTACTTCAAAAGTCTCTGCGCTTCCTGTCTAAAACTAAAACAACTTTTTATTGAGCGTCAGTGGTCAAAATGAACAGTCAGATTTGGCATCTTGTCCTGCTCTTTTCTTAAAAGCCAAATGCTTGCTGCAGCTAAATGCTGCAGTACCTATATGTTCACACTCTCAGGAATACACTGAGCAAGTTCTTTAAGGGCAAGCAGTGAGCAGGTTCTTTAGATGCAAGGCAGGATCAGAATCCTTCTTTTAATCACTTTCCAAGGTGCACAGTATTAGTGCACATATGGTACTTCATTTCCACATTTGCTAACCTTGACAGGGTATTCATGTGGTGCATGATGAAAATTGTTTCTGAAGCACTGGGGCACCTCTTCTTTGTGCCTATGCTATCTGTAAAACCATTTAATGAAGTGCAAAGAGCATGCATGACATGGTTTTGGGGGAGAGCCTCTCCTACATTCTTGACCTGTCACTGTCTATAATTCCTCACTTATACAGATACAATATTGCCACATTCCTATCAGCTTCATTTCAACATGAGCGTTTTGTTAACATTGTATTTTAAATGCGTGAGCATTTCTATGCCGACTCCCTGAGGAAAACCATCACTGACGTGTGACGCTCGGAAGCCGAGTGTCTTACCCAGTGGGCTAAACGCCCACACTTGCTGAAGGCAAATATATCTGAACCATATGAATCTGTTGTACCGTGTTGCAACAGCAAAGACATGTAAGCAGTCAATGAGTTGATAAGGATGATAAGGAATTATAAGGGGGTTATGTTGGTCTGATTTTGGTTGATAATGGTTCGACACAGATGGATAAGGTGCTGAAGGGCTTATAATGATTGGAGCAATAAGGGTCGGATCATGGTTGATAAGTGCAGGTAAGAGTCGAACTGAGTCCAATAAGATTGATAACAACCAGTACATGTCGATAAGGGTTGGATTGAGTCCAACAAGGTTGATAATGACCAACAGAGGTTGATAAGGGTTGGATCAATCCCGATCAGGTTGATAACGACCGACAAGGGTCGGTAAGGGTTTATACTGGTCGAACCAAAACAGATTACAAGGCCAATAAAGCATACATCAAATGAACTGTCTACTGCTTCGTCAATTGCGGTAAACAACATACGTCGTGTCGTATGCATAGAGATGAGCAAGTAGCACAATGCTTGTGCATACTTAGACAACTCCAGTAGAGTTGGTGCGTAATTATTTTATTATGAATGTTGTGAATTGTTTGATATAGTTACTTGAAAGTTAAAACAAATGTCTGTTCAACCTGTGCATGTATTGCACAAAAATTCTGCATAAAGACAGTACTTTAATATGTGTTGATTTGGTCCTGTCTACAACAACAGTGAATTTACTTTTTTACTTATTGTATTCTAGTTCAACTCATTCACATGATTTTCATGCATGTTACTAGAGATGAGCTTAGCTTGTACTTGCTTTGGAAAGCTTTATTTCTCCTTCCAAGCACAAGCAGAGTGCATTTATAAGTCACAGGTGGTTTTTGTTAATACACGACACAGCAGGAAGAGATAAAAAAAAGTGTGGCCAAATTTAATTTTAGTGCTGACAACAGCAAAAAGTGGTGCTCGCTTTATTAACTGCTGTTTTCCATAGCAAAAACTTGTCACAAGAGAAGGAGAAAGACCAAAAAAGTCTGGGACTTGCAGGATAAAGAATAAATCAACTTTGTGTCAGAAAGTCACCCTGAGGGGATAGGACTGCTTTATATAGTCTGATGAACAAGTGCTATCGTGCATGTTGTAGTGATGGGTCCAGTGTAGAGTCCATCTCATTGCAACCTTTTTGACCTAGATAGCTAGCTGTTTAGTAAAAAAGTATTTATGCTTTTGACTTCAAGGTCAAAGTGAATAGTGATTACTATAGTGAATAGTGATTGCATGTGACACAGTGAAGCATTTCTCTTGAAAATTTTGTTCACTACCTTGTTCACATAAATGAATGTTATTAAAAATCACACTTCCATTTGACAATGTGTCAAAATTGTCACATACTAAGAAGAAAGAGAAACTTTGGAGCACTATTTTTAAAATAGTATGATAGGCAGAAGGTTAGTTTTTCTATGGCGAGGTACAGGGAAGAAGGTTTAACATTTAGAAAATCACTGTATGAGCTGTTTGTTCTGTCTCATCAGTGGGAAGTTTAGGCAAGGTGCCTTATCTAATCCCTCTGGCTTATGTTTTTCATTCAGCATATAGCCGTGGACGTTGGAGAGCTGCGTGACTGGCACGCAGGGTGACAATGGCGCACCGAGATAAGTGCACCACTGATCACGAGCAACAGTTTGACAACTCTTCAACGGTCTTGGAGAAGATTGCTGGCCTGTATGCAGAGCGTCTCCTCAGTGATATTACCTTGGAAGTTGGTGGAAAGCAGTATGCTGCACACCGGCTGATCCTGTGTGCTTCCAGCGATGTTTTTCAGGTGAATTCCAGTCTTTATTACCATTCATGGACAAAGATTTGATTTCAATGTTGTTGTGTTGATATGCTGAGCTGCATATACCATATTCACATAAGTAAATAAGTGTGTGTGTGTGTGTGTGTTTGAAAGAGAGAGAGAGAGAGAGAAAGAGAGAGAGAGAGAGAGAGCAGGGATGCAAGTGCTGGTGAGGGAACTTGGGGCACAAAAACTGCAGTGGAAGCGACTGGCTTTCTTGACACTCAAATGCATACCATGTTCTCCTGTTCCACCTTTTTCTTCATTTTGTACACACTAAATTGGCATTGGCAGTGCACCATTCGACACCGTTTGTGCTGCACCTAAACTGTTGTGTCATGCCTTTTGAGCCACTTTGCTGATGATCTGCTCATTGTGTTTTGCAAAGTGCTTCTCCTTTAACTCTCAACACATTAGACAGACATCAGCTTTGTCACTCGTATATTGTATCTCATGTATTACACACTCCAATAATACATCCAGGGAAACTTTGTTACAGTGAAGTTACTGTGGTTACATCATTATAATCTGGAAAGGGACATTGACAGCTAATAAAATAAAATAAACGTAATAGTATGATTGTAGCATGAGTGAAGAAATGTATTATGCAACTGCAGCCATCTGTCTAAAATGAGGTGTTTTAGCATAGTGTGATGAATGATCCATTACAGTGATGCATGGCTGCACTATACATTGATGCCACAGTGCTCGGTGCTCCAAGAATGTCTGCTGATTTAGCATGCATAGTTTTGTAAATGCTTTACTTAACCCTCAGCATAATTTCACACAAAAACAGTATGGAGAGAGAAACAGAAGGAAGGGTTTGAAAGGCAGGGATAATTACTATGCCATTGTCCACAGAGTATGGGCACAAAGCAGGGAAGCAGATTGTTTCACAGTGTGCCAATGGCTGGGAAGCTGGTTCATAATTGAATTTGACATGAGAGTGGTCATTGCTTGTCACAAAAGACAATTTAACAATGTTACTCTAGTACCCATTATTTTGTGTGACAACCTACCTTCAGCTGATTTTTCTGCAAACACAAGTTATGGGCTAGGAAATGGGCTGATTGTGCTCAATAATGCAACCACCGTTGGTTGGCAGCCAGTATCCAGAAAACAATGCAATGGAAGGCATTATGCCACTATTGTGTTTGTTGCAACATCCTCTATCAATGTGCCTCTCTGGAAGTGCTGTAAAGAAGCTCTAGTTGACCATAAAGTTCCTGGGTAAGCCTTTTCAATTGAGCATATCAAAAGATTTGGTTGTACCAAGTGCACTGTTGCCCCCTTTCTCTTATTTGTCTCTCTAGCTTCCTTGCTGAACCACTTCACCTTCCTCTCATTGGCATTTGTATTCGACCTAAGACATGAAGAGGCTGGCCTTTCCGCGATACTTAGCTGTGTGGTGGTTGAACTTTCTGAACTTTGAAGCACACGACCAGGGGAAAAAAAATTAACACTATGCTTGGAGGATGGTTTAAATATAACATGAAGTCTTCTGTTAGCAGTTAATTTCATGAAAGAATGTACTGTTATGTATGGATAAATATGGATATTATTATAAATACTGTTTGCTCTGTCAGTGGGTAACATATGTATCTCGTAGAATGCTTATATAGCACAAATGGCAAAACAAGATTAATTACGCTTTGGCTGCTACAACTACTATAAAAGTTCTGCACATAGCCTAATGAAAATTTGCACGCTAAACGGAAATTCCATCAGCCATGTATGCTCCAAAAATCATTTGTCTTTATTGTGTTTTTGCCTAGGTGTTCAAAAATAAATTGAAATGATTTGCTATTGTTAATACTAGTGGGACAAAGTGCTCTGCTTGGGATATAGACTTTTGTGTCTTAAACTACTGTACAATCTACAGGGTTCTACTTGCACTAAATTTTTCATTTTTCTAATTTTGATCAGTGTGACGATGCGCTCCCCAGAAACCCTGTTTGTTTTATAACATATGTACTCAAACTGAATATGGCTATGTATTCATTTAACTTTAATTTTGCAAACTACCAAGGTAAGGTGTTCACTGGTATTCATATCTGGCCTGTGTGTTGTGTAGAAGAGGTATAGTGGCTTTACAGATATTGTGAAATACTGAGTGCACATGCTATTAGAGTGAGACTGTCATGAAAACTATGGTGACATAAGGGTGCTGGAGTGAAGCTCTCGTATAAACTGCAGTGGCATAGGAGTGGGCTGATCATCATTTACTGTACCAGTCAATGTCTTTTATGATGTTCAGCTGGCTCTTGAGCAGTAGTAGGTTTTTTCCCATATGCTAGCTTACAGGTGCATTTTAGTCTAGTCAAGGGCTGCAGGTAACTCCTACATCAGCTTCAGTTGCTTGGCCGAGGACGTCTGTGTATACAACATGCTGTCCTTGTATTAGGTGATGCTGATGGACCCCAAGTGGAGCTCCAGCAGGACATCACACATTGAGCTAAAGGAGGAACCCCTTTGCGAAACTGTTTTTGGCGACTTCCTTGGCTATCTGTACACCGGCCGCATGCGTGTTGACCACTTGCGTGTGCTGCCATTGGTGGCCCTAGCCGACAAGTATAATGTCAAGGACCTCATGCGCCTCTGCATCAGCTATATGGCTCACCACATTGTGTCTGCTGCCTACCACAACCAACTGGTGAGAGTTGCATGCAGCATTTGAAAGAATTACTGCATCACTTTTTTGTCTTGTATTGTGCACTTCAATGGCACTAGGCACACTGCAAGTGCAACAGTGCAGCATTTCACTTATTAATTCATGACATTTTATTGAACCAAGTTCCACAATATGTGTTACTGGTCTTGCCTTATTTTTGAATACAGGTTTTCTATCTGGCCGGCAACAGGCACTATATATTCTACCTACATTATTGCATTTCATGTCTATACACTAAGGTGTGCCTCAAGTATAAATTCTTAGACCATTTTTGTCTTAAATTTACATTATTGATCTTCATACCTAATTATCTTACTAACACAGAACCGTACATATAATTTATATACAGATGATACCACTATGCTAGCTACTGATTGTTCACTGTCTGTTATAACAGTCAAATTTGAAAGGGGACACAAGTCTTGGAGAAAAAATATCTAAAAAAATAGTTTTTTCATTTGTTATTCTTATAATGTACATATCATGGTGCACATGCTGGCAAAAAAACTAGCTCAAAACAACATGTTTACTGTAACACTTGGTGCTATTATTTGCATAATTTTTCAAGAAAGAACTGCAAATTTGTCTTCGTCTGCACCTCTCAGATGCACCCCCAAGCAATAATAGAAGCAAATCTCAAAGGCCATGCTCTACCGTATTGCAGACGATGGAAGTGACATAGCCACCATGTTTTAGACATTATTTAGATGTATAGAGCTTCCTACAGTTACTTCCCTGATGTGTCAAGAACAAAACTGCGAATTTACATTTGTCTGCACTCATCGCAGTTTGTAATATCTGAAACGTGCCTGTACTGTCATTTCTGCTGTCTGCAAAGGGGTAGCAAATGGCCTTTGAGATTTGCTTCTAATTATTGCTGCGGTGTGCATCCGAAAGGTGCAGAAGAACACAAATTCGCAATTCTTTCTTGACAAACTAGGCAAGCAATGACACGAAGTATTACATTGAACAAACCCGGTAAAAAAATATGATCCTTCTGCAAAAGTGGAGCAAGAATGAAGCTGTGGTAAGCACCAAATCTTCTTTCTGCAATATAAGAGAAAAATGCACGTCCCTTGCTGATGGTACTCCCAGTAACAACATAATGACATGTTGACTTACATCATTTTTCTAGCTTTGACGTGCGATGAGCGAATATTTGTACATATGAGAAAAATTCAGACTGCTTGCACAGCACTTGCTCACCTAAAACAGAAAGAAAACACCTGACGTTGCTAGTGCCCATCATTATGTCCATGCAAACACATCGCGGTAGCAGATGATTGCGGAGCTGGCGTGCTTTCATCCGCACTCTTCAGCAGGCTGCCGTTAATGGCGCACATGACCTTCTGAAGAGGTTCATTATAGCATGGCAGTAAGCTGACTTGAACTTGTGTTTGTAAAGTGGGATACAAAATTACTCATTTGTGCATGACATAGCGACTTGTATACACTGAGCAGTACTGTGTGTGAGCATGCTGCTGACTTTTTTTTAAAGGTAGGCCATTTCTTTGTTGTCAGTACCTGGCATATCATTTTAACTTTAGAGTTTGGTGGCTCACAGGGTGATCCCACTAAGCTCCTTTCATTCTTACACTTACTGTAACCCTATTTACAACTTTTGGTCATGAGGACTTATGCTGGCAGTTGATAATTATCTTTCTTCTTTGTTTCTTAGGTCTCCTGGTACCGGTACACGCTAAACTGCGGCTCTACTGCAGTGCACAAAGCATTTAGCAACTTTATTGCCTGGAATTTTGAGCTTGTAGCCAACACAGAAGACTTTGGAAACATTGAGCTGGATGTCCTGACCTCATTTCTGCGCAGATCAGATTTAGTCATCGCCAGTGAGTTTCAGCTGTTCAAGTAAGTGCTTGTTTTGAAGCTTTGTAACATACATATAATGTTGATAGGCGATACATTTGAATCTTCCTAGATGACCTAGATAAGTAATGCACAAATCTGGTGCATGCTACACGGATGTGGCCAACAGGAAGTTGTAGGCATCTTGTACATGGTTGGAAAATGTTGGTTTGTTCATTTGACATAATCCGTATGAATGTACTTGATGTGTAGGTACATGTGGGTTAGACAGTTTCAATATTGAAAAGAAAAGCCTTGTGGCCCATGTCGTACTTTCTAAAGTAATTAAAACACAAAAAAGAATTTAGACAGTGTACAAAACACTTTAAAGTTGGGAACCTGAACTGCTCTGACCTTGGTAATTATAGTACCACTACTGCCAATGATAAGTTTTGTGTGTTCAGGTCATGGCTAGTGTCCTTTTATTGGTAGAAAGCAACTGTGTTCCTGAGGCCATTTCAAGTCATTTAGTTCATTTAGTGCAATCATCAGTGGACTTTCTTTTTTCCATTTTAAACATTAAGCAGGGTGAGTTGTAAATTGAAATAGTTGGAATAGGCAGTGTTGCATCTCATGATTTCATAGTTGAAATATTCTTACACACTAAAGCAAAAGCTACTGAGAAAGTGTATTCACTTTAGTGTCAACATTCATGTGTTCAGTGAGCCGGAGTGAAAATTGAACAAGGAATGTGGAATCAGTTTTGGTGACGGCTAATGGGACCTACATGTGACAGTTTTATTGTCTACTTGCACAGATGAATTGATGGCTTGACTATACTGTACAAGTGTGGCCTCCAAAGCATGTCTTGATAGTTGATCATTTTATTTAATGAATTTAATTCATGTCAGCACATTGTTCTGAATCACCTCCAGTGATAAAACTCATTTGCAAATTTAAGACTAGTCTCTTTCCAGGATTACTTTGATTTTGTATTCCTATGGGCACAAAAATGACAGATCACACTTACACTATATTTGCAAAATCAAATATGTGTACAAAAATTTGCAGGAATAAGATGGTTAGGGAACTTTTATGTGTTGCTTTAATTATCCCATAACTTTGGTTCCCATATGTTACAGTCTATATTAAGAGCATTTATTTATCTATACCAAGGTTCTAAATTCCTAGTAAGTGCTACTCTATTGCACTTAATCTTGTTTCTTTTATTTTCTTTAGCAGTAGATACCACTTACCACCTCAGTACTCTTTAATCCGTCTTGACAGTGATGTGCGAGCAATCTGCCTATAATATTGTTTTCTGTGCCATTAAAAAAGTCTGTGTTGTTTTAACTGTCTCCTGCAACAAAAGCTTCTTTCTGCACATGCGGGAGGCTGATCATTTCCAAACATGCATAAGCAGCCAGAACAGTCAAAGCTATATACATGAAGGTCTGCTCACTTATTTACGCTAAGCTTGCATTAGCTTATCGGTCGCCAAGTTAGTCATTCTTATGAAGAAAAAGGTTAGAAGCAATTAAAAGTTCGTTGAAAGTGCCTTGGCGTTTTGCCTGTCAACGAAACTACAGTTGGCTGAGGATATTCGGTTATGCTTTACGTGCTCTCAACAGAATTCGTAGTGAAACACCTTTTTAATTTCTGCACTTCCCACAATACAGTCACTAAATTGTGTTTACACAGCCAAGGAGGCGTTATTGGTTTATCCTGACTGAATGTGGCTGTCCACTGCGATTAAGCATCCATACGATCCCTGACAAGTTAATTCTTCCTTTTAATAAAATGTGCCTTACCAGAGGCAAAATCTATAAGAAGCATGGCAGGGCAGCAACATTTAAAGAAATAGAAAAGACACTCAGGCATTCCTAGTTAACTCGGGCTTGTAACTGCTCGTGACACATTTATATCAGAGTTAAACATCTTTTTTTCAAAGCTGACCAGCTAAACTTTAAACTTACCAATTCATCTATGATGCACAACTACAGTACAATGCCATTAATTTGACTGTGGTTAATTTGATTTTTTTTTTTGTCAAATCGATCCTGGCTGAAGGACCCGGCCAGTGCCCATGCATTTCTATGGACCCAAGCTTTCACTATATCAATCCTGAAAATGGCCTTCCCTGGGTAATTCGAACTTGAACACCCAGCACGCACGTGCCTGACCCTTATGGTGACCGCAATAGCAACCCCTTTAGTGGCAGCGTCTGTCTCAGCGGAGCTTAGGGGACAGTGAATGCGTTGAACACATGTCAGCTCCCATAGAAAACACCTATTTTCGGCCTGCCCTAGGAAGTACGATGTTTACCTAATTCTAACGCATCTTTTTTTCAAGAAAATTTATCCGAAAATTGCGTGCGTGGTACAATCGGACACAATTACCCCTTTGCAGCGGTCGAATGTTCTACCACATAACAAGGGTCCACTGCAGTAAAGCTGACTTTAAATATCGTGTGGCAAAGCTGACTATAGAAAACCAAACCGGTGGCTGTTGAACAAGACATATTAGGCCCTTGCCCATTTTTCTTGCTCAAAAAAATCCAGTGCATGTTAGATATATACTTTTTTAAGAGCTTTAATGTCATTTCTGCGTTACTTTTCTACTTTGAACACATAAAACGGGTGCACGTTTGATTCGGGGGCATGTTAGAATCGGGAAAATACTGCTGAATAGCGTTTTTTCTGCATCTCGCTTAGTTCGACCCACCAGATTATAATATCGATTTCGTTAGATCCGTCAGGGCTGAATTAACGGAAGTCAACTCTATTTACATGCTAAAAGGCACTTTCCACACTGCAGGCGAACTCGTGTTCCCCTGCTTGGTGCTGCAGGGTAGGCGGAAATAGCATAGTGTTGGAGGATACATTTTTGGTGCACAATGCCACACTTTCCTTCATTGTATAATATATATTATCCTATACAGTAAATCGCGCAACAAGCCCATTTTCTTTTTTCAGCTTCAAGACTCAGCAGAGTAGCTCTTGAGTATCGATTTTTTTGCTTTCGCTAATGGCAGTGGCCAGGTTTGCTCTGTGAATAATCTAATTGTAGTGCAAGTGCATGCATCTGTTGCAGACTTCTTTGCAGTGGTAATTTTGATGTGTTATGTTCTAGAGGACACTGATAAGGAATAACAAAAACTTTGTTGTGCCAGAAATTTTGTTGAATCAGTATTCATTATGCAGGATTCGACTGTACTTCATTCTAGTGGATACACACACAGGCTCCTGTGTATGTCTCTCAATGCTGAGGCTTGTCACATGGTTTCGAATTAATTTCACCCTGTGTAGTTGAGGCACCATCTGGTGGCTGGATTGTACATCACAAGAGACCATACTAAAAGGAGCGCACACTTGGTTTCAGATCAAGCCATTGATAAGCTTGCTACTTGAAAGACTGTTTTCTTTGGCATGTTTATTTTTGCTGTTCTTTTTATGAAGCATCACAGATGCAAGTATAGCATAAGTATGCTTGGTATATAAATGGAATGAAACAGTTTCATTGAATTTTGGTGTGCTTGACAAATATGTGAAGGTATTGACCAAGTACTGGTGGATTGCAGCAATTCATGTGAATGCTAATAAAATTGTCAGCTATTTCTTCTTCTTTTGCATTTTATGAATAAATTAGTGTCCTGTGTGGACCCTGTTGGAATGGTGCATTAATGATTTGTACAATATGGTATACAGCATGTCTACAAAGTTGATATTAAGACATGGAAAATATACAGCCAGACTCATTTCATTTAGGTACTGCAGCTTTTTTGAAGGGACAAGAAATGTGATGTTGTTTGGTGGTAGACTTGTCATGCTGCAGGCAGTTAGTTGTGGCCATGGAATTCTGCTGCTGGCCACAATGTATGGTTGATCCCTATAGTGACAGCTCCATTTTGTTTGAGCAGAATGCGAGAATAATTTTGCATGGAGCTTTGTTTGGGACTTAAAGAACCCCAGGTGGTCAAAATTAATCCTAAGCCCACTACTATGGCATCTCTCTTAGCCTCTTCGTTGCTTTGAGGCATTTGAACCTTGCCACTTAATTGTGCAATCATATTATGTGGATTATGGCTCTAACGAACTTATGAAATGCCTCTCACATTGCTTGAAAGTCACTTTAATTCACCTTTACTTTTCTTGTCTTCTGGTAATGTTGGCTTCTTAGGTAATTTATTCACTTAACAAGAGCCCTGTTTTCATGATTCTTCTTGTTTACTGTGGACAATGTGTCATCTACAAGATACAGCTCTAGTGCAGCATGCATTACAATGTCAAAAGGCAAACAACAACACTAAGCAGGATCATGACAAACTTTTTAACAGCGGAAGTTTGAGTAACTTTTCACTCTTATTATGGGGGTTATAATGCACACAATTTTCTGGCACTTGTACTGTACATTGGAATAACAATCAGTGCACACAAATAACCATGAAGTTAGTGGAACTATAACCTGATGGTGAACAGTTTACCAGCATGCTTTCCATGTCTTTAGTTTAAAACGAGGTGATATTTTTGAACCCTTGTTCCTACCTCAGTTCTATTTGTTCTGTTTTGCTATAACAACAAGTGCATGTACACACTCACAGTCTCAATAAATTGCACTTCAGAGCCAGCAATTTATTTGTGTGTGAAAATCCTCCTTTATTTTCTACCCCTCTTTTTCCCTCATGTACTATGCTGCTGCACTTTGTATCACTGTCTTACCCTAACTCACACCCCTGTGAAGCAGTTGTTCAGTGTCTGCATCATACTTTGTCTTTGATATATTGTAAGTAAGAACCTCTTAACAATATCCTTTTATACCAAACAATAAAATTTGTTTAGTAAGTATTGCATCTGCATTAAGCTTGACAGTGATACATCAGCAGCTTAAATCATGATTTCATTGGTCAATACGAACTATTAAGTAGACGCAGATCACTTCTTATGATCACTCAAAGCTAAGTTTCTTGCGAGTAGATTTATCCAGATAATTATTGCTGTATTATACATATAGTTACCATTTGTTATGAAGTTAATGATAATCTCTTTGACTAAGTGTTTGGTTATTTAATTGACAGATAGCAAATTTGATTATTTAATTGACAGATAGTAAAGAATACTTGTAAACAGAGCTGTAGTGTTTTGACAGACCATCAGAGCAAGTTATGAAAACCCTCAGAGAACACCACTTGTTCTGGAAATCTGAACAGTGGGACCATGAAACAGTATTTTATGAGAAATCCTAACATTTCATCTTCTGTGTTCCAATTAGCACATCGTCTCATTTCTGTACCTGACTATAATATTTGGGACATGCATTCAATCATAAGTGATTAGCGGGATGATCATACTGTCTAGAGCAAAATTCTGGAGACCACAGGAGTGGTGGCCAAACTGCATTGCTGCACTCTCTAACATTGGTGCTCCTGCGTTCAAGACTAGCGTACTGGGCAAATACATCCTTTTTTTTATCTGGAAGACAGCTCATGTGGAGGTTTCAACCGCATGCGCACAAGAACGGAAAGAAAAAGTTAGCGCTGTGCACATATTGCTCAATGGCATTGAAGAATGTCAGATGTCTTGCATCGCATGCCGGCGTCTTTATGCATTTTTGCTAGACTCTTCCCTGCATGAACAACAATACTTTTACTTTACCTCAAGTGACCTCACTGCTAAGCCCAGCCAGCAATGTGCTCACTGTGCGCTAATATGGGGATTTATGGAAAACCAATAGCTTAATTGCAATGCTCATCCCAAATGCTCGCTCGGCGTGTAACAGAGCGATTCCTCGAGCCGACCAGCAACTCTATGTGAAATCCACGGCACGCACTCATGCCACTGCTCCCGCATTTGTCGTCGTCGTCTTCCACAGCTGGCTGCATTGCCGTTCATCATTCCAGTGTAGAATTTCACTTCTCTTCTGTCGTCGTAATGGGGAGGCCCCGTTTATGGGGGTATGAGCCATTGCTTAAGGGAGTATGACCCACTCATTGTCTTAAGTAATGGTCAGATTTAATTTTGAAGAAATTTCATTTTGAAGCATCACAAGCGGCAAATGGCGGACGAAGGCTGCTAACCGTGCCGCCGAGCAAACTCGAGACATTGAACGCAAGTGACAACGGCGAACTGCGGGCATACCGTCAGCGACGTCGTTCTCTCCGTCGCAGCCAATTGTGTGTGTTACCTCATAATTGAGAAATACTTTAATGAACTCTTGGGATTAACCCAGTGATAAACACAGAGGCCGCACGTTTCAGCTTCGATGGTTAACCATCTTCACGGTGTGGAAGAGCCGACCATTTTTAAAATTTTTTTTGTATAGCTTGTGTGTTCGAAGACTGACCTCATCTTTCTTTTTGTAGCACTTCTTTGGCGTGATGAGAAGCTTCGGTGGGGATGAAGATCATCCTACAATCACGCACTTTGGCCAGATCTTCAGGCTCCTGAGCCTAAGCTGCGCGAAACATTAAGAAACTGCTCGAAACATTAAGACAACAGGAAGAAACGCAGCTGCTGCGCTTCTCTGTATGCTTTTTTTCCTTTCGTGCAGTTTACCCTTGTTTCAGCATGAACCAACTGGCCCAATAAATCTTGTTGCTGTAGGTGGATACCGCTTTCTCATGGTATCACTAATTCGGACAAGGGAGAACGCCAGTGAGCGTGAAACACGCGCAAGCTGCCCATCCACACGAGCTCAAGGCTGCAGCGAGGCGTCTGCAGTGGAACTCGATGAAACGGCGCTGCCATCTGGCGGCTGTCACAGAAGTGGTGACAGCTGCTGTAAGCGCGTGGGTGGAGAGTTTTACAACTGAAGTTAGTCTAGTAATGTTGGCAGCAGCAGCAAGCAAATTGACCTTCGTGCTGTCTCTTGCTTCATTGCGAACTAAACATCGAAAGTACAGCACATACAAAGCTACTGGCACTGGGTGCACGATGTCCACATCGCAGATTGCTTTCAAGATACGGTGCCCTCACTGGTGCGCACTTTGTCCACATCGCAGATCGCTTTCAAGATACGGCACCCGCGCGGCTGTGCCGTTAACAGCAGCCACCAGAGTAGAATCCCCCCACTGTTTCCCTCACTTCTCCCCCTCCCCCGTGCCTCGCACACAAAAGGCGGTGTGCTTCTGCCCTGCTTTCCTCCCTCCCTCGTGCGCAAGATAATGAGCTGCGATCGTTTGCTTACCCTCGCAAGTCAGTTACCAGCTGGTGTCGACGCAGCAAAAGTCAGTTTTATTGGCCTCGAGCTCCACCACTGGAAAAGCTGGCGCCATCGTCGGCGTGACGTGCTAGGAGGGATCACGTGGACATAGCGGCCGCGTCGGCTGCTTCGGGAGCGCCGAAGCGAGCTGAAAACGAGTTTGAATTCCCTCGTACGCTGCGGTCCTCATTTAGTGGCGAAGTTTTCCCGCTTCGAGTGTCTCCTTTACAACGCTTGAAAGCACTACAATAGGTAGTGGCTGCCTTTGAAGGCGCGCAACATGGTAGGCTACTGCTCGGTGCCGCAGGGCCGGACGCACGTAACGGAGGCTGGTGTCAGCCTTATTCACATGTAGCCGCAGGACAAGAAGCTGCGTGAAGCTTGGCTCGCGAAACATAAAACCGGCTACAGTCATCGGCTACAACTCGGGTATGCAGCAAGCACAGACGCGAGGAAGATTTCTGCTACAGCGCCCGGTCTGCGATGTTCTGAAGACGCGCACTGAGACGCTTGCCCGAGTCTGCTGCACAACTAATGTCATGACGGTTTGGTCTATCAACTTGTCGATGCTACAGATACTGGCAAGTTCAGTGGATTGGAAAGGCAGCGGTAAGAAGCACATTTAAAAAAAGCATGGCACATGGTCATGTTTGTGTTATGAATTAATGCACTGGATTGCAAAAAAAGGACCAGCGGGATATGGAACGCTGAGAACACCGATAAACATACAGTGCGACGCAACTCGAGAAATAATATTGAAAGGTCAAAGAATTTAGAAGAAAAAAAGATTGAATCGTCGCGACGGCACATCGTAGTCCCTGTAGGCGTCGAAGTCTCTACAATGAAATTATTTTTGAACCGCTGTGATGGCGACCACGCAACAATGGTTGCCTGTATTCTGTCAAATGCTCATATTCTGCGGCCTAAAGCTCATGGCACGGTGCGAAAACGCGCACGCGGCGAAAGCAAAACAGTGCGCGGACAAGCATGCAGACGCGCAGTCGGTCGCTGCGAATCTGCGCGATCGCTGCATTGAGGCTTCTTTACAAACTCTATGCAAGAGTTATACAAACACTATAAGAACAGATTTCATATAGTTTGCTCTCAGCGTTTACCTACCTTTCACGCAAGAAGCCGGTTCGGGAGACTCCATCGCGGCGACCGCGCGCAGTGGCGTTCACTGTACGTATTCGGTAAAGAGATAGCGTCTGTAAACGCTTGTGTGCTTTCAGTTTGCCCAAGATTATTATTTAGACAGTAAACAACTTCTCACGTTTCGAAAGTACTTACAGAAATGTCCGGGAGAGCTCGCGCGTGGTGTTTTCAGTGAGCGCTGACAGCAAAACCTATGAGTACGTGCCACGTGATCCCTCATACTACGCCAGCGAGGCGCTTCCAATAGATGGCGACTCCGTAACTCCTCGCCGCCAATACGCCCGATTTTGACAAAAACTGTCGCTGATTTCGTCCGCTGTAGCTGATAGTCCATTGTAGCACGGTGAACTTCATTACACTGATAAAATAGGTAGAACAAATTAAGGCTGAAATATGGTCCCTTATATCCGAAAGTCTATCGTGCGCGGGCCCGTTGTAACGAGCGTTGACTGTAGCACCATCTGCCCAGAAACATGCATTAAAGGACAGAAGACATAGGGAGAATGACAAAAAATTAGGAAAAGATACTGCAGATATGTCCTTCTTGAAAGTAAAGTAATAAGCATGATGGAGGTTCGAGACTTTGCTGTTCTTCGATAGCAACAAGCAACATGTGCACAGTGACTGCCAGAGCAGCACCTTGTGCTCTCTCCGGCATTCTTGTGTGTGTGCCGTTTAACGAGCCCAATGAGTACATTGACAGATTAAAAAAGAAGTACAAGCACAACACACTAATCTCCAATGTAGGCATTCTAATGTCTGAGGACATTGCAATGCAGTTTTGTCGCCACTCATATGGTCTCCAGAATTTTGCTCTTGTCTGTTCTGAAGAAACCACTGGGGTGGTTAAGTGACTATAGCTTTCTGCTGCTGAGCACAGGGTCACAGGATTGAGTTCTTGCTGCTGCAGACACATCTTTATGAGGGTGGAATGCATAAATTCTCTCTGTGCATGTTGAAGAGCTCCAGGTGGTCAAAATTAACCTTGAGCTCTCCACTATGTTGTTTTTCATAGCCCCTGCGTCAACGAGAATGAAAAGCTGATATAGCTGGTACTAGCAGGAAAAGATGCAAATGAGCAAAGAGAGGAACAGGACATTCCGTAGACATTTGCTTATCTATCTTTCTCGGCTATTACAATGTGTATGTTTCTTTATGACATTAAGATCAATCAATCAATCAATCAATCTGCTGTGAAGAAACTGTTGTTGTTGGATGGACACCCTCTGTGGTGAAATTTATGTTTCTATCACAAATATAAATGTTGACTAATTCAATATAGGCAGATAGTGTTGACTGGTTATCTTAACAACCTCCACTAGAAAAAAGCAAGCTGAATGCAGACTTCAGCATATCAGTATAGGGTGGGTGATGTTTGTGCTGCGTCATTGACCTTTCAGAGTTCTCATGTACCCTATGTGTAGATGGCTATGTTTATGCTAACAAAGCAGAAGCCTTGTGTTGCAAGCCTCAAATGGACACTTTATTAAATAATCTTTGTGTGGTCCTGGCAGCTATGCCGCCCGGTGGCTGTCCCTGCAGGAGCCATGGCCCCAGTGTGCCCGGCCTGGCAACGAGGAAGCATTTGGGCAGCTGGTGAGCCAGGTAATGGCACATGTGCGGTTCCCCATGCTGACACTTGATGAGCTGGATGGGCTGCTCTCGCACCCTCTGGTGGTGCGCTTCCAGAGTATCTTCTTTGACCGCCTGGTGATAGCACTGGACTTCCAAACACGAGCACGTACTAATGGGTTTTGGCGGCAGTGGCCCGAACTGATGGTGCCTCGCATTTACACGTCGGACACATGGTCAGCCTCTTTGTGCATTGACAACTACCCCTGCCGGACTAGATTTGGTGTGCACACGCTCATCTTTATGACACCTGGCAGCCTATCGGGGGCCTTGGCGGACAAGCTACTTGAATGGACTGTTGATGTGTACCCTAAGGGGGTGCTTTTCCACCGGTTCCTACTCATTGCACTACGTGAGACACTAGAAGGGCCAGAATCACAGACCAAGACTGTGCGGCTGTCGCTTACTTCAAGTCGTTTCAACGAGGACACTACAGTGGTGGTGAGCATTCTGGTGAGTGGAATGCAGGATGGTGTGGAGCATGTGCGCACAGTAGTGCAGCGCGAGCACACATTCACCCAGGAGTCGCGCATGCTCAATTTGGATGACCTGGTACCCTATGCGGAGCTCAACGATGTGCCCCGTGGTGCCTCACCTTTCCTTGTAGGGCCCCACTGTGACCTCTTCCGTTTGCGCATCTCCATCACACCCCTGTGCCGTAAGAGCTAGGCATGCAGGGCTATACTTCAGGTTGTTGGTCTTTGTGCCTTTCTCAGATGTCTGGCGTCTCTCTGGACTTGCAGTTGTGGCCATTGTATCTGCGGCATTTAGCAGGGTGGTGTACCTGCTGCTCTAAGTGCGCTCAATTAAGTGAAGACCAATGGTGAATATGTCATCTTGCACACTTTCAAGGTCCATGACATTTGGCCCAAGCTTGTTAAGCACGCTGATGGTATTCATGTGTGGGCCTGAATAGAATAGTTCATGGGGGCAGTTCTAATTGCTATGTGAGGCATAATCATGGTCAAGTGACATGGCTAACCTATCAGAAGTATATTAAGTTTGCTTGCTGCAGCAAAGATTAGGCAGTTATGTTTGTGACTGTTGGCAACATTAAGGTAGCACATAGCTTTGTGTTTGCACTGCTCTAATTTCCTGCAGTGGACATGGCTGACTCATGGTGGTTTATGCTTGTTATATTGTTTACCATTGTTATATTTAGAATTTTTATATTTCCTATTGAATTGCCTTTAGTTGCACCATTTTTACCTTGAAGATGTCTTCACCAGGCCAAGAATGTAGTTGCAAGTAGATATAACTTGTTTCACACTGCATTCGAGCCCATTTAAAAGTCGAACCTGGATACTTGAATTTTTGCCTACATCGAACAGTGAAAATATGCTGTTGAAAATACCATGTAGATGTATAAGTGCACTGTGGGGCTACATTTAAACTCCATCCACCAATTCATTCAACATATTGAACTGCATGCAGCACTGTGCCCTATGAAGTGGACGTCTGTCTGAGCAGTTCCACCAGGCTGGCATTGACTTGAGTGACCTCAATTTCTTCTCATTGCAATAGATGTGTTTCAGAGACACTCGACGCTCCGTGGAAGGTCCATGTAGCATTCAGGTCTGATGATTGCTTTTGCTAGTGGAATGCACATGACTGGCCATGATCTATTTACTTAAAAATAAGTCACTGTAATGCCTGCATCTCTTTGTTTTCCTCAAGATGCCCTCTTTGATAAGCAACAACCAACAGCAGCTGTGAAAGTACCACACATTTTAGGTGGACCATTCATTGCTATGCATTGTGCCTCGTCATGTGGGCATATGTGCCAAGCACAGAGTGCAGGACAAGCATAATGTGGTCATTCCAGTAATTTTTGCCCAGTGATCATGCGTTGCCATGCTGCACCACAACACCAGTTATCAGTGTGCAATTTGCATAGTGCAATTGGTGGGCAAAAGCTGAGTGCATTTCTGCAACTGAGTACTTCATTTTGTTTGCAGTTATTTATCGCAATAATCTTGACACTGCAGTTTGTCATGATAGCAGGAAATTATCAGAGATGAATTGAAGGTTTCAGTTAGATGCCACATTGGCACACTTTTATACACTGACTTATCATATTAGACTGTGTGCGCCGCCTGTAGGGGCACCATTGAAAGCTACCTGGCTGTGGACTTCATAATCGTGTATGGGAGAAAGAGTGCGGCTGTCCCACCTGTGCACTAAGGATGACAGATGTATGGGGCTGTGTTGTTCGCTTTTTGCACTTGAAAGAAACTTTATTCTGTAGCGAAAGCATCCACAAAAGAAACACACTTTATGAAACTAGACGTGTTTTCAATGTTATCGTGATTTAAGGTGGCCCATTTTACAAACGAGCGAGCTGCTTTCCTCAGACAAGCGTGACAATGCCCAGCTGTGAATACAATGTGTCGTTTTCATATCTCTTGCAATTGCTCAGTGCTGACTTGCTTGTATCTCTTAGTTAACGTAATGACCTTGCTGTACTCATGTGACAAATCTACGTACCCAAAACAGCAACAGCAGCCATGCATTTGTTTCCAACCTAGAGTGTACTGAATTGCCATCCATGCAGAAAAGCGACACTTTTCAAGCTATTGGTAACGGAAGCTTGCTATTTCTTACAAAGGTATGTAGTCCATGGGGCACATTTTGTAATGATAGACTTCACATACCATTTATTACAACATAACTGGCTCTGATGACAACACCCTGCAGTTATCGTCTGGATGGGACACACAGCAGGATGGATAAGAAAGGAAGATTGCTAAATGAAATGGATTGTTAAACAGTACAGCTACAAGCTCAAAAGATTGCACGAGCAAGCGCCCAATGTAATGTTCTGGTCTACAATAACCCTAAGCTAGCGAAGCCCATGAGGTAAGAGAAGATGCAAAAAGATGCTATCCATACAGCTGTATGCACGGTCCTTTCCTTGCTAGAACTTTAGAAGTTGTCTATGCTTAGTGGTACACGGTATTGCAAGCTTGATTCACAGCCTCATATTTCTCTATGAGAGCCATTTCCTGCGTTAGATAGCTGCCTCGGATGCATATATTAAAGGATGCAGTTTTCATTTTTGCGTAATGCCTTCAGCGCTTACTGATGATTAAGATGTCAAATAACAGCTGCTGCTTATCTTATGAAGAGGCAAAAGGGGCCAGTTTAAAATTGTGAGCAATCCTGTGCTTTGAAAGAGCATACAGTTGACTCTTGCTACAACTGACCCTGATAATCCGACAGAAAATGCCAGTTTTATCCGAAGTCCGTAACATCCGAAACTCCTCACTTCCAAAACTTTGGTCGCGATGTGTAACAATGTTATCGTAAAGAGTGAGTGACGAATGTCCAAAGTAAAAAAAGCAAACAAAGTCTCAGTTCTGCTCGATAGGCAAAGCATTGATTGTGATAACAAATTAGTAGACAGCTATGCGAAGTAAGGATAGTAGTTTTATCGGTCGTATAAAGTTGTAAACATTAGCTTACTAACTTAATTAACAAGCACCGTGTCACGCCCGTGCAAGTAAACTTGAACACATCTCGCTTGTTGGCCATGGAAACTTGCTGCCAAAACATTGGAGTGAGGAGGAGTGGCAGCAACAACGAGCGAATTGACCTTCATGCTGTCTCAAGCTCAATGTGAATTAAACGTCGAATGCACGGCACATACGAAGCTACCGGCACTTGACGCACTTTGTCCACATTGCAGATCGCTTTCTGGGTACTGCACCTGCGTGGGTGCGCACTTTGTCTACATCGCAGATTGCTTTCAAGATATGGCACCCGTGCAGCCGCGCTATTAACGGCAGCCACCGGAGTAGAACCCCCCCGTACCTCGCGCGTGAGAGACTGTGCACCTCTGCCCCGTTTTCCTCCCTCCCTTGCGCGCACGATATTGAGCTGCGATCATCGGATGTCCCTCGCAAGTCAGTTGCCAGCTTGTGTCGACGCGGCAAAAGTCCATTTTATACCTCCGATCTTGACAAAAATTGCCGCTAATTTCATCCGCTGTAGCCGATAGTCCTTATAGCGTGGTCCGTTAAGAGCGAACGTCATTGCATTAAAAAAATATGTAGAGCTAACTAAGGTTGAAATATGGTCCGTTATATCCAAAATTCTGTTGTACGTGGGTCCATTGTAACGAGCGTAGACTGTATCAATGATCTCTCAGTTGATGAACTTTGTGGCCATGACTACATGAACTGATTATTCGTCAATGTATTGAATGCTGCGCACAAATGAACCGAGAAACATCAGCATTTTCATTAGAAGGCAACAAGCACCGACTGCATCAGGCCCAAGATTGTTAAGCACACTGATGGTATTCATGCGTGTGCCCGAATAGAATACAGTCGAACCCACTTATAACAATATTCAAGTGCCATGAAAATTTCATTGTTATAACCGATAGTTGTTATAACTGGGTTGCATGAAAAAATCAAAATAGGGGGATGGCAGAGCTGTTGTGAGAAAACTATGATGGCAGGAAGGTCAGTGCCCCTCTCCACCACCTTCCTCCATCTGGCTGCTAATTGTGTTCACTCGTTTAACAGCTTCCTGGCCACTCCAGTCGCATATAACAAGCTGTGGCTGTCGGCGTTAAAGAATGGCACTGCTGTAAAAACTGCAAAGAGTTATCACGGGTGGCAAGCGATATGCGAGCTTTGCCGAGACATCACTTTGGTGGACCCAAAAGGGGCCTTTTAAAAAATGCGAGAAGGTTGCCGCAGCACCCTGTCAGTTTGAGAAATCCAAAAGAAATGCTGAGGCGAGATCACCACAAGCATCTCGCCACGTGCTTCTGACTGGCTTGCATGAGAAAACCCTATGTCCGTCAGCCTTGCATGCATTATACGAAGCTTGCCAACGTCCTTCTCCAAGGCATCCAGGTGCTCCACGTAGTGTAGCAGAAAATGCATTTCTCGCGAAAACGAAGTACTGGAGGGACTGAATCATCTGCCGGGGCTCTTGTGATGGACAACGTTGAGGCAGCCTGCCCTACCACGTCATTGCTGCTGTCGTCGTCGTCGCTATCCAATGCAAGCACGTTCACAACGATCGCCTCATCCGTTAGAAGCACTTAGTTTCCAAATCTATAACCGCGTGCTTTCTTTTCACCGGCAATGTCGTGCATTGCCGGTGATGAGTTGGCGGATCAGCCATCTTCAGTTTTGGCGGCGAGTCAAACGAGGCTGAGAAACCACGTGACCGGGAACGATTTCGAAGCAACCAACAAAGACGTACGCGAGCGATTAAGCTGTTTGCAGAACTACGCTAAATGAGGAGCCAGCAAGCAATCTGGGAGCAGTGCAGTTGGCACGGTCCATTCGTGTTTCAGAGGGTGGCATGGCATAGAGCTATGGACGCAGCCTATTTGAGTTCGAAGGGGTGCAAGGGCGATGGGAGAGAGGCACGCAGAGAAGGCTGGAAAATCAGCGCATGGCGGCTGTTCGGGCAGCAGGCCTCGAATTTCTCGTTTTCTTTTTTTCTTTTCAAGGATTTCGCATTTCACTACGTTTTGGTACGGACACCCAGCAGCCAGACTTCATCATTATAACCAATAATTTGGCATCAGGGCATTGTAGTAAGCGGGTTATTTCATCATGGAAAACATACAAAAGTTGACAGTGCAGCAGCTTCTCATTGTTATAACCAATATATTGTTGAAACCGGTATCGTTATAAGTGTGTTCGACTGTAGTTTGTGTGGGCAGTTGTAATTACATGAGGCATAACCATGGTCAAGTAATATGGGCTTGGTGCAGAGTCATGTCCCAACAGGACAGTTTTCACATACAGCCATATATTTGTGTGCGCTACAAGCACTTGCACTCGTCAGTTTGTTGCGAAACACTCCAAGGATGTTCCCGATAGTTTCAACTTTAGCACGCACACTTCAATATACAGAGCGCAACAAAAACACAAAGAAAATATGGCATCAGCCTATATCAGCATGCACAGAGCATTGACTTCATCTCCTGTCTCTAATTAGCTGCACTGCGTTCAGGTGGAGCAACTGTTGCATGTCTCACCGCCTATACCAACCATAGTTGTGTAGTGGTCATGCAATTCTGATGCTGAGCAAGAGATCCGGAGTTCAACTCCCAGTTGCCGCATTGCATCCCAGTAGGGGCAAAATACAGAAATGCTTGTGTGCTGAGCTTTGGTGCATGCTAAAGAACTCCAGGTACCAGGTAATCGAAATCAATCTGGAGTCCTCCATTAGTGTTCTTATTGCCCAAGGGTTGCTTTGGAACATAACCACCATCTCTCGTTCCATCAATCTATTATTGATGTATCGAGTTATTGTGTATTGAGTTTCCTTTGAATTCAATATGTCTGGGCTCGACTGTATACTATGTTGAACGTCAAATCAAATCATTCTTAGGTATGATTCATTGTTTGGGTTATTGAAAACTATGTGCTTTTGAAATTTGTTATCCTGAATAGTGTGCTTATTGTGTGCATTCAATAGGAAGTACACAATTCTTTGTAAACTGCAGAACTTAGTCGTGTGCTTGGAAAATGAGTTCTTACTGATTACAACCCAAGTGAGCTTTCTGAAATGTCACTGACCGAGGTTGAACTGTCTACCTTTTATATGTTTTTGCTGATGTGTTTATGTAGATGATTGTGACAGGCTTTGTCTTTCATGCCAACCTATAGACAGTTTCACTCTCGCGATAACAGCAGCGAGAGAGCAGCCCCAAGGAACTTCCAGTCACAGGCCTCATCAATATGCTGCGCCGGCACACAGAGCGTGTTTTTAAGTTCTTCCACTATGCGGAAAATCCTTTTTTTAAGTTTTGCCATAAAACACATGCGCATTACACCTTAATATTAACATATAAAATTTCTCGTATAACTTGCGGTAATGTTGACTTGTAGAATTGTCGTTATGTACAGAGGAAAAGTGTTGAAAATCTGCGGGCTTAGCTTTTAATGCACTGCTCCTACTCGTTATAGCGGCCAAAGCTTTTCTTGGTCGCTAGATTTAGCTGGCTACGTAGGTGAGCAAAACTGGAAGTCGTCCTAGGCCTATGTTTGTAAACCGTGAAAGGGTCTATAGTTGCTTCAGATATAAATTCGGTGTCATCTGAAGTGAGATTAAGGCCAGGCCAACATCTTGGGGAAGGCACTGTAATATTTATTTTCTAGGATAATACTTTCACAGATACTATCATTTAATGTATTCAGTTTTCAAAGAAGGAAAATGAGGAAAGCAAACTGAAATAGCCATAACAATTTTTCTTGAATGCTGTAATAATAAAAAAAAGTCTAATCATGTAATCATGACCTGGAGAAGTGAAAAATCGTATGCTGAGGTTTGTTTTTGTTGCCTTTATTATACATGCTAGGGGCACTGTAAATTTTCAGTTTTTGTGTAACTCTTTGTGAACAATGCCATGTAGCATTTAACTATCAGGTCGCCAACATCCGTGCATAATATTTTACTGTGGTATTTCTATATAGCATGTGGATTCTTGGTCCTTGTTGCCAGCCACTTCAAAGCGTGTATTGCAATGATGTTTGGATTTGAAGATGCATTTGCACGTAGGGGTGGGGCAATGAAAATAGTTTTAGTTGCGACTGCCAATTTTGCTGTTACTTTTATTTACCTTTCGTATTCCTGCTACCCTAGGTAGACCTTCCATTGTAGGCTTCGTGTGATTCAGATGTCGAATGCGGGTATAGATAGTTTCCATAGATAGTTTTCTCTGTTCTGTGGCAGCAGTGTGTCTATGACCCCAGAAAAATTTCAGTCGCATGTTTTCAGCACCCAAGTTTGCTAAGAAAACAAAAGTATTTTGCCCTGTTATTAAACTATTGATATGTGTTCTTAATATATTCATTTATAAGAACCACACTTTGTGTATTGAGATTATGTATGTGGCTTGCTTGTGTGTTTCGGAGTAAATATAATAAATTTACATTTTAACTGCGCAGCAAAATTGGTGCCAACTAGAGGGTCCTACATATCTGCCAGCTATTGCAACTTGCTATTCTCTTCATTGCCCACTAAATTGAGCAGGCTATTCCAGCGAGAGAAACCGGTACTCTTGTGAGACCTCTTTGTGTAACCATTAAAAGGATCTATATCACTTAATATACTCTATATTCAAACAACTGAACAGTAGGCATTAAATTCGTGTATAAAACTATTTGAGCTTTTACTATTTTTGTAGTTTATGCCCTACTTGTTACTGCTACTCAAAGCTGCATGATGTAGAAAATTATATTATCTCTGCAGGTATTAACAATTTATTAATAAAATAAAAGTTGTCCGTATTAACTTCCTACGTTTGCTGTGGCAAGAAGTCTCAGTATAGCAATGAAAGAAACTTGATAAACCTGTAGTAGAGAACACCAGCAACCTTGGCAGTGCTATTACATTTCTTAAAGAGCACAACTTCTTGTAGTGACCACTGATTTATTTCCAAAGCTGTTGATGTTAGCACCAAAACACGTGATGCATCAAAACACATGGTGGCATACCAGGGAAGCTTTCTGCCACTAATGGCTTAAGGCTTCTGCTTTGGGTGCTTCCATGATTTTTTAATGTACAGGTCATATACCTGGTGTCCCAGCTAATGGTAGCCAAGCTATAAAAGAAAACTGCTACATTATATGATTATAAAACCTATGGTGTTGGTCACAGTCCTCTTCCACTATCACAATACTTTTTGTCCACTAATTACCTGGCCAATCAGAAAAAATAATCAATTTTTCATTCTTGAGTTATGTGCATAGTTTTCGATGAGAAAGCTATTATACCATCCTAAAACATCCCCTTTCACCATTTTCAGTGCATTACGAGCTGCACAATTATTTCCATGCTTTATTTGTACCATGTAAAATAAAAAAGTGCTGCAAAATTACGCGCCCACATGTTGCAACATTAGTAGCCTCGGCAGTTATTTGAAGGGAGTAACTCTGCTCAATACCTGACTCGGAAATTTTCCTGGAAGTGGCATGCTGTCGATGTTGCTGTTGGCTTCCGCCGATTGCGAGCTGTGTGTTAAGCATGAAGATTGCAGCATACACGATGAACAGGCTGCTGCCAAGTCAGGAATGCTTGGCAGCAGCAGTTAGTTTCTAACACACAGAAAACGACAGAATGGGATGTTTTAGGAGGGGAGAACAGCTTTCCCATTGGAAGCCATGCCCTTAAGTAAAAATAAAAAAGTTGATTAGTTAGTCTTCTCTAATTAGACAGGTAATTAATGCGCAAAAATTATCCTTGTGACTGAAGAGGACTAATGACCGAACACCGTAGGTATCTTGCACCAGTTTTTTTTTTTTTTTTAACAGCTTCGATAATGTTAACTAGGACACCCTGTGTTATCCAGCTTAACATGCTGCAGTTTATCTATTTCTGTTCATATAGCCCTCACTGAATCAAGCAGCGATAATATGAGCTATTGGCCTGCTGTACCTTCTGTAGCATTGTGACGCATTCAGTTGGAGCTAAACTTAGTGGTAATGCACAGGTGCATGGGTTACAAACCCTCTTGCGCCAGATGCCGGCACCGATGACAAAACTGAGTTCACTCCACAGGCACAAACAGCATTGAGACAGCTGCTTCTGCAGTGTCATCTCCTATGGCACTGGGTGCAGACTAGCTTGCAAAGAGAAATTGACTGTTGCGTGCTAAGTTCTATTTTGTTGGCCATTACTGAGCACTGGAAGTTAATCTGCAGTGTGCTCGGTTTATGGCTTTTAGCTGAGCAACATTTGGTGTGAATGAATCAGTCTCTTTTCGCAGCTAATCAGACAGCATTGATGCTATGGCAGATGGTGTGGTGAAGGCAACTTTCGCTTCCCCTTTGCACTTGTGCGGTATGTCCCCATTGCATTCATTAGCATGCTACATCTAACATAGAATGGAATGCAAACTGCACGGTTGTGTGCTTCCACTAACTTAGCCCCCTCCACCTCTCCCCCCCATTTGCCCTGTACATGCTTGGAAGGCCATAAAAAATATGCAATGCCATCACATCTACTGCCTTAAACTAGCATCAATGACTACACTCAGCTCCATAATCAGACCTTGCCAGGACACACAAAGCTAATTTAAATTATCCTATGTTCAAATTAAGGGATGAATTCAAATGTGCTCCAAAATATCAATATCTGTTTTGCAAAATATTGTGAAAAGGTGGTCGTGTAACCAAGTACTCTAAGTATAATCATTAAACAGCGATGTACACTGTAAAGCATGGTCAACATTGTTTCCATGAATGGAAAAAGTGTTCTGTCTCAACGTTGAGTTCAACCTGTCATGATCATACAAACCTAAATGGAGGCATAGAGGGGTTACGATATGTAGATATGCTAACCTGCAAAAGAAGCTCACTTGAAAATTCACATGTCCATTCTAGCACATGTGGGTTCCAGTCATGACTGATTATCTCTTGCACATGAATCTAGTGCCTTTATCATACTTGCAAAACCTGCCCACCCCCCAACTTCTCCATCACTTTTTCTGGCTTTCTCCTGTTCACATCTCTTTTTAAAATACTACATGCACCTGGCAAATGGCATGGTAGCAGCATTGTTGACATGGGTTTCACAGCTTGATCAGAAAATATTGCTGTTACATTATTAGAATGGCTGTTAGCATTTATAATCTACTCATCATTGATTCCCGCTAGTTTAAATTATCCAATGTTTGACACTGTCAAGTTCAAAATTAAGCTTTATTGTCTATAGAATTATAGAAACTTAGGGGCACATTTTTGAATTGTTGATTGTAGTAGACTGAAGTGAGGAGAGGATTTAACTATTGAATTATTGTATTTTGGTTCAAATTGCCCAGAACATCAAGATGAAACGTAAAATATACTGATTACTTTGAATTTAATGTATTCATTTGATTCATTGGGGACTGTGCATTCACACTATTTCTTGATAAGCTTTATTTAACAAACCTTTTGTTTGTTGTTCAAGCAGTCTTTCCAGTAGCGGCATTTTGGAGGTGCTTTTGCTTATCTATACCTGCCTATGCAGTAAACTGATAGGTTGTTCCCTCTTCATCTGTCTAGCAGAGCTTTACTCTGTGCAGTGCATACCATATATATAGATATTTAATAAACTGGAATCCCATTTGGTGTAAAAAATTATAATTATATATATGAACTAATTATATATATATATATGAGGGGGCTGCGGGCCTCGTCAAGCTGCTTACTGTAGCAGCTTTTACTTGCAGCCTCCTCCATCAAGTAGATGGAAATAAAGCTATTCTTCTATTCTAACTGACCTAAAACTGCAACCCAAAAATATTCGTGTACAAAAAGCTGCACTTTTTTTAATTTGGCAGGGTGCTGCTTTAGGAGGGTGCACCTTTTAAGGCATCTTGGTACTTTGACTAACTTTCAGACTAACTTCCACTTTAAAGGGGAAGTGACTACCTTGTGAATATTAACCTTTAAGAAATGAGCATGTTTAAACTCAATTTTCAAGCAAAAATGCACTGAACTTATACACAATGCACATAATGTTAAGATTTGTTGGAGAAACTTATGTGTATTGATTGTGACATGTAATTGAATAGTTCGGGAAACACATTGCCTTTTATTTAAAATCACATGGAGTTCTGGAGATGTATTAGCACGATGTCTACCATGCTGCTGTGTTCAGGAAGTCAGTCAAAACATGGCACACAATGCAGTCACTCAGTGCAGCGCATGTGGGTGGCAGTGGTCAATATCTCACTTCCTCGCCATCAAGTGATAGTGGAGGCAACGAGTTATGGTCTATACTATAACAGTACTTTGTGCAAGTGGCAGTTTGAAGTAGGGTTCAGCATTATTGGTTTCTATTTATTTTTAAACTTTGACATACTTTTATTGATCTTTGTCATAAGGCCTTTTTTTTTGGTGACTATATATTGTTGACATTAAACCATATTATTCACATGAAGGGGTTGGGTTGCTGGTGTTTATCTGTCACTCTAGTGGACTTATGTTGATGTAGCTACAGTTCATTGAATTTTTGCTTACAATGCAGTTGGAAGGTCCCTGCTAGCAGCCAGACATTTTCAGTCCACACACAGAAGGGTCACCTAAGTTGCTGGTTGGCATACAACAGACACTTACACACCAGTGTATCATGTGCATTGGCCCTTTCTCACTGCAAACAAGCAACAATAGTCGTAGTGTATTTGGCTATAATCAAATGTGAATATTTGAAGAAAGCATACATCAAATTCTTGAATCAGGCATTTCTGTTTGAAACAGAAGTACTAGATCTATATTGGAAATTTATAGCATTTGCACACTCTTAATTTGATCGTCAAGTATTTTTTTTTAATGGTAATGGTCGCAGATTATGTTGGCAAATGAATTTGTAGAACATTCAGAGAGCTTCTCTTTCTTGTTTCATTGATCTGCTGGGTAATTCAACCATTTCTTTTGATTACATCAGAGTCAACTTTAATGGTCAGCTGTATTTACATGACACTTTGCCTCCTTTTTTGTGGTAACTTGAGTGAGCACATCTTACGGCCATGAGTTTTTTGCACTGTGTTTATAAAGAATGCATAGAAAGCAGTGTTGAGGCCCTGCCATCATCATACATATAACTGTGGTATGAAACCAAATTCTTGGGATTAAATAAGTGGTGACAAGTATTACCTAGTAGCTACAAATTACTTTTAAGAATATACATCCAAAAGCTATATCTGACACCAGAAAAACAGTAATTATTGGAAAGAGTGTCTCAGGCCCTCACACTAGCCTTTATCACAAATAATGCATAATTTAATTTTCTCTTTTATTACAACCATATGTATGACTGAAAAAGAAAAGGTATCTACGTTTCTTGTAAGCCTTAACGGGGCCCTAAACAAGGTAAAATATTTTGGATTAAGTATGGCATGTATACCATACATACTGTGATTTCACAATGTTTTCACTATGAAAAGGCGTGGTGTCAACCTTAACTCTTTGCAGGAGCTTGTGTATGCAGGCAGTGATTATGCACTAAGGGTGTAGTCGGTACCTCATTACCTCGGAGCCTGCATATCGGCAGTGGAGGCAAAAGATGCAGACGCACACTTACTCAGACTGGTTGAATTGTACCTTAGTAAGTGGAACATAGATGTAGACACATAAAATTTGAATTGAGGAGATAGGCCACTGCTTGGAATGCAAGTAATTTTTAATTACACATGCACCTTCTTTTGATACAGCATGCTGCAGTGAATTTTCTTGTAAAAAAGTATTGATTGAATGGACACTTCTTGTGTTTAATACATTCTCCTAGGTTTGACAATAGATTCAGGGACCCTTTAATACAAAATGTATATACACAAACAAAGCCAGGGAGTAAAGGGTGGGACTAAAATGTATTTTCTTTTCTGTTTTGAACACCACACAGGGGTGCTGTGGTTTCCTCAGTAATGTTAGTGAAGTTGTGAGTTGAAATAACATATTTTATAAAGCAGGGTTCTGCTGAAAGTATTTCTTTTTCGAATTTTCCTGCTGCGATATTGAAGGTGAAAGAGTACCATTTCATAGTGGATACTATTGCTTTTTTCTTTAAGTCCTCATTCCTTACTTCTTTCTCTTTTTTTACCATTTGAAAATTACCCCCCAGTGAAACACAGTTTCAACCTTCTGAAGTTGGCGATCTCTGTTGCTTGGGTCACTTCAAATAGCTGTCATAGGGACTTATACAACACAAATTGTACAACATGTTTGGACAAGTCTCACTCATCCAGGCGTTTTCTGCAAAATATGCCAGAGATGAGTCTCGCTAATACAAGTACTTCCTTTCATCTACAGAGTGCATCATATGAGTGGCAGTAGTTGCATGAGTTTGATGTGAACGCTGAGCTATTATATGGCACCAGCTTTCCAGAAAACAGATTTCTTGAGGGCGCCATTGATTGAAACACAGTAGAAGTCTGGCTACCCTGGCTTTTAAATGTGGTGCGAAGCGAAGTGGTTGCAGTGATGGCAGTCGCCTTTTTTTAATCCTAGAATCGTGATTGTTGAGATTTCTTCGCTAAAATAAACAACAAGAATTGCAAAAGTCTGGTTCGAAGCTTCAACTTAGTACTGACTTGTGAGAAAGATGTAGAGCCCCCGGCTGGAGCCCTCTTTTGCGTGGAAGTGGCTCGACAAAAATGCTCTGCCACCGGCGCCTCTGCTATTTCCTTTCCTCATGGCTCGAGGAATAACATGTTGCATGTAGCACAACAGACCCACATGTGACTTCAGTTCCAAGAAATGTCGAGCTTCATATATAATGTTTCTGCAGCCTTGCTTAGACGAAAAATTTTTTAAATAAAATAAAATCTAGCAGTAAAAGATGACAGAAAATGACAGATGAACTGTTGATATTGCAATAGTGAAAGCTCTTTACAATAAATCAGTCATTAAAAGATTCAAAATATTTTTGTGATTTTCTAAAATAAAAAGGCATAGATGGGGTTAAACTGGTTGAGGTATGAAGTTGCCTTATTACAACTGTTGTGTGGGCACGAAGTAACTTCCACTTTTTTTCTTTTCTTTTGTTTGAAGGGTAAGGGAGTAAACTGAGGTTGTGCATTGTCACACTCCAAAATGACTTTCTGTCCAGGATGGGTATCAGGTTATGCATGACACTGCTTTTACAGTGCCTAGACAACGAGCACCATTTTTTTTTTTTTCTATTCCCTGTTTGGTATTAAAAGTGTCTGTTTTTGTGAGCTTTTCAGGATGCATCCACTCATATTTAAAATGTGAAATTTTGCACAGGGGCTGCTATATGTCTATGCTATCTGAAGCTAGGCTTCTTACACGGCCCAAAATTTTTTTGCAGTGGCCTTTAATGATGGCCATACTTAGTACTACGCTTCTAGAACCATGACAGCATTCTGAGGGTTGCTCGAGAACAATGATGCAAACCTCAGTGATGTATGTGAGCCACTCACTCGCAGACATTCTGAAGCACAAAAGGTGCCATGCAACCTTTGATGCAGGCTGTATTTGTAGCTGCATTCAGTACAGACAGGCTCTACATGCACTTTGACTCCCAAAGGAAGCTATCTGCACTGATGTGTAAGGTTGTGTGAGAGTGGAGACAAAGTTAGACCAAAGTGGGCCATCCTTATCCTCGCATTCTCACCTTTCTAATACTCCATGTCAACTTATCTGATGCAGTGAGTTCAATGCATGTATAGGCATGGATATGGGACATGCAGAAAAGGCAGTTTTCACCTTGTCATCTGGTTCTCTCCTTATAACATGTGGGGCTGGTGTTACTTCACTTCAAATAATCCATTATCAAACACATGCACTTTTTTGCTGCACTTTGAGAAAAGTGGCCAATGAAATCAAGTAAATTTATTACGATGAGTGTTTGTTGTACGTTATTGAGCTGGTATGAAAATGCATAAATGGCTAACTCAGTCAGGCCTCCTTATATTGCCACGAAGGCCGTGCATTTTTGCATGTGTGGCCTTCTTGCGCTGATATTACATACGTAGGTATTACTCTGTACATTGGGGGGGGGGGGGGGGGGGGGGGGCATGCATTCAAGAGTATGCATGCCACGTACAGTGTTTTTTTTTTTTTTTTTGGCTTTCTTTGTGGCCAGCTGTGCTATGTGAGTTGAAGGAGCCATGCTTGGGGGGGGGGGATGAAAAATCTGAAAACTCATTGTGTAGCAGTTACTTATCAGTTAAAAGTGAGCAAAGAGACATTCTTGCTTTTCTCATGCAGCACACTAGATTGCCATACATCTCGTGACTTGTCCCTCAAATTGGAAGAAATGCCTTCTCTCTCTTTTTTTGATGCATTATTAGTCATGTGGGCCTTAAACACAAAATGGTCTTAAAGCCCATCTTGTCTGAAGCAACTTTGAATACTGAAAAGAAAAGTAGGCATCTGATTAAAAGTAGCATGAAGCCACTAAAGAAATTCGTATGGCTTCTTCAGAAATAAAATGTCACAGCAGGAAAGTTCGCCTTGTTCAAACACAGCACCACTGCGTTTCCTTGGCAGTTTCTCTACCAGCAGAGTTGGAAGCTGGCAGCTAACGGGGTTATAGGCAGTTCATCAGCAACTTCAAGCACAGTAATACTGAATAAGCAAGTGAGTCCTGTGAAAATTTGCAGTGCGTAGGAAGTTTCAGGAAGTTAGCATCATTAAGCAGTTTTGGAAAATTTTAGTTTCAAGTTTGTTGTCTATACTTTTGTGCTGTCGGCCAAATAATTTGCAAACCCTACACTCAGTTGCTTCTGCAAGAACCCCGATGTACAGGTTGGTCCACTGTTGGAGGGAACATGCAAGCGCATGGCTCATGCTGCACCATGTACGGTAAGCAGCGAAAATCAAGTGCATGTGCGAAACAGCGCAGGGGCGGTGCACACCAAGCATCCTCTGCATTGTTACATGTATGTTTTTACACCATTGTCAGTGCCCCAATGTTTGGTGACATCGGTATCATTGGCTTCATGCAGATTCGCTGTTTGACTAATTTTTTTGTCTCTTGTACTTTTGTTGAGTTGCTTTCTTTGCCATTTTCTTAATACCTTTCACAATAATGTATACATAGATAACAAATCCATGGCAAATCTGCAGCACAGCTCTGCTAATTTTCATTTATGTCTTGCAGCATGTATGGCATCTTCCATAAGCAGTGCTTGCTTCTCCGAGTACATGCTGCTATTGCTTGGCTCATGGTTGTGTTTAAAGGCCAACTGCAACAAAATTTTGGAGTGCATAAAAAGCCTAGTTTGAGATAGTGTAGATATAGAGAAGCCTCCATGCAAAATTTGATGTTTGAAAAGACGAGTAGAAGCATCAGAAAAAGACAGCAAAAATTGCCGCTTTTGATGCCGAAACTGAAAAGAACACTGCCATTATCGCTCGACAGAAGTGGCACATGACCTAGAGCGCGAGGCTCCTCAGCATGACCCTCATGACCTTTAGGATGAGGTGGCACCTGTGTCATGCTAAAAAAATCTCAAAGGTGCCAGGCTAGGACTTAGGTCATGTGACAACCACCGGGTGTCTGCTTAAATGCTGTTTAGAGGCTGCTAACAAGAAAACAATGCAATTACCAGCCCTGTGGCTTTGCCAAGATTGCTTTAGTGCTATATACTACTCATTTATAATAAATTTAGCTAAAGTTAAATTTCATTGCAGTTGGCCTTTAATGACGATTGAAGAACTGTAGGCTCAGTTCCCAGCTTGACCAGGTCTCAGAAGTTTTAAATTTGGTTTGCTTATTTATGTGATGACTGCAGATATACTTCTTTTGGGCGAGCAGTAAAATGGGATGCTGTGAGAACACGACTGAAATTAGGTTGGAGCTATTATTTTGGCTGGAAAAGGTCCCACAACACTATAAGGCAAAGTTGCAAAATGTCTTTTGCATCAAGAATCACTTCAATGCATCAGTTGTTCACAGATATTTTGCGTCAGTGCTTATTACATCGGTGGCCTCAGTAAATGCGTACAGCATAATGAAACCTTGACTTCACTTGCAACAAAGGAGAGAGGTCATACAACAGAATGACAGAATACATATGTGTATGTTACTATGTCTGCTTGCAAGTAGAATAAGCTCTTCTTGGACACAGAGACTGACAGCAATTTTTTTTTTTTTTTTTCAAATGCAAGTATCCTGCATTACCAGGATAAAGAGGACAAAAAAAGAATACGTGAATGTAACAGCCCCTTTGGATTTAAATATCAGATGTTGGCATTTGAGCCAATGACGGGGCAAATGCTTTTATAAAAGGTGGCCTCACACAGGGGCTTCATGGAACAGTTTTTCAATTTGTCCTGAGATACCAAGAGCAGCAGGAGCAGCAGGAGCAGCAGCTCAAACTGCAGCACAGAGTATTCCATGTCAATTTACTGAACCAGTTACTATAAATTAGTATGGTGGCTGTTAGCAGTAATTTGCTGTGTTAACTTTTCATTTAACTGGCACTGACCTCCCACTGGAGACTGCTGCTACTGTCTTGATATCTCCGAAAAGTTCCTCAATCTGTACCTTTGCCATCGGTAGGCACACTGAACTACCTAATGTTTTTTTTTTTTCTGTAAGAAAATATTTCTGTTTTGGACTTTGGAATATTGTTCTGTTTCCTTTGAATCTAAGTAATTTGATCATCATGGACATGAAAAAAAAAAGAGGATGCTTCAATTCAAGTAAACAAGATGCTAAAATATTCTGTGAAGTCTTTTTGACATTTATGATTACACTGCTAAGTGTTATCGGCATACAGTAATTCTTTTTGTAGCACTCTTGTTGGCTTCAGATGCTTTTCACAACCCTGCACTTTCACTGTCTTGTACAGTTTTCAATAGTACACAACTGTGTTTACTATTTGTGGATGCACTGGCTCCCTCCCACATTTAGGTGCCATTGTGATGAGACATACTGTAACTCACTTTCGTTTTTGTACTTTGGCTTTTGCTTCATCTGCTGCTTGACTTACTGATCTCAGCCCTCAATTTTCGTAACTGGCACTGCATTTTCATGGCCACTAAAGGAATGCAGCTCATTTAGCCACTAGCTTAAATGTCGACCCAGTGCTCATGGTGTGCAGCAAGTATTTCAAAATGTTGCTGGAAAGGACGAGCAATCTTGGAGCAATATTGTAGGCTCTCTGCAGCTGGCATTTAAATACAGGAATATTTGATTCAAACACATCATTCTCTACTGACAGTGATGGTTTTATTTACCTTTTTCAAAAGAGGGAGGTGGGGGGATGTTAAAGAACCCCTTTAAATTATAAATTACACCAATTAGCTATGTTCATTGTATGGCTTGCAATTTATATTGGATCCTTGCTAGTGTGAGAACGTTATTTTCTGGGCAATTTTTGAGTGGATATGCAAAACCATGTGGAAAGAAGCTGTTGTTGACTCTATGCTTGTCCCTGGAAAATGTGCAGTATTTTGGTAGATTAATATGTTTGCTTTATAGGTTGCTGGTCATAACGAAATAATGTGATATATTCAATGTAGCTTTTTAGTCTGCCTGTCAAGCAAAACATGCACAAGAACTTTTGAAAATATTTATTCAAAATTATGAGTAAACACTGAAAATAGCACAAACTACAAGAAACAATGATTGCAACTGTGCTGAAATCTACTGTGATTTATGGGATCCAAAGTATGCAAAATATGCCGTGCCTGCAGCTTAGACTTCTGAAAGTAAAGCATTCTAAAAAGATTGCTGTCTTTGTTGTTGCAACCTTGTTCCATGTGCGTGTCAGAAGAACAGACCTCTGTACAGATGAAATGTGGGCATATTTTGTATATCACGCAAAGAATAATAATTATATGCTTTTGTGTTGCATCAGTTTGCAGTTCTTTTTTTCTTTTTCTTCATTTCACTTCACGTTTGGGCTTTTGGCGCAGATTATTATAGTTGAAAAGGTCTGTGGCTTTCTTTGGAACTGAAGATCCATTTGATGAGCTGTGAACAGAAAGCAAGCCAGTGTCACCAAGCAGTATAACCTAGCTCAGGAACATTAAGCACTGTGTTGCATGTGTAATGAAGAGTAAAATTTCCAGGTGCAATGTTGATGCCATGGAGAAAGAAGAAAAAAAAAGACAGTAGGGCTGTCATACCAAAAGTAACGTGAAGGAAAGATATGGCTGCTGTATAGGCAAAAAAAAAAAAAAAAAAAAAAAAGACTGTATTGCAGCACATGTGGCATAGTGTCTTGTCTGTATATTTTTGAGATCCTAAAGGTTAAGAACAAACAACTGCCTCCATAGATAATCTTGCTCGGCATACATGTGTCTGATAAAAGCTAAAGAAGTACTTTTGGACTGAGTATCTGTGCAGGTTTGACAACTCTATTGTGAAATATTGTTGCCATAGTCGGTTGTATGATGTTCCCACACCCTTACTCTGCCTTAAGAGCAGCTGTCATTAGAACAGCCTGCAGTCAAAGCAGCTGCTGTCTTATGTTTTGAAAAGCATGACACTCTTTTCGTAGGTGTATTTTGATGAGTTCTTACCTCTGACTGTGAAGTTTTTGTGGACTCTCCTGTGCAGTGGCACATGACATACGATCAAGACAAAAACTGAAGAAAGTTTTCTTATTGTGCACTAGAAGGTGCTGCTTGTCCAAGAAACTGAATTCTGGAAAGGCTCTTTATCACCCACATTTCATTTTACATATCGTAATTTGAAGGAGTTATAGTATTCATATCCATTTAGAGACATCTTGGTCTTTATTGGACAATGTTATTTCAGCAGTGTTATACTAAAGTGTACAGAGTTAGGCAGACATTGATTTGATTTGATATGTAGGTGTTTCTGGCACAAGGACCAGGGCTAGACAAACATGCTGGAACAGGTGACACACTGTTGATACCATTTTTATCAGGTGGTTGCATCCATTTTTGTGGTAGTCTTTGTGACTCCTTTTGCGAACCACCATTTTACCATTTGCTGTCTTTCTGAGGTTGCTTAGGATTGTAACAGTTTGCCTCATGCTGTTTTCTTGAAATAGCAGTGGTGTGCCATGTGTTTGCATCATTGGCTGCAAACTTGGTAGTGTGTTCATTTTGTTTGGTGTTGATCTGGTGCAGTGTTTGTGTCTGTAAAATCTTTAAAATAAAAGAAAAAGCTTAGGTATTGAAACTAGTCTGTATTCCACCTAGTCTCTAATTCATCTTTGAGTGCTGATATTACCGCAGTGTTTTAAAGTGTAAATTGACGTTGTGCATGAACGTGCCCATGAGATGGACATTGTCTGGTGTTTACTGCTCTGGGAACCAGAAGCCAGAGCTTTTCTGTGACTTGAGGCATGTAATATTGCTTTCATTATAAGAATGCACTGTGGCTGCCCTGACAAATTGGTGCATCCTTTCTTAACACAAAGTGCACTGCAAATTTTCTGCTCTCTCCCATGCCAACAGTGGCTCTTACAAACAGGGTATTTATTGTAAAAGATGGATTCCGTCATTTGTGAAAAATAATTAAGCCAGTAAAAGGATTGGGAAGTTTATTTGACTTTTGAGTGCTAGTTGTAATTTAGTAGGTTTGTATTAATTTTCCAAGAACAGAGATTGTCATTCTGCTGTCCAGTATTGTACTACATAGCCTTGTCACTTGATAAACTGGTACTGGCTCTGGGTAGCAGAAGATGCTCCCAGTGCAGTGACTGTTTACTGTGATTTTCATGGAGCCAGCCTGCTTCGGAAATTTTTGCACTGTCCCCCTCCGAATGTGTGTGCTAGGATTCAGTCTGCATAGCTCTTCAGAAATGTTCATTGGGATGCAGCCTAGTGAAAAATCACATATGCATACTTCGAAAGCCCTTGCATTGATTTGTGATTATGGTATGGTAGCTAGAAGGCCACCATAGTTTGGCTGGGGACAGTCTTGTGCAATGTAATGTATTGTTGATCTATTTCTTTGTAGGTACTTCTTTGTTAAATAAAGTTTGTTGTTTGTTTTTGTCTGAGCATCAGTGACCTTTATTTAGTGCGTGGGAAGAATGGCAAGGATGTTTTCTTCCACTGCTGTCCTTTTGTAGCAATCAATAGTTCACAAGAGATTGTAAAACACATTTTCTTGTGGAAACACACAGCAGGTCATCTTAGGCCGGTAACTCTGGTCCTGCATTCAAGTCCACAGAAAACATATGAACAGTCCCAAAACTTTTTAGGAAGACAGAGAGCTCTGTGTTCATTTGCTGGCCTTGTGGACATGCATAAACACTTCAAACCAAATGCCCATGAGTATAACAGGCCACAAAATTAAAAGAATAAAGTTAACCTGATTATTTTGTTTGGAGATATGCTTTAGGGAGGAGGGGGGGTGTATGCATGGCTTTGCTAAGCAATAAGGTATGGTACATATTAATACTTTGCATGGTGCATTTACAAATAAACAGTAATTTAACAAGTAAATAATTATTTATGGGACATTAAACATCCATCTACACCAAGCAGCTTCCAGTTATCTCCAAGTAAAGCCCATTTTACCACTCATGGGCAATTCCACAAGCTATCAAAACAGGCTCTGTTTCACATCATTTTATGTATATAATTTTATTAATCATGTATGTATCAGTCAAAAACAGAAAAATTTAAGCAAGAACATGATGAAAAAAATGATAGGGTTGCAGTTGAAGTTACTATTTCCATGGAAAACTTCATTTTGTGAACTTTGGAGCCACTTCATAAGCAGAATAATGAAACCATGGCTACCAAATTATTCATGTGGCTACTAAAAGCAATGAAGGGAGTAAGATAAATAATAATTTGGTGCCCTGGAAATAAGATATATTTGTTAAAAATACAAAAATTTGGTGTATGCTCGTATTGTTCTAAACATCGCGACATTTATCTCTGTTATTTCACACCAGGGTTTCTCCAAGTTTGTTGCATTGTGTCACAAAAGAATATCTTGATTTTCACTGGCCACAATGTAAAAGTGAAGTATTAAGAATTCACAACTCCTGTCAAATTGCAAATATTGCCTTTCTTCCAAAATTGAGAAAGAAAACCTCCACTTACATTCTTTCAAGCATCGTACAAGCAATTCTCTTTAGTAAAAAAAGAAAAAGAAAACATGCAATAACATAGTGCATCATTTTCTTTCTGGCAAAGTTGTGAATCGTCAAGCTTTGTATTAATCAATCGTCAATGTCAAACTTTGTCACCATGAAAGTTGCTTTCTAGAAAAATTGTTTATTTTTGTGCTTTTGGCTTAACTTTTCTGCATAGTGAAGGCTAGGGCACATGATAGCCAATCAGTAACAAGAGCAGGCTGCATGTTCCAAAGAACAGAGGAAAGATCGCCCATTGTGTGCTAATATATTATTCCATGTTATTCGATCGGCATCGTGCCGAGGGCAATCGGAGGCTGAGAATGGAGTAGCCCTTCTGGTTGGCTAATGCGTCCCTTAGCTTTCACTAAATTGCATGGAGGCTTGCCTGTTTATCTTGTTTTGATGGAAAAATGTGCTCAAACACAAAACTTAAGCAATTTCTAATTGTTAAACCTTGTTTGTAAACAAAAAAAAAATCTGATAATCAAAACTGAGAGCTGGGCGAGTTGGTGTGGTTCCATCTTAATGAAAAATTGTGCGAAAATGACGTAGACGAGAAAGAGTTTGTCGTTTCTCTCTTTGTCGTCTACGTCTTTATCGCACACTTTTTCGTTAAGATAAAATCTGATAAGCCTATGCGAACAATAAGAAAGTGTCACAAATGCGAAAACACAGTCACTGCGATCAGTGCTTGTGAAATAGACTGCAAAGTCTATATATGTGGTTGTGCACACGACGATGAAGGTGCCGGAAACATGGCCACTTGCTCCATCTCATCTTCTCCCAGTGTCGATTGATTGAATAAATGTTGATTGTCTAAGCAAAAGAGTTGGCTCCAGCATCAAGTTTTTCTTCCTGGCATGGGCTATACAGGCTACAGCAAATCAACAGACCACATAGAGAATCCAAATGGCACAGAAGGTATCATATCATGAGAATACAACACACAAATACACCAAGGACAACATAGGGTAAATTACTTGTACTTACTGAGTTAAAGAAATGATAAATTAATGGCAATGAAAGTGGATGAAAAAACAACTTGCCACAGGTGGGGAAACGACCCCACGTCATCGCATTGCGCATGCGATGCTTAATGCGAAGACGTGGGATCGTTCCCCACCTGCGGCAAGTTGTTTTCTCATCCTTCTATCATTTCTTTAATTCAATTAGTAAGTACAAGTAATTTCCCCTATGTTGTCCTTGGTGTCTTTGTTTGTTGACTTCTCATGATATGATTAATAAAAATTGGGCCTCTCGGTTAATCCCCTTCTCGTTTTTACAGAGTGCATCAGTAGCTCCTGCCAACTCCAGTGTTCAAAGCGAAAGCAGTTCAGTAGTATCGACATAATATAACTACTATGCTGTAGTAAAGAGTTTAGACTCTCGACCGCGGTGTGGATGGTGGTCGAAAGTATGATCCCGTGGTCACTTTCACTCAATGCCTGCAGCATTTCGGAAAGTCTGCGAGAGAAATCTCGGTGCCCAAACACATGAAACACACGCAAGGCCGATTATTGTTTAGGGACAAGATTAGCCCCCAAGTTTGCAAGATTTTCTTGGAACTTTGGTCACATTTATATTTCTTTATTGGTAGCTGTCAACGCAGCAATTATGATGTGGAGCATCATTTCCTCAAGAGCGCAATGAATTATTAATTATGTTGTTTTAATGTGACCAGTTCAAAAGGCACACAATTGTAGTGCTGCTTATACACAAAAAAGGGGACTTGTCACATCATCTAAACCTCTTGTGGTGGTCTCGCAGTACCAGATACCACGGATTTGTACATAGTGCATACACACATTATGACTTTGCTGCCGAAAGCCGAGTCCATTCGGCCAGGAGGCTCTGATTTGGCTCTCTACAGGACGAGGGGATCGAGAGAGCGGGTCCTCTTGCGTTTTCGGCCATAAAGTATCGCCAATGGTTTTGCTACCAGTTTGTGATGAGTTGTTTGTGGTGCCACATGACTACGTACTACCTCTGCTTTCAGTCACGTCTGAAGCCACGCTGTTCTTGGCATGCGTTATGAGCACACAAACTTTATTCTCGCGTTTTCCTGACCCAAAAAGCCCTCAAAGAGAAATCTGGGGACTTCTTAATGGGGAATCTTGCTTCTGAATGTACCTTTGCCTAGGTGCTATGAAGACGGCATGCTTTGATTCGTTGGCCACTTAAATTTTCATGCAGATGGGATCATAGCGGCCGATACAGATGGCAAAGCGTCAGTTTTTTGTCGTCGGTGGTTGGCCCGTGTCACATGCAACATGAGGTTTGCTGTTTCGCAGTGCGTCCTCGGTGCGCAGCCACTGGCACGATTGTAGGCGACGAGAAGATCAGTACGTGCCACATGGGCACCCTCCGCTTACGCGCAGCCCAGCCACAAACAAGAATTTCAGTACAGTCAAGCCCACTTATAACAATATCGGTTTTAATAATATGTCGACAACTTTTGTATGTTTTATATAGGAAAATAACCCGCTTACTACAATGTCCCCATGCCGCGTTATCAGTTCAAACGATGAAGTCTGGGTGCTACGTGTCTGTGCCGAAAGGTAATTGAATGCAAAATCCTTGAAAAGAAAAAGTGAAATGCGAGCCGCTGCACAATTGCCTGCCACCCCAACTGTCAAGGTTGCCAGGTCTTCGGGGGAAATTTAAAGTAGCTAAAAAGTTCCAAAAAGTGCCAAAAAAAGTTGTCACGGTGCAACAAGCCAACAATTGCCAATTTTTGACGCAAAAATAAAGAAAAAAGCAAGAAAGAGTTGTAGTTTCGTGCTTCACTGATGGCAAACAAAAATAACAGGACAAAACAAATGTTATCACATATTATTGTGTCATAATTTACCATAATGGCCAACTGACATTTGATAATTTTCGCCGCCCACTTTCCTGCTTTCTCATAGCCGAAACTGTGTCAACAGTTTCAGTACAATAAGCTCACTGCACGCCGTCCTTGCACCACTAGCTATGACTTCATTTCAAACATTCCCGTGCGAACTATATGACATGACAGACTTCACGCCCTGGTACGTAGTCACATAAGCACATAGACATTGACACCTGTAATGTCATGGCTGCTATGAAGCGTTTTCGGTTGTTGCCATTTCTGTCCCCAAGAACCATGGTCTTCGAGATTCTCTGTAGAGCTAACTGTCACTGGGGGTAGTACTGGGACACCACCTATTACTTCCATCGTCCGAAGGATACAAAAGCATTTCCTTTAAGATTGGTTAATTCCTGTTACTCAGAGGGAGCTGCTTGGGCCTGTTGAATTATCCGTCCATGACAGTCTCAGATTGCCCGAAACGTTGATTTCAGCCAACGAGCGTTGCATATGAAGCATCTCAGGCAGTCCTGGACCAGCGCCTCTTCTGCCTGGACAGCCCAGGACAAGTTCAATAGGCCCACTGACTATATGGCGGCTATGATATGTATATTCAGCTCCTAAATTTGCTTCCGGAGCTTGCAAGGCACAAAAGCACGGCCTTCAAGATCTGGCCAGAAAGTAGCCAAGTCGCCAAAAGCATGATTTTCGGTCGCCAGGAGCCTTTCAACGTAGCCAATTTTGTGAGAAATCGCCAAACTTGGCTACCCTGCCAACTGCTGCTGCGCGCTTGTATGGTCCCTAGAATATATTCTAGGGATCATAGCTCTTGTCTCAAGAGATGCACACCAGCCTTGCACGCATCTCTCTCGTCGCCCTTCCAACCCTCAGAACACGAATGGGCTGCGCTCATAGCTCTGCGCCACGCCAACTGCACTGAGAACGCTGCCGGCGCTGCTACCAAATTGCGCACACGGCCCTCGCAGTTGGTGCTTTATTGTCTGGCCCTCATTCTACGCAATTCTGCGAAAGGATGAAGTCGCAAGCGCTTGCCTTTGTTCATTGCATCGAAGTCGTTCCTGGCCACGTTTTCTCAGCTTCATTTGACTAGCCGTCGAAATGGAAGATGGCTGATCCGCCCACTGATCACTGGCAATGCATGACATTGCCGGTGAAAAGAAAGCGCACTGAAGTGCTTCTACCGATATAACCGATGAGGCGATTGTCGCGAACTTGCTTGCATTGGATAGTGACAGTGGCAGCCACGACAGCAGCGCTGACGCGGTAGGGCAGGCTGCCTCAACATTGTCCCCGCAGGACGACCTGTAGATGATTCAGTCCCTCATGGGCTTGTTTTCACGAGGGACCTTTCGCTTCACAAGATGGAGCACATGGATGCCTTGGCGAAGGTTGTCAGCAAACTTTGCATAGAGCAAACAAGAATGACGGACATGTGGTTTTCTCTAGTAAGTCAGTGGGAATTAAGTACATGGCGAGATGCTTGTGGCGTTCTCGTTCCAGCGTTTATGAATTTCTCAAGCTGAGATGCTGCCGCACCAACCTTCCCGCATATTTTAAAAGGTGCCTCTTGGGGCCACCAAAGTGATGCTTCGGCGGAGCTCGTATGTCACTTGCCGCCCGTGACCCTTTGCAGTTGTTTTAGTAGTGCCATTCTTAAATACATATACATATCATAGCCGCCATATGGTCAGTGGGCCTATTGAACTTGTCCTGGGCTGTCCAGGCAGAGGAGGCGCTGGTCCAGGACTGCCTGAGATGCTTCATATGCAACGCTCGTTGGCTGAAATCAACGTTTTGGGCCATCCGGGACTGTCATGGACGGATAATTCAACAGGCCCAAGCAGCTCCCTCTCAGATTGAATTGACTAATCTTAAAGGAAATGCTTTTGCGTCCTTCGGACGATGGAAGTAATAGGTGGTGTCCCAGTACTACCCCCAGTGACAGTTACCTCTATAGAGAATCTCGAAGACCATGGCTCTTGGGGACAGAAACGGCAACAACCGAAAACGCTTCGACTTACATGCACGTTGCCTTATACCTTTGTATAAGAATTGTTATTCCCCCCCCCCCGCCCCCTATGTAAGCCCCAAGTTGGACCTTTAGGGTAAATAAACGGAAAAAAAATGCAGGTGCACTGGGATTTTTATCAGATGAGCGGAGGTGCAAACGTGAACAGCCTGCGCAGTGCCCAGCCACCTGATGGCGCAAAGCTTAACCAGACAAACACAGAGCTAATATTATAGTAACCAAGTGGATTCTACTTCGCTGCTGGTGTAATTATTGGTAGCAATGTAATCGTGTTGCTGCCGAAATTTTAAACCACCAGCAAAGTAAAATATACTTGCTTACTGCATTATTAGCCCAGCCCAGCGTGTGGGCGCATGGGGTTGCGCGCGCATCGGCAACAAACTATGGTGACCTTAGACGGCCTCGCCTTTGACCTTGACCCCGATAGGCGAAGAAACGCTTCACATTAAAAAAAATTATCAATCACGTGATTCAAACAGAGTACCTCGTACTCACGAGCCGGCCCTACGCACGGCGCGACGAAACATTGCTACGCGTGCGACTACACCGATTTTTCAGAGCGCAGCCCGGTGTTGCGTTGAGCATCGGCGCCCTCAGCGTAACTGAGCGAACGAGCACAGCGAAGGATGAAGTAGCGAACATGGAGCGCAGTGAGAGATGAAAACCGGCGCGAGGAAAGCAGAGGAGGAGGGTATGGCGAAAGCTACGATCGCTACGAGATGGTGCCAGAGTAGCACGCCGTCATCTTTTTACCGATGACGCCATCGATGCTCGAGGCATGTGGCGAGCGCGTCCACCGATGCCATATATGGAAACAAAGCACCGCATATGAATGGAGGTCTATCTGCGGCGGCTGCTGTGAATCGTGCCCACGCGTCACCCACGCGCTGCCTCTCACGATCTCCCGATTAGCGAGGCAGTCGCGCTACAGTGTACTAGAATAGAGTTCTAGTACACTGTAGTCGCGCCACACTTCGCTCCATTTGCAATCTGCCGCACTGGACCGTGTGTCTGCGCAGCCACGCTACTCACAGCGTTCTCTGCCTTATATATATATACACAAAATACTGACAAGCATACTTTTGCATGAGCTGCACTCAAATTTCGCATTAGGGAGTATCGTAATCGCCCCTGAATATACAGCACACGACCTACTGTAATACAGCATATATCCGCTGTCACGCCGAGCTAGGCTAGGGACAAACGGATCGAGCAAAGCGCGTTGTCCTCCATACTGCCTGTGATCAGAACTTCAGCAGCAGACAAAATAGACATGTCTGACGCTATGCATGAATGCGAGCGGGCGAGCTTTCTGGTAGAAACGCGGTTCTTGCGTGGGCTGCGGATGCGCGAAGTCGAGCGCAATCTGGATAGTCTTGTTGCAAGGTACTGAGAGCAGCGCGCCGCTCTATGAATGACAGAAACGCTGGAAAAGGGGTTTATGTTTGAGTTTCCAGATAACAGAATCATGTTTTCTGCTATATTCAAATTGCAATCCGACACTATGATATGTTTGTAGCTTGTGTTTAGGTTATACTTTACGATTTTTCTGACGCATCTTACTTTGAGGAATTAAATTAGTTCATTAATGCCTCTGCGCCTAGCGGACGGCCTGCGTGGTTGTGGTGCGGAACGATTTTACCATAGATGATTTTACGGTGAACGACGTCAGACACAGGACGCCGACACGGATTTTATGCGACAGGGCCCTTAACGCTATCACGTACATTAAAATCTGGGGGAATGTGTGACTTTGCCCAAAAAGTACTACGAAGAAGTTTATTTGCTCGTTTTCCCCTAGTTTTCCTCGTGATCCTTGGATGTTGAAGCTAAACATTTCGACAGAATTGCCTGTGTGGTTGTGAATTGATTAGGACTTTCAGACTGACTCCAACCAAATGAGTGAATTTTATTAGCCCCGCGTTTCGGAGCCTATATATATTCGGCTCCCCCTTCAGGGGTTATTCTTCGGGGGTGGCGGTGTGCAGCTTTTAGAGGTAGGGTGCCTCGATGCGCGCGGAGGGGAGCACGTGCATCGATCGAGGCACCCTATTTAGAGGGTCTTTTATGAAAAAAAGGAGGGGAGAGTACGAAGGTGGGGAGCCTCCATGGTGGGGAGACACTTAATTCAGAGACGGGAAGGCGGGGAGCGAAAGGGTGAAATGGCTGCATGCAGTGGTGCTGGTCGTATGGGATGACCAGTGCTGGGGGAGCTTGACCTGCGAGAGTGCCGTTGAAGGGGTAGGGGGGTACGGGGGGCGCAGACGTTTATTTGGTGTTGGTGACCTCGAGCGGGAATCTACCTGGCTGGGCTATAAAGCCCCTGCATCCACGCACCACCGCCGCGCCGGGCGTCCTTTTCCTCTTTTCGTCATGTCGGTAGATTGCCCTTCACACGGTTTATGTTACCCCCCGTATTCTGAATGTGCCACGACTCCAGTAGTCGTCTTTTTCGCGAGTTCGCTCTGTTTGAAGGATTTGGGTTTCTTGTAAAGCAATCTTGTAGTCTGCGTCTTCAGAATGTTCGGCGACGGCGCTTGGATGTTCTGACGTCGTTCTCGTGTTGTCTGATCCTTTCTTTTAGATTTTTTGTTTCCCCGATGTGCGTACGCCGGACAGTCGGCACAGCTGATTTTGTAGGCGACGCCTTATTAGATTCGTCCGACGATCTCGCCGCCGCCACCATTTGAAGGAGTTGACGGTGGTGGAGAGGAACTCGGTGAACAGGATTTATTTACATTTTTTTACATCTTAGACCAGACATATATCGACAGTCTAGCGTGACTCCCATATGGAGCCCGCAAGACTAACATAAAGCAAACAGCTTACGAGCACACAGCTCACGAGTATATTTCGAGCATGACAACGAGCACTCAGCTCCCGACGACGAGCACGCAGCTCACTACGACGAGCATGCAACGAGCACCGCTCTAGCAGCCGGTGAACGCTGCTTATAAGCACTTGGTCCCCCCTTAATTCCCAGTGGACGGAACGTTCGTCCAGTCATCGTTCGTCCAGTCATCGTTCGACGTCACCGTAGATGACCCGCCCTTTTGTAGGAGAGCTCACAAACACGTGTTGCACAGGTTTCAGTGCCGCACACACACACAGGTGTAAAGGTCCGGAGCCGACGTCAGAGGGGCTTCGTAGAACTCTACTTCGTCCCGGGTGGCGCGGCCGGGTACCACATTCCTGAGCTGACCCCGCGCCACGTGGCTGCCGGTTTATTCGCAGTTCTCTGAAGTGCGCCCCGTCCGGTTGGATAGGAACACGTGCAGCGGGCTGAAATAGCTGGCACGTTGTCACCCTGTACGGCCATTCCTAACAGCCTTGAGCTTTTTCTTTTGGTGGACGATGTCTTGGTTTAGGGAGGAGGATATTGAAAGTGTTTGTCGGTTTGTGCTCAACTTTGAGGCATTCTTTTTTCAACATTCGGCTGAGAGCTTCGCTGGTACCTCTGACGTATGGGATGGACACTCGATCGTTTCTGGGGTGGGGGAGAAGTCAACGGCTGAAGGTCCCGTCGTTTGTTTCTTCTTTTTGTTGTCGGGTTGTTTTTCGAATGAAGTAGCTAGACTAGTGTAGTCATTCCTTTTAAATTCGTTGAGAACCGTTCTCTTTTCTTTCTTTTGATCTGATTCCGAAGAGGAATGAGTTTCGGCTCTTTTGAATAAAGAATTTACAACAGACATCTTGTGGTTTGCCGGATGGTCGGATGGCCCGCGTGGATTGGTTTTCGGTAGATTGAAAATCTTAGAATGCCGTACGTCTATCTGTTCGTGTAACTTCTACATCTAAGTATGGGAGCGATCCGTTCTGTAATTCGCGCTCATATGTGAACTGTATATCTGGGTCTATGGAATTTGTGTCTCTGCAGGTTTTCGACTTGCCCCGTCTTCACGATGCAGAAGCAACCATCCACGTACCTGAGGAAGACTTTTGGTTTCAGGGAAAAGGTACTCATAGCTCCTTCCTCGATATTCTCCATAGTCAAGTTAGCCATGACAACGGAAATTGAAGCCTTCATGGGAGTTCCTTTAACCTGTCTGCAGTAGCTGCCTCGGAAGGTGAAATCGGTATAGGACAGGCACAGTTCGAGAAGGCGGCAGATCTCTACACTCAAGGGGGTGATCTCGCTGAGGGTATCGTCGCGTTTCCTATCCTATCCCTAGTTGCGGAAATAGCCAACTTAATGGGTACTCTGGTGAATAGAGAGATCACATCAAAAGAGCTAGACTAGGCATTGATCATCTTCGATACGTACTTTTGATGTGAGTTTGATAAAATTGTCGGAGTCGCGCACGTGGGATGCTGTCCTTCCGTTGAGTTTGTAGACGTTTGGAGCATGGAGGAAGGAAAAAGATAAAGAGGGAGCATACCGCAACGCGATTGAAGCCGAAATCTGCTGGGCCAGTGGTGGCCCAACACTAGATTGCACGTCAAAGTGCGCGTGGTTTTAGTGTTCCCGTTTTACAGGCTGTTCGAGCCACGGCAGGGCAATTGAACAAGCGCGCCGAATAAAAACTACTGGCATATCTACTGGGAACCAAACGTCTCAAGAAATCTCAATTCTTGCTCCGTGATATCTACAAAAGAGCTAGGTCACGTGTTGGGCCACCACTGTGGCTTCACGGAGCGTTCGCTTGCCAAGGCTGTCTGCGGGACGTAATACTCTCTCCTATATTTTCCCTTTCTCCACAGTTGGGAATAGAGTGTACTACTCTGCTCCATAGCTCCACTCTACGAATGGGCCGAACGGCGTTCTCCCGTTGATGCGCTGAATCGCGTGTGCGAGGACGCTGCGAGCGAACTGGATTGGGGCGGAGACGCGCTTCGCGGCAAATTCAACGTAATTTCGCTTCGGGCGCTGAGACCGAGTGCGCGCGTACACTCTGATAATGGGGCTTTATTTCAACTGCAAACTTATAATGACACCTTTTTGCTACGTATGCATGATTGGGGCATGGGTTATGCAACATTATATCTTCAATTTTGCTGTCGTTGTCGAGTGCGTCGTCTGCTAGCGGCGTGCGTTCGTTGCGCGGACGAGTTTGTGCAGTAAAATTGTTTATGGCTTTATTGCTTTGGTGCGCCCGCGACTCTTGTCAGCCGGTACCAATTGTAGTTTTCGCCTGTTGAACTGCTGTATTTTACACTGTTTTCTAAGAGTAACACGCAATTTTAGCCACAGAAGCTGCCTATCTGCAACATGAAGCTACGTAAGAGAATTTTATTGATATCGTGTCATTTTACGCGCGCTTCTTGGGTGGAATATTGATCAGGGACAATGATCAAAGGTAATAATATAGTGAAATAAACCAGGTTAACTGGGTAGCACGAGAAGATGCATATGGCCAATGCACTTCTAGATAAATCTAAGGATACATAGACATACATATCCACGACACATATGTAGGAGAAAATTATCAAATATTGTAAATGCACTGATTGAAAAAGTGAAAATTGCCGACCGGGATAAGCTTTTTTTTTTTTAAGCTGCACCAGCCCCAGGTGAACCAATAGACTTTCCGGGAAAAGGAACCAAGCCAATTATTGGTTATTGGACGCAATATGAACAACAGTGATAGGGAAAAAAGTATTGCGAAAAGAAGTGTATAGAAACACACACACACACACACACACACACACACACACACACACACACACACACACACACACACACACACACACACACACACACACACACACACACACACACACACACACACACACACACACACACACACACACACACACACACACACACACACACACACACACACACACACACACACACACACACACACACACACACACACACACACACACACACACACACACACACACACACACACACACACACACACACACACACACACACACACACACACACACACACACACACACACACACACACACACACACACACACACACACACACACACACACACACACACACACACACACACACACACACACACACACACACACACACACACACACACACACACACACACACACACACACACACACACACACACACACACACACACACACACACACACACACACACACACACACACACACACACACACACACACACACACACACACACACACACACACACACACACACACACACACACACACACACACACACACACACACACACACACACACACACACACACACACACACACACACACACACACACACACACACACACACACACACACACACACACACACACACACACACACACACACACACACACACACACACACACACACACACACACACACACACACACACACACACACACACACACACACACACACACACACACACACACACACACACACACACACACACACACACACACACACACACACACACACACACACACACACACACACACACACACACACACACACACACACACACACACACACACACACACACACACACACACACACACACACACACACACACACACACACACACACACACACACACACACACACACACACACACACACACACACACACACACACACACACACACACACACACACACACACACACACACACACACACACACACACACACACACACACACACACACACACACACACACACACACACACACACACACACACACACACACACACACACACACACACACACACACACACACACACACACACACACACACACACACACACACACACACACACACACACACACACACACACACACACACACACACACACACACACACACACACACACACACACACACACACACACACACACACACACACACACACACACACACACACACACACACACACACACACACACACACACACACACACACACACACACACACACACACACACACACACACACACACACACAGTCTAATCGAATGGTTCAATGTGGTTTTGGCACGTAAAACCCCATAATTAAATTAGTTAATCGAATATGGTATTTGCTGTTCAGATCGCATTCTACTTCAGAATTCACTATTAAAATTAGCGAATCGCCGTTTCTATTCGAATATGTAACGCATATAACAGCACTTTTGACGTCGTGAAAGTGAGGGCCCGATGCAAGTGAGGACTCTTATTCCGAACGATTGTGCCGCTGGAGAGACGTGGCTGTTGCGCAGAGGCGCACCAGTTCCTGAGAGAATGAACACACTGGTGCTAATTCGGTTCTGCTGAACAAGGACGCAGCTGTCATTGAATATAAACGCCCCGTTTTGGGCCAGCCTGTAAATCTGCTAACTTGATTCAGGCAGGGATAACATTTTTTTTTTACAATCATATATGTCTGCAACCTATTAAAACTGTGTGCTTAATGTGGTACCACACTTATATCTTCTTCGACTAACACAGCAGATCTACAAATATCTCTACGTGTATGTGAGGCATGCCGTGCCTTTAATTGCTTCATATTTATTATTGTCTTTATGATAGTGCACCGGATAACTGAAAGCAGCCGTTTATAATACAGAGGCTAGTTGAGTGGACGTACAGTTCGGAACGACATTGCAATTAGGTATGAAATATAATTAAGACCCTAGAAAAAAATTGGACGCTGCAGCTATACCTCCTTTTTTTTTTAAGACAAATTCTGGCATTTTACGTCTGGCGATAAGAGCATGAAGCACCCTGTTCACTTCTCACCGCCTGGGCTTTTTTTACGTGCACCTAAACAGAAGTACACGAGTGTTTTTCCATATCGTTCCCATCGAATTCGGCGACCTGGTTTGAACCCGTGAGATCGAGTTTAGCAGCGCAACGCCATATCCACTATATGTAGCTAGGCTACCTCGCCGTTTTTTTTTCTTTATTTTTCTTTTGTTGTTGTTGTTGTTGTTAAGCATGGACTGGAAAAGAAATTTCACATGGCTTAGGGGTCAAAGATTAGGATATATAATGGCTCCCTAAAACTGTTTTCGGCGCCCGAGGTCCGACCGCAATAAAAGAACCCGTACCAATTACTCTGCATTCTGTTACGCGAGGAAGACGGAAACATGAATGGACTGTTGCACTGCAGTTTTTTTTTCCTCTTTTTTTTTTATAAGAATACTTCCCGTAAATGTGAGTACAGGGCGCCGGATGGGGCAATATGTTTTATTTCTTTGAAGCGGCAAGCAGGAAGTTTACATATATTTTTGCCTCATGCGCTTCGCAAGACGTACTGATGGAAAACTATATGCGCAGAAATGCACACGAGAGATACATGCTGCTTGAAAAACAAGAAAAATATTTGTTCTCCAGAGGGAACCGTACAATACCGTAGTAGAATGAGAGCCGACACTGCGGCCGCAATGTGCGCGCAATAACCGAGCGGCATTAAAAAAGAAAAAAAAAGTGAAATAAAGAAGAAAGGAATATATATTGCTAAGGCATAAGTACATGTCATATCCAATCATAAACACTGTTTTAGCAGCCTGAACGCATATACCAGCGCGCAGAGTAGTACAAATGACCCATCCTAGAAGTATCGCCAGCACTCTCCAACGGCGCGACCTTTACGCGTCCCAATGCCACATAGAATAAAGAACCAACTTCTGGTCGAGGCCGACGCCGCGTCGCCATTGGCCTAACGGCATCACGTGGGCCCTCGCGCTGGCTTCGTTTGTTTACAGTAGAGTTCACATCCGGTTTAACCGGAGGTAAGTGAATCCGGTCTCGAAAACCGGCTATCCGGTTATCCGGATTTTAAGAAACGGATATTGAGGATATCCGATTTAAATAACCGCTTAGCCGGATATTCGAATATTCGTTTTTACTACATTTTCCCGCTCAAATTAATTCAAGCGCCAGCTATCTTAGTCCAAGCGCCAGTGAATTTAACTCCAATGCGACGCATTCATTATCAGCGCCAAAGAATTTATCTACGCACCACATATTTTAATCCTAAAGCCAGTGAATCTAATACAAAGTAAATATGCATTTGCGGAGGTGTTCTAACATGTTCAAAATAAGGACGAAATGTTATAATATTGCGCCGACCAAACTTAACTGAAGAGCTTTCTTGATGAGCGTTGTCATGTGACAACAAAAATTCCTTTCCTGCGCGATACATGATCTAAATAATACATTGTTATGGAAATTGCTGCCATGAACAGGTCATGTAAAACGTAGCTGTTTGATGGCTTTGCTAACATGCATTGAAACAAAGGGGCGTCCAGCAATAAATCGTTGATTTCTAAAGCTCATATAAACAGGCTAAAAAGAGCGTCACTGACCTCTCATCATTTTGTTTTCTATAAGGCCCGTTGGCATGCATAATAAACGAGCGAGCTTCGTACAATGTCTGCGGTTATAACCACATAACGCTCCTGAGATCACGTTGAAGAGGGTGTTACGGGATGTCACGTAACATTCGCCAGCATATTCCTCATCCTCAACTATATTGATATGGATATCAAACGATTGGGCTTCGAAGGAGCTCCGTGGTCTAGCATACCCATGAAGGGTATGCTAGACCACGGAGTGAAGGATGTCACGTGACCTTGTGTAACTTTCGGAAGCCCACATGTGATTCACAAACACAGTGAGATGGGTGTCAAACGAACGGGAATCGCAAGAGCCATGAGAGGGTACACACGTAGCGAAGGTCAAATCACGTGGGAGACGCTGTCCCCTGACCTCACGTATATTTCGCTGGCCCATGCGTGATTCCCAACCATACTGACATGGGTATCACACGATCCGGCTTCGAACAAGGTCTGCGATGACACGCACTCCCCGTACTTCAGACCACGTGGAAGAGAGTCACGTGACATCACGCAACTTTAGCCAGACCATGGTTAATTACAAACCATGCCGACACGGACATCAAAAGAGCGGGAAAATCAAAAGCTATGCGATGTTGTACACGTAGTTAACGTCAAATCACGTGGGAAAGGGTGTCACGTGACCTCACATATCTTTCGCTAGCCCATGCGTGATTCCCAACCATACTGACATGGATATCAAACGATCCGCCGTCGAACAAGGTCTGCGATGGCACGCACTTCGCGTACTGCAGACCACGTGGAAAAGAGTCACGTGACATCACGTAACTTTAGCCAGACCAGAGGTAATTACCAACCATGGAGGAAGGAAACTGAGGAGAGGCCCTACCCCCTCCGTGCGCTAGGAGAAAAGTGTGGAGGAAATGACGTAGTAGGTTCTGCTCTTTCTTGCTGTTTTTTTATTTATTTCATTGTTGTAGCGGCCACGCCTTTCGAGTCACAATGGCGGCTTTGTTATGGTTATGTGCGCTCACACGTGTTGCTCCGTAGGTTTCATACCGTGGCAAAGGCGCCATGCGGGCAGGTTTGCGTTGGTCTCCGTGTTTTGTTGCGCTGTGTTATCTGGAGCATGCTCTACCGGATGTTGCTGTAGCCAGATGGGACAGGAGGAACTAAAGTTCGTGAAATGAACGCGCATGCAACGCTGTACGCAATATACTGCGCCACGGCAATGGCAATGGACGAAGGAATATCGGCGGGAAATTTTGCCCTCTTTCGCGGAATCATGCTAACGTGCTAACAATTGCTTAGTATTGCTGCGGAGCGCGCGGGTCCGAGCAGCACGGTTGCGTGCAGCGCGGCGTGGTTTCGCGAGAAATGTAAACAAGAGAGGAGAGCTGGCCCGATAGGCGGAGCAACGCCATGAGCAACGCCAACTTGCGGCTTCACTTTAGCTTCACAAAGAGTGACGTCAGGGCCTCTCCTTAGTTTGCTTCCTCCATGTCATAGTGTTTCCTACAAAAATTATTGTAGGAAACTCTATGCTCCATGTTACCAACTATGCCGACATGGATATCAAACGAGCGGGAAAATCAAAAGCTATGCGATGGTGTACACGTAGTTAACGTCAAACCACGTGCAATACTGTGTCACTTGACCTCGCGTATCTTTCGCTAGTCGATGCATGATTCCCCACCATACTGAAATTGATATCAAACGATCGGGCTTCGAACACGGTCTGCGATGGTATGCACTTCGTGTACTTCAGACAGATCACGTGGAAAAGAGTCACGTGACATCACGCAACTTTAGCCAGACCATAGGTAATTACCAACCATGCCGACATGGATATCAAACGAATGGGAAAGTCAGAAGCTATACCATGGGTTACATGTAGTTAACGTCAAATCATGTGGGAAAGGTTGTCACGTGGCCTCACGTATCTTTCGCTAGCCCGTGCATGATTGTCAATCATACTGACATGGCTATCAAACGATCGGGCTTCGAACAAGGTCTGTGATGGTATGCACTTCGTGTACTTCAGACAAACCACGTGACATCACGTAACTTTAGCCAGACTTAGGTAATTACCAACCTTGCCGACATGGATATCAAACGAACTGGAATCGAGAAAGCTATGCGATGGTGTACACGTAGTTAACGTCAAATCACGTGGGAGTGTCACGTGACCTCACGTGTCTTTCGCTAGCCCATGCATGATTGCCAACCATACTGACATGGATATCAAACGATCGGGCTTCGAACAAGGTTTGCGATGGTACGCACGTCGCGTAGTTCAGACCACGTGAAAGAGAGCTACGTAACATCACGTAACTTTCGCAGGCCCATGGGTAATTTCCAACCATTCCAACATGGATATCAAACGAACTGGAATCGAGAAAGCTATGCGGTGGTGCCCACGTAGCGAACCTCAGAGCAGGTGGCGAAGGGTGTCACGTGTCCTCACATAACTTTCACAGGCCCGTAGATGCTTCTCAACCATGTTGACGTGGATAGCATACGAATTCAGAAGGAGTGTTATAAGACATCATGGGGCTTTCTCCAGTAATCTTATGATTTACAGGCATACTGGTATGCATACTAAACGATTAGGAGTCGAACAGCCCGTGTGACTTTTGGCACGAAACACCACGAAAACGGAGGTGAAAGCGCGTCACGTGACTTCACGTAAATCTGCGTTGAACGTGACTAACTGCTTAACCGGTTGCCGTTGATATCACGGCGAGCGGAATTTACCTTGAAGGTGATGTGGTACTGATAGAAAACACCCGCCGTGGTTGCTGAGTGGCTATGGTGTTGGGCTGCTGTGCACGAGGTCGCGGGATCGAATCCCGGCCACGGCGGCCGCATTTCGATGGGGGCGAAATGCGAAAACACCCGTGTGCTTAGATTTAGGTGCACGTTAAAGAAACCCAGGTGGTCAAAATTTCCGGAGTCCTCCACTACGGCGTGCCTCATAATCAGAAAGTGGTTTTGGCACGTAAAACCCCAAATATTATTATTATTATTATTACTGATAGAAAACATGAATTGGTAATGCTTTCCATAATTTTTTTTCTTTCCTCACACACGCACAGGACGACTGAAATACTTGCAAATTCTGGTTTCTATAGTTGCTGTTCACAAATTAACGATGCCATTGAATTGTTGTAATGGTCTCGTTCATCCGGATGCTGTGCTACATTGTGCGTAATTACTGCACACTGAGTCAGGAGCTTCACGGGAAGTGTTTGTAACTATCGCGGGAGCACTGCGTGCTAATAAAATTTATTAAAAGCTTTTTTTTTCCAGTTCCATTAGAAAACGTCACCCGCACCCCAGGAATAGGTTTTTGTTGTTTGGAAATGAAGCTGTTAGGAAACTGAGGCAGTCGTGGTAAGCGATAATAATTTGATATAGACATGTCAGGTAAACAGGTTTGCTAAAGTTCGGTGGTGCCTGCCAGGTTGCTCGTTGCATAAACGGTGCTACATTTTTCTTGTGCACACAATGGTTAACTGAGCTAGCTGCCCCAAATGAGCCACATGTGCTGTAGAGAAATCTAGAAAAATTTGTCACGAGAAAGCGCAGCGATGCAGATTAGAAGGTATTAAAAGACTGGTATCCTTTTGATGTGCATAGTGTACTATTATATGACACTCTCTTGCTATTTGCGCACCTCAACGCATCGCGAAGCGCGTATATAGATTAAAATGGCGAACTGAAATATTAGAAAAAAATAGGAAATATATATGAATGAATTAATGTGTGGTGTTTATTGGCGCAAGGGCCAGGTATGGCCAAATAGCGCCAAGGAAATATATAGTACAACGCTACACGAGTTCAAGCATTGCGTTGTTTGAAGTAGAGAAATAATACCAGGATAATTCTGGCCGATATTATTCTGTTCATATATTCCGTTCCGTCAAGTGGCGAATTCCGGTGAAAGTTGACACTCAACTTGTCCGAGCCAAGGTCGCATGGCGAATATTAAAAAAAAAAAAAAGAAATGACCGTTATTTTCTATTACGCCTAGTCACTTCTGCTCACCCATGGTTCGAAAAGGCGCGTATCTCTTTTCACATACTAAGGAATTTTGTGCAATGATAACGCACAAAGCAGCCCAGAGTTCCCAGCAACGAGACCATAACATTAATTCGATAGCGTCGTTAATGTGTGAAGAGCAACTACCAAAGGAAGGATTTAAAAGCATTTCAGGCTTTCTGTGTGTGTGTGCGAGGAAAGAAGAAAAAATGGCAAGCTTTACCAATTCCTTCCTTGTATCAGTACCACATATGGCTTTCCACGAAAATTCCTCTCGCCGTGAAATCTGCGTCAATCGGTTCAGCAGTAAGTCACGTTCAATGCAGCGTTACGTGAAGTCATGTGAGGCGGTTTTCACCTCTGTTTCCGTGGTGTTGCGTGGCAAAAGACGCACTGGCTGTTTGATTTCCATGCGTTTAATGCGCATGTTGTTACGATGAATGGAACGGATGCCAAGCGCCTGAGACGACGTGCCTGATTGTCCGTTGGGTGTGTGCGACGGGATTATGCATCAGTGCAAATCCCACTCTCGTTTGTCCTACGTTTTTCCCCTCTACACCAGGGAGTGGTATCGCTCCGAATTCCCCTGTGCGGGTTGGCCAGTCGGTTAACCAGCGTGTTCACGCGACGTGACCTACGCTCCCCACCACTACTTCAGTGAGTGGTTTTTCTCCGTATTTCTCTGTGTGGGCTGACCAGTGTGATGACAAGGCCCTCTACCACGGAGAAAGAGAGAATGAGGTTGCCCGGATTGTGTAGCGTATATAAGGAGGTAAGCGAGATGCCACGAACACATCGTCTCTGCCCATGCGTGCAGGATCACGCACGCTGAACGTTAGCTCACTCGTAATGATGCATTAAACTTCTTAGCTTTTACATCATATCATCTTTCCTGTCGGACCCTCAACGATGCTCAATCTGGTTCTAACTCTAAGCAGACGCTGTTGAAGGTCGCCGAAACCCTGTCCCCGAGACATCTTTATGTTTGTGAATCACCGAATGACTGGAGAAAGTCTTGTGAGGGCACGTGACAACGTGACACACTTTATCGCGTGGTCTCACGTGCTTTTCGTGCGTACCATTGCAGAGCGTTTTCGAAGCCAGTTCGTATAATATTAATGTCCAAGGAGGTGAAAATAAACGAAAAATATGATTGGGAGCACCCATGGGCCTGCGAAAGTTATGTGGGGTGTTGCATTTGGAGGCGATCATACCGCTAGCAACCAGTTGTAAGAGTTGAGGAGGACTTTGGGATGAAAACTCTGGGAGGTTTATTTACATTATTTACAGTAAGAGTCAATTAACAGTCTTAAAGTCATTACGGGCCGGCAGCAACTCGGACGCTGCGGACCGCGGCAAGAACTCGAAAGAGATGAATCAAGGAATGCTCTAGGAATGCTCTCTGCTGCTCCCGGTCTGCGTCTTTTAAGCCCTTCGGTGTCTCGAAGACACGTCACGTTCGGCCAATGGGAGAGCCCGCTCGGGTGTCGTCATTTTCGGCCAATGGTAGGCGCCCGCGCGATGGAGTCACACCCGGCAAAGAGAGTCGCTGCTTGGTCCCCCTGCGGTCTTGCCTTGCTGACTTGCAATGCGCCGTCACAATAGATGGATGGGGGCGACGCCGCCAGGTTTTCACGGCGCATTACAGCCGTCTTGCTTCGGGACCCACCTTACCCGCAACAGCGCCAGGCTCTCGCTTCACTTTCGGGAAGAGTCAAGCAGTGAATAGCTCCACCGGCGGCACACGAAGTGGGGGCCGCCAACTTGTTTGCACGTGCCGCGCCTCAGGAATGTGGTATCCGTGCTTCTGCGCTCCTTAATTAGCTGTGGTGCGATTCGATGTGGTCTGGGGAACTCGAAGTAGGCTCAGGAAACGGTCCCGTATATGACAGGGGTCACGTGATACCCCTCGCCACTTAGTCTGAGGTTCGCTACGTGGGTACCACCGCATAGCTTTTTCGATTCCCGTTCATTTGATATCGATGCCGGTATGTTTGCAAATTAACCATTGGCTTGCGAAACTTAAGTGACATAACGTGACTCTTTTTCACGTGGTCTGAAGTACGCGACGTGCGTACAGTCGCACAGCTTCTTCGAAGCCGGTTAGTTTGATATATTCATGTAATTATGGTAACCCATGAGCCTGGCGAAAGATAGGTAAGGTCGCGTGACACGTACCCTTTCCCATCTGATTTGACATTCGCAGCGTGCGTACCATCTCATAGCTTTTGCGATCCTCGTTCGTTTGATAACCACGTCGGTGTGTTTGTGAATCACATGTCGGCTTTCGAAAGGTACGCTAGGTCATGTGACACTCTTTACCACTTGGCCCGACGTGTCTTGCGTGGGTGCCATCACGGAGCCTTTTCGAAGACCGTTTGTTTGATATTCATGTCAGTACGGTTGGCAAAGACCCATGAACCTGGCGAAAATTACGTAATGCCACGTGACACCCTTTTCTCGCGCTTTGACGCGCGTGCCATCGCAGACCTTGTTCGAAGCCCGATCGCTTGATATCCATGTTAGTATGTTTGGGAAACACGCATGGGCTAGCGAAAGATACGTGAGGCCACGTGACACCCTTTTCCACGTGATTTGGCGTTAACTACGTATGCACCATCGGATAGCTTTTGATTTTCCCGTTCGTTTGATATCCATGTCGGCATGGTTGATAATTATCTATGGTCTGGCTAAAGTTACGTTTGTCACGTGACTCTTACCCAAGTGGTCTGAAGCACGCGAAGCGTGTACTATCGCAGACCTTGTCCGAAGCCTGGTCGTTTGATGTCCATGTCAGTATGATTGGGAATCACGCATGGGCCAGCGAAATATACGTGAGGTCACGTGACACCCTTTCCCACGTAATTTGACGTTCGCTACGTGTGTGCCATCGCATAGCTCTTGCGATTCCCGTTCGTTTGACCCCCATCTCACTGTGTTTGTGAATCACCTGTGGGCTTCCAAAAGTTACGCAAGGTCACGTGACATCCTTTACCATGTGGTCTAGCGTACCCTTGGTGGGTACTATGACAGAGCTCCTTCGAAGCCTGATCGTTTGGTATCCATGTCAATATGGTTGAGAATCAGGAATATGCTGGCTATTCTTACGTGAGATCCTGTAACAGCCTCTTCCACGTGATCTCAGATGCATTACGTAGTTATAATCGCATAGATTGCTCCAAGCTCATTCATTTGATATCCATGTCAGCGGGCCTTGTTGAGAACAAAATGATGAGAGGTCACGTGACCAGTGGCGTAGCAACAGGGGGGGCCGGGGGGCCGTGGGCCCCGGGTGCAAGGGGCCAGTGAGGGGGGGGGGTGTCATACATCTGAAGACACCTCTCTTTCCACCGGCTACACCCGGGGAGTGGGGTGACAGAAGGCCTATGGGCCCCGGGTGCCAGACGACCTAGCTACGCCACTGCACGTGACGCTCTTTTCAGCTTGCTTTTATCAACTCGCTCCTGGCTTTCGCCAAGGACGCGAAGCTCCTAGGACGGCTCTGAACACGCCTCCTCCCTCCTCTTCCTATTCCCCATTATAGGCCTTCGAGCCATCCCTCGATAATTACATCTTGCCACCACCACCACCACCACCACCACCACCATCATCATCATCATCATCATCATCATCATCATCATCATCACCAGCACCACCACCACCAGCTTTAGCAATCAACATTTTGTTGCGGGACGCCGCTTTGTTTCAATGCATCTCAGCAAAGCTATCAAACTAGCTAGGTTTTGCATGACCTGTTCATGGCAGTAATATAATGTCCATAACAATGCAACATTTTGGTGCTGTATCGCGCGGGAAAGGAATTTTTGTAGCCACATGACAATGCTTTAATTAAGGGTTCGACGAAAGTTCGTCTGGTCAGGCATGGAAATGAAGGAATTACGGTCTAATCTCAGCGAGGCACTGTCGCGCGTATTTTCGAAATACGATTTGCGCATTGCCCACATCCCGACCAGCAAGCTCCGGAACCAGCTCATGAATGTGAAAGACAGGTTGCCTGTTGAATCATTCCCAAGAGTTGTGTATAAGATACCATGCGCTGATTGCCACAGAGTATATATTGGTGAAACAGGGAAGTTCTCCAGACGCCTCAAGGAACATAAACGTGGTGTAAGAAATAATAGCCACACGACGAACGCCATTGCCGAGCATGCGCATGAACATAATCACAAGATTGACTGGGACAATGCCACTGTTGTTGCCAAAGAAAAGAACGTGTCATCCCGACGGCTGCTAGAATCTCTAATCATTCAATCGACGCCAGCTACAATGAACCGGACACTAGGGACTATGTCTGCCGTTTACGCACGTTCATTACGTCACGTGCTGGCTATAAAAGTGACGACGATTTCTTGTCAACTCAGTGAACAAGGAACCCGTACGCGGTTCCGATACGTCAGATTATTCATCAGACTTGGTCAGTGACCGTAATTCCTTCATGACAATGCTTTTCAAGAAAGCTCTTCAGTTATGTTTGGTGGGCACAAAATTATTACATTTCGTCAATGTTTTGAACTTGTATAACACCTCCGCAAATGCATCTTTGGATCAAATTCACTGGCGTTAGTATTAAAATACGGGGCGTGTAGAATAAATTATTTGCACTGTGATTAAGTTGACTGGCGCTTCGACTACATAGCTGGCGCCTGGAATAATTTGAGGGGAAAAAACTGCAGTACTGTTTTAGATAGCACAGCAGTTCGGAAAGATAAATTTAAAACAAAAGGCAAGGAGGTTAACGAGACAGGATGTCGTGTTTGCACGAGCGGTTGCAATAATAACTACAAATCTAATACAAAAGAGTAAGAGAGGTAATTTGGGCACAAGTACAGATGAACAAATACCAGGGTATCCGAATAACCGGCTATCCGAATATCCGGTTACAGATAACCGAATTACCAACCACATAACCGGTGAATCGAATAATCGGATTTTCCGCAAAACCGGTTTGATGTTGCTGCACTAGTTTTTAGTCGCGCTTCAGCGCCATTTTCGCTTAAGAGGAAGCTTTAGCTCGGGTGTTCCTATCTAAATACATGTAAAAGGAGAATCCGTTTTTCTCAACAACCACTGCGCCAAATTTGACGAAGTTTGTTGCATTTAAAAGGAGAACTTAGAATCTAGTGACTGTTGGTTTCGAATTTTTGAGTTAGGTCGGTAATTTTTTATTAAAAATTGTCAAAAATAAAAAAAATTTGAAAAACGAAACTATCAAGTTTACAACTCTAACTCAACAACGAAAAATGATAATACAATTCAGTGAATTGAATCTAATAGTGCATCCAAGGCGGTCAAAATTGATATGTTAAACATATCAATTTTGATATGTTTAACATAACATTTGGTCAAATTGATATGTTAAACATATCAATTTAAACATATCAAATTAGTGATATGGAAATACAACTTTTGCAGAACCATTGTAAACATTGTAAAATTGTAAAATTGTAAAATTTACGTCAGATGTAAAATGACGTATCAAATTTGTCCGCTTTGAATGATCTATGTTTACAGAACCGCAATATCTGTCCTTGATGTAGAGCTATAAATTTATAAACTTCGTGCTTCTATTTTTTTTCGAACGGTCGAATATTTAAAAATTTGTTTAACAAAATTCAGGCCCTAAATCGAAATTCCGCTTCCAACAGTCACTAGAATTTAACTTTCTCTCTCAAATGCAACAAATTTCCTTAAAATCGCTCGAGGGGTTATCTCAGAAAAACGTTTTGCGTTTTACATGTATTTGAATAGGCCGCGTCGGAGTTGGGCCCGAGACACGGACACCGTGACTTTGAGGCACGAGAAACACAACAGCAATCGCCCACCTCTGAGCCTTTGCGCGTGCTTACAAGATTGGCAAGCACGCTCGTTGGCATCACTGTAGCTTGTAATACTCTTTCGAACCTTCAGGATGGATGGATGTTCTGAGCATCCCCTTTGGAACGGGGCGGTGGGTTGGGCCACCAAGCTCTTGCTATTATACTGTCTAATGTCCTACCTAGGTTAAACAATAAAAAAAAGGAAAAGAAAAGAACACGATGAACTCCCACAAGCAAATTTTCTGATCCCCTATTGCGAACTGGGCTTTTGTACGTCTCCGTTTTTTGTCGTTTCCCTACTTTTATTCCACCAATCCTCCAATCGGCCTCTTACTAATCCCTATTGCGGATATGCTTACTTTTCCACTGCTCTCGCTGAACCCAAGGGCTTCAAGGAGGCCAGTGGTGCCTAAATCGACCGCTGGGTAGACGTCTTCAGATTCTAATAAAACATGCTCCATCGTTTCCCTAGGTATGGTATGGTATGGTATTCCTTAATCGTTTCCCTAGCTTTACCGCAGCAAGCCCATGCTTCTTCTTCCTTCTTATATCTCGCCTTATAGGTGCGTGTTCTAAGGCACCCCGATCTCGCTTCGAAAAGTAATGAGCTTCCCTTTGAGTTATCATAAATTGTTTCTTTCCTGATTTCGTTTTTTCCTCTTAAGTAGTTACTCATGGCAGGTTTATTTTCCATTGCTGCCACCCATGAGATTATTTCGGTTCTCTGACTTTTCGCTTGACGTTCTTTGTTGCTGTGTTGCCCACCCTACATGCCGCATACTTGCTGGTATGCTTCCTAGTCCTTTTCCTCCACTGTTAATCAATGTTTTTCCTGTACAGATACCTCAACACTCTCCCAGCCCATTTACTTTCTTCCATATCCCTCAGTCGTTCTTCATACTCAATTTTACTGCGAGCTTCCCTCACTTCAAAATTAGTCTAGCCTATATCACCCTACACAGCTTCATTTGTAGTCTTCCCGTGAGCGCCCAATGCGAGGCGACCCACTGACCTTTGGTTCACATCGAGTCCTGATTGTACCCCTGATTTAAAGCAAACAACCGCATTTCCAAAAGTAAGTCCTGGAACCACTACACCTTTCCACATACCTCGGAGGACCGTACCTATTGTATCCCCATAGCGCTCTGTGCTTCCATTATGGCTGCATTTCTCTTCCCCTTCACTGTTATTGTTTTTTCCTGTGTTTCCATATATCTATTGCCTTCGTTTATATATTTATATTCTGTTACCCGAGCTATTTCCTGGCCCTGTATCGCCACTGTCTGTTCACTGTTTTCATTGAACACCATAACACCTGATTTTATAACACTGAATTTCAAACCTAAATTGTTGCCTTCCTGTCCACAGCCAGACGTTGCAAATCACTTTGCTTATTAGCTAGCAACACAATATCGTCCGCATAAAATAAACCGGGAAGCTGCTGCTCTACTACTGTTCCCCCTTGTTTCTATGAGAGATATTAAACCAGATATTACTTCCTTCTAGCGCCCTCTCCAGCCTCACCATGTACATCATAAACAGCAGTGGGGATAAAGGGCACGGCTGCCTCAGTCCTTTGTTGATACGAACTTTCTCCTCGCTCCTCACCCCTTCCCGTTCAACGCAAACGGTATTTTCTAGGTAAATATCTCTAAAAATCTGCAGACAATCGTAACCTAAGCCTTCGCCTTCCAGAATATCCCACGAAATGTTGCGGTCTACGTTGTCATAGGCTCCTGTAATGTCTAAAAAGGCCACATACAACGGTCTGCTTTCTACTTTTGATATTTCAATACGCTGAGTAAGAACAAATTAGTTATCATCTAAACGTACGCCTACCTATTCTGAAGCCAGTCTGAAGTTCTCCCAAAATGCCATTATTCTCTGCCCATGCTTGAAGCTTTAATTTGATTGCCTGCATTGCTAGCTAGCCTGTATATTACCGATGTAATGGTCAACGGTCTATACAAGTGAATTCTATCGTTCACCCCCTTACCTTTATAAATTAAATTCATTCTACTTTGTCGCCAACTCTGGTATTCCTCTATCTTTCAAAGATTTTTCCACTGCTTTCACCAGAGCTTCCTTACCTTTTAGTCCTAGTTTGTTAATCAGCCTAACGGGAACCTCGTCTAGCCCTGTGGCTGTGCGCTTAGGAATTTTCTCTTCGGCTTTCTTCCAGTTGAAATTTGTGAGCACCAGCTCCTTTTCCACCTGGGTCTCTTTCATGCTCTTTTTTTCTTCAAATACAACCTCGGCATTGCCTTGGAAAGATTCGGCTGTTATTTTTCGGATGTAATTTATTGCCGCTTCTCCTTCCAGTCTGTTTCCATCTTCGTCTAGGATATGTTGTTGTATTGTTGTTGACTTCCTGCCTTCAGAGCAGCGATCGTTTGTGCCCTCTATGGGCCTTAATTTTTTGTATGCCATAGCGGCCATAGCTGATACGCGCCGCGAATTCACATGGTAAGGACGGCGCGGATTATTTACGCTGCTGAGGGCTTGCTGGAGGTCAGGATGTTGGCATTCGATCGTAAATGTGTTATCTACAACCACTCGCAACAGCATCTTGCGACACTCACTTGACAAATGTTGCGTACCTAATTGTAGTGCACGCGATACATTCGGAGTCGCCATGGCACAGCGTTAGCGCTCGTTCAGATACTTTGAAAAATTATCAAAACAGGAAAAAAGAAAAGCTGCCGTCACTGAATTTGTATAACCATCCGTATAGAAATTCTATGCTGTATACGAAATTACTCGGAGCTAGAAAGCCAACGCGAACGCCTGGAGCGCACCGCCTTCTATGCGTGCAAGCGCCTCTGCCACGCTCGAGCGGTGTAGGCGGCGCCACGGTCGAGGAGAGAGAGCGTGAAAGAGAGGATAAACGAGAAATGAAGGCGGAGGAGGAGAGTGTCGCTACTTTACGTATATTCTAGGTACCATAGTTTAGGAATAGACATGGGCATAGATGTGAAAGTCTATGGTCTATGGTTTAGGGAGTTTTAAATCCACTTCGAACGAAGCGCCGCCACTGTATTTCGTCGTCGCGCGCCCACGTGCGCGCGCCTCACTGCAAAGCATGCGCTGCCCATGCGCTGCCCCAGCCTCTCGTCCCATAGAGTTTCTATGGCTCGTCCCACTCAACCATGGAAGAAGGAAAAAACTCAACCGTATTCTAGTACACTCTAGTTGGGAGTAAAACAAAACCTGACAAAACCCCTCCATACACGTTTTCGCGTGTGTGGCGCATGGATGGAGGGGCTTTAGTTGGGAGGGAGCCAGAGTTGCGTTTTGTAGACTTCGCTCTTCGTCCACTAGAGGGTCTAAAGTCTTCCTGATGTCATAGCATCATAGCTGTCTGGAGCTAATGGGACTTCTGTACCAGCGTAATAGTGGCTCACCGTCGACGTTGTATCTGTGGTTGTATGCACTTCATGGTGGGCGTCAAACGAAGTCATTTTGGTGTGTTTACGGCGGCGTACTGCCTGAGTATTCAAGCTGGTTAAGTCATAGACCACGTATACGACGTAGTACTGGACTTACAACTCGGCGGGAGGCCACTATTCCGTACTGAAGCGTTGCCTGTGGACATCCCGAAATGGTACGCACTACGTGCATTTGTGTGTATAAATAATCTGTATACCCCAAGTAACAGTTGACGGCTGTATAAACGAAAATCATTTTTGTAGCTCCTTTTAGTTGTGTTTGTTGTCTGTCGCGAGAACTCCGTGGAACAACCTCTAGGTCACTAACTCGTTGACCTTACATGGGTAGCAAACGCAGACCTCGTCAAAGCTTTAGTAAATTTCTGCGCATATTATATCAATATAGTTGGCGAAACGGCATGACCAGGCGTATAGCGTTAGTGCATGGCCAGTTTAACGTGTGTCACTGCGAGAGATGGTTTGTAGGTTTGTCGGCAGATAATGCACACCCGCGTCAATGCTGATCATTGCTTGTTGGTTTACGATCTATTGTAAATACATCTCTCGTGTGTTTAGTTCACCCTGATTAAAAAAAAATTCATATCTTGCAGCCTCAGACACCACAAGCGTCCCCGCAAGAAGACCAAGAAAAACTACTCGATGATGCGGCCAGCATTGTCAAAGTCCAAGCATTTCACATGAAACGCTGTCTCGATAAAGGAAAGCTTATGGAAGCATTAAAACATGCTTCTAACATGCTCGGTGAACTTCGCACTTCTCTCTTGAGCCCGAAGAGCTACTACGAGTTGTGTATCCTTTTCTTAGTTCATGGATTTTGATATGTGAAGATGCATGCAATTTTCACTGCAATTTTTTTTGCATGGATAATGTTGTGACGGTTTCCTTAATTATCTATTTAGATATGGCGGTTACTGATGAGCTGAGGCATCTAGAAATTCACCTTCTAGATGAAATTCAGAAAGGGCGCAAGATGTCTGATCTCTATGAGCTTGTTCAATATGCTGGCAACATCATCCCTCGTCTGTAAGTTTCTTTGGCTTCCACTTTACTGGCGTGAAACTTTTTCGAATGCAGGCAGTCATGCTCACTGCTTACTCTGTGGCCAGACTGAACTAATGTTGTACTGTGCAAGGCAGCTTGCTTAGTGGTCTTAGTAACATGCTTAAATACAAAATGAAAAAAGCAACGCCTTCTTAGTCCCTGGCTGTCTTTATTGATGCTACATGGGAAAGGGCAGTGCATTGCTGTAAAATGGTGCACACTTTGACTCTTGCTGTGTAGGCTGTATTTTGTTGTCCGAATAGTTAGTTGAAACTTGATTTAACGAAGTGATGACCATGCTTGAATTATTTTGTTAAATCGAGAAGTTTGTAAAATCGAGAAAGGGATTGTTCGGTCCTTCGAAATCTCAAATTGTAATGTTGCAACACCCAAAAGCTGCCACGGCATTGTATTTGCTGCTAATCCACGCTTGCGTGTTGACGGTTGACGCTGCTGGACTTACCACTTAACACTTTTCTTGCAATCCTGTATTGCTCTTTAAAGCATGAGAGTCAGCCTGGGTTCATCTTGAACTCATGGTACCCAAGAAAGCAGGCAAAGCTATGTGCTTTCTGTTGGACCACTTTCCCGGTCCTTGCATGTCCATAAACCACATAAAGAGGGCTTCCTCCAGCTTTTCGTGTAGTGTTATCTTCAACATCTTTTTCTTGGATACATTCCCAGACAAAGCGGCACGCATGATGGCATCTTAATGCCATCTGGTAAGTAAGAGCGCTACTGACTGACATGTCCGTTGTTCCGTGCGTAGGCGCGGCGTGCAGCCGCGTCAAAATAAAGCTAGGGCCGTGACTAGGACACTGAGACGTTTTAACGCTGTAGCGTTAGTGTGCCTGCTTGAAGAAAAACCAATCTTTGTCAAAATTAGAAAGAAATCACTTTTTTTTTTTTTACTAATTTATCGGAGTTTGGTGGCCAAGTTTCGTTAATTCGGGTTTGTGTCAATGTTGAACCCTATACGTACCTGCCGGGGAATGGAAGTTTCTTTGTTGAATTGGGAACTTCGTAAAGTCGGGTTTTGTTAGATAGAGTTTACCTGTATTGGTATATTATTTGGGGTACGGTGTTGGTATAAAATGCTATGTAATACTTTCTGCTGGTCATATGGCAATAACCATCCACCATCTCAGTGCATAAGCTGCTTAAGTATCTATTTATTTATTTATTTTATTTATTTATTTTACAAGTACTGCCAGCCTTGTTACCAGGCCTTAGGCAATGTTTAATCCTCATTTTGTGCTTCTTTTGTACAACGTAAATTCTGTCAACTTGGAATTACCATGCTTGTATAAGGAGCATTTCGACATTAGATTGAATTCCTATATACAAAAATATAGAACAGACTAGCAATGACTTTGAAGGTAAACAGCATAAAGGACGATGACGGACAGAAGAAATGGACACACGCCACAAAGCACTGGATAACAACTGGAGGATTTATTGTGATGACATTAACAATAAAAAAGAAAAACAACCAACATGTGACAGCAAGGAACATTGTTGCTTGATCAAACTAGCTTGAGGAAAGTTATTAAAAAAAAAAGAAATGTGCAGATTCCCCTGTGCTGATCTTTATGCACTGTCAAGGTAACTGATCTTTTTTAGTTAGAGCTAAGGATGGGGTATGCACACAAGCATCACCTCTTTTATTAATTGTGTATGCTTCAGCGATCAGGTAACCGTATGTGCTACGATAACATCCTGGCACCTTGCACTTTGCAAAGTCTGGAGCACAACTGCAGGCATTGCAGTGAAGAGCCATGTTGCTGCCTTGTGTTTGGCAACACTTGTTGGCATGCTCACTGAGCTGCTGGTTAAGACAGCGACTGGTCTGACCTATGTAGATGTTTTTACAGGAGAGCAGGACTTCATAGACGACTTTGACTGTACACTTCACGAAGGACTTTGTGTGCTTTGTGGTACACACAGCCTTTTTGGGCCCTGTTGTGTTGACGCGTCTACATAGTCAACTCAGCTTGTCGGGGACTGAGAAATGAACTTTGACTCTCACTCTATTGGAAATTTTCTCGTTCTTGTGGCGAAAGGCTGTGTATGTACAGAAAAATGCTCGTCTGGGACCTTCTCTAAGTTTGCTGGATGTTGCTAGTCTACCAGAGAAGCTCAGTGAAAAGCTCTTTGGCTCGGAATTGGAAGTCAATTTTCTGGGTAACCTGTGTTCTGCAGTCTTTCCACTTGAGCCTTGAAGCTGAACCCTACCTCGTGATGGCATGGCCAGGTGAGAGCTTTCTTGAGCATGGTGGTGCCAACAGCATGCTTGACAAGTTTTGAGTGGGAAGAGGGGAACAGGAGCAGGCCCTTTATGGTGCAGGGTGCATAATGCCAGCAAACGTGGTTGTCGAGTCTGGTTGTGCTCCAGACATTACAAAGTGCGAGTTGATAAGACGCTGTCGCAGAACATAAACTTGCCTGTAGCTGAAGTGTATGTGATCAATAAAAGAACTGAGGCCTGTGTGAGCAGCCCATCCTTAGCTCTAACTAAAAAACAGATCAGTTACGTTGCCAGTGTGTAAAAATCCACGCTAGGGTCTCTGCATATTTTTCTTTGTACCATTTCTTTTTCAATAACTTTCCTCCTGCTAGTTTTCTCATGTGACAATGTTTCTTGCTGTCACATGTTTTTTTTTCTTTCTATTATTGCTGTCATCACAATAAACCCTCCAGTTGGTAGTCTTCATTTCATGGTTTTTGTTCATTTCTTCTGTATGTTGTCATTCTTTGCACTGTTTTACCTTCAAAGCCATGTCCAACTAACTAGCCCAGCGTTGCATGCTTCTGCAATATAGTAATGAATATAGGGGAAAATAATCATGGGGAGGCCCCGCCTGCACTGTAGCTAGTGGCATATACATGAATGTGACAAGTGGTGCATTGCATCGCATTTCCAGCCCATCACATTCATGTAAACGGCGGCAGTGTGCTAGGAAGGTGAATAGCATTGATGTGACAGGAGAGGGTAGTTCGAGATAGTACAAGTTGTCTCGCATGGTGCATGTAAACGATGGTGTGTTGCACTGAGAGAGACAGAGACAGCTGCCACCATGTGCTCCCCTCCACTTGCCGGTGGAATGCAAATACCTGAAACAGGTTTCAGCTTGTTTCGGATGAGGGTGGATGTGCCATATGTAAATGCTGTCACATGGCAATTATTGGGGTGCGCTAAAGAAGGTGACACACTACTGTTACATTCATGTAAACATAGCTACTGTCTTGCAGCATTGAGAGAACCTGAAAGATCCCATGGCTAGTTAGAAATAGTGTACTAGATCAAAAATGTATGGTTAACAAAACAAAGGTTTCAAGAGAGAAGGGCATTAAAACTTCGGACATCATGGCCCTGTCTAATAACTTTATATGTAGTCATAGCTATTTCAATGCGTACTCTTCCTTGCCTTTGTTTGAGAGGCTTGAAGTTACTGTAGTCTTGACTTTTTGCGTACATATTACTTTTCTAAGATAAAAAAGTCAAAGGAACCAGTCCAAACACCCTGAATTATGCCCGGGTTATTGGCTTATCCCTGAAGCATACACTCAGAAAAGGGAGCAGATGTCTCCATGACTATACAGCTAGAGTTCATTAGCCATGCATGTGGTGTAATCAAGGTAAACCAAAAATTTTTATCCGTGGCGTCTGAGAAAGGTGATACGGTTCCTATATAGTCACTTTTTTTTACTAAAATTTTATTAATGTGCCTATTATGTTTATATAAAAACATCTAGTTCATGGACCTTTGTTACAACTATGAGAATTATGGGGCCCCATCTTCATAATGTGCCCAATGTATAACTATCCATGCAATAAGAACTTGCATGGATGGGAAGTGCAGTAACCACAAGTAGACAGTTGCATTCTGTACACATTGTAGAGCGTGGATGCAGAATCTTACGGAAGACTGCACAAAAGTGTAAAAACCAACCTGTGTTGCAACACAAGAAAACAGCATTTTAATGTTGTGCAACGACACTGAGACAGTGTAGAAAAGTGCTTTTTTCATTGCAGTTTTATTGTTAGAATATAAAGTTTGCAGGAGTTAAGGGGTCCCTGAAACGGATTGGACAGATTTTGTAGACACGTAGGGCATAGCTACAGTAAACCATTGGTGCCACAATTTAAGTGAAGTGTCTTATATTAAGAGAGCTACAGACGATTACAAGTTGCCCTCCTCCCTAGACATGCTTTTCCACCTCAACACGTTCGCCGAGTGATCAGGGCTAACATCCGCCTTCACTGGCTCTGCGTCATGATCTGACGTCATGTCTGCTAGTTACAGTTGTCTTAGAGCCAGCACGCGAAGCCCCTTCAACCTCTCCGCTAGCTGCCTGGCCGTCGATCTCCCACAAGAGCTATCCAAGCAGCCAGCGTTCTGTTGCAGTGCCAAGCGTGTACGGTATTCTGGCAAACGCAGGCGAGCTGGCCGTTTTGGTAGATGGGTGGAGGCTTAAGCTAAAGCCCCTCTATTCTACTACCGCTGTGATGAAGGGCTTTAGTGTAAACATGAGCTGCCTGCATGGTGTAGCCACCTGGCCGCACAGAGCTTAACCAGCCAAAGACAGAGCTACTATTGCTGGAACCCAGTGTAAAACATTTTAAATATTTGCACAAAAATTTGCACCATCAGCAAAGTAGAATACACTTGTTTACTGCTATGTTAGCTATGTGTTTGTCTGGTTGAGCTTTGTGCCACCAGGTAGCTACACTGTGCAGGAAGTTCACGTTTGTGCCTCCACTCATTCAGTAAAACATCCAGTCTGCTTGCGCTTACCTGCATACTGGACATGCTAAAGCTCTCTATTATGGCAGTAATCTTCCTGTGTGAAGTGATTGCTGCCAACGCATAGATGCTGGCGCTGATCAGATACTGACAGTCCGATGCGCTGCAGCCACTCTGCTCATCTGCTGCCTTGCCGAAGGACACGATGTTGCAGCTTGACATAACGGTGATGGCTACATTTGCAGTCCACAATGCAACAAGGGCGAACCATGATGCTCACCCACTGTAGTTGTTTAGTGGCTATGGGGTTGAGTTGCTGAACGCAGGATCGAATCCCGGCCATGGCGGCCGCATTTCGATGGGGGCAAAATGTGAAAACACCCACGTACATAGATTTAGGTGCACATTAAAAGAACCCCAGGTAGTCCAAATTTTCAGAGTCTTCCAGTACGGCACGTCTCATAATCAAATTGTTTTGACATGTAAAACCCCATAATTTAATTTTTAAATTTTCATTCTCATGAAAAGAAAGCTCAAGTCCGACACTGACCACACAGCTCGCGTCACCATGGAGCACGTTGGAACACAAGCAGACGACACTTGCGCTGTGCCAGAAGTGCTTGAGTGCAGTGATTAGTTGTTTTGTATTCTCCTTCTGCAACTTTTTTTAATAAAAACAAATGAACCAACGTTCCAACTTTTACAGAGAACATTTGTTCACCATAAAGTAGTAAAAATTATCAATGACGTGACCAGGGTAGCCAATCGGATAGCTCGCCAAACTGATGTCAGTTCGGCCAAACGCGTCGAGATGGGGCGACTGAAATGTCGGGGGAGCGGCGTTGCTGCGATCGGTAGCAATGCATATTTTTGAAACCCTATAATAAATAATCGTATCATAAGAAGCCAACACTGACGCCAAGGACAACATAGGGGAAATCACTTGTGCTTAATAAATGCAATGAAGAAATGATAAATTAATCGAAATTAAAGTAGATGAAAAAACAACTTGCCGCAGGTGGGAACTGAACCCACAACCTTCGCCTTTCGCGTGCGATGCTCTACCAATTGAGCTACCGCGGCGTTGTTTCCCCGTCCACTTTCTTGGATATTTATGTCTCCTAGTAGAACCCTGGGAGTGTTAGCCAGCGCCACCACCCGCAGACCTTGGCGGTGGATGTGGAACGTCCTTTTTGCCGCAGGCGTCACGAGAACGTGATCTTTTTTGCGGATGGGTAGAATGATGCAGGATGATAAAAATTGCTGTTATGCCCTGTATTATGAAAAAATGACCTTCCATGCTAGCTAGCTCTTAAACTGGTTTCCTAATTTTTCATTCAAAAAATAAACATGGACTACTACTATTAGGAAGGTTAAAATTATCATAATTGGTAGTTTAAACATAAAATATGTGGTTTCCAAGTCTCATTTCGGAAGTAGGTGTAGGTGTCTGACTAGGATTTGACGCATCTCATCTTTTCCTCTATCTCCCCCCTTTCACTCTCTTTTCCTTTTTACCCCCCTTAACCTTTCCCCCCCGGGCAGGTTAGCCAACCGGAGTTACCTCTGGTTAACCTCCCTGCTTTTCTATGCATCATCTCTCTCTCTCTCTCTCTCTCGTGTTTTTTCTTACAGAAAATTGACTTTGATCAGAATCTGGGGCACCTGAAAAGTAGTGTATTCAGGGTGTCACTTGTGCTCTAATGAGTAGTGTTAAACCCTGAAGTGAATCGCACATTGGAAATTGTGCAAATTAGCTTGTTTATAGCACATGTTTACATAGCTGCCAAATAGCACACACAGCTGAAATCAATCCATGGTTACATGCACAAACATTTCATTTTCTATACCATTGTTTCAAAAGGTGACCCAGCTTATTGACCTTTCTAACAGGAGGTTCCTTGGCATCCATAATCTATTGCCAGACTGTTGTGAGCTTGCTTGAGCACCTGATGAAAGAAGAAGGCAGCGACATGTGCTTTGCACTTGCTCACAGCTGTCTAAGCCTTGGTGTAAAGGATAAACCTTGGTGTAAAACACAAAACTACTCATATCAATCAGATGTGGCTGTGCTTTATTATTGTGAGAGCATATGAACCCTAGAGGAAGCTTTTTTCAATATAAACTCCTGAGAAGGAAACACTTTCATCAAAGCTTTTGGTAAACTTTCTTAATGCACAAATTTTTAGAATAATTAGGTTTAGTCGATAGTGTCTTGCGGTTATTATCTGTTATGGGCCTGTCTAATATTCTCCTTGAATTTAATTTCTTGCAATTTGTCTTAATCTACATTACATTGTATAAATGCCAGTTTTATCTCAGTGTGGGCTTTTCTTTTTTTTGGTAAGGATGTGTTGCTAACATATACAGCTCACTGTGTGTTTGGATTTCCTAGTCTTGATATTCTGGTTTCAAATAGCTATTTCCCATCACCTGAATGTCTTGCTGTCCTTTAAGCATGTCCTTGCCATTCACAGTATACTACAGCATGTGCTTTCTTTTGATAGATATCTTCTAATAACCGTTGGGTTGGTTTATATGAAGTCAAATGAACACTCTAAAAAAGACATCCTTAAGGACCTTGTGGAAATGTGCCGTGGAGTGCAACACCCACTACGGGGGCTCTTTCTGCGCAATTATTTGCTGCAGTGCACACGCAATATTCTCCCTGACAATGAAGAGGATGCAGCCCTGTAAGTAGCTGTGGTGTCACATCAGTATCGGTCAAGATGGCTGTAATGGCAGATTTGTGTAGCATTATCTAAATTCTATGCTATTTAGCCAAACAAGGTACAGGAATATGCATCTAGTGTCCCAAGGAGTGGTCAGAAGTCTGTAAATTGCTTGTGGAATCAAATTCTAATGCTGTCGTATTTACCTGTGTGGCAGGGTGCAGATGACATCTATAGAGAGACATCAAACACCACATGTCATTTTCAGTGCTCTTGCAACACAGGTGTGGTTTATGCATTATTATAGCAGGTACTTGATTATGGTAACTAGGTAACTGCAGTAGAAACTGAATACCTTTCTGTGGGAAAAAAAATGTGTAGTTTTAAATCAGTTTTCCAGTGTCACAAAAGTAGGTGGCTACATAACTTTTTTCTTTTTCATCTGTTCATACTTATGTTGCACAGTATGAAAGTTCATTTCACTCCACTTCAGAGTACCTCTTGGTATTTTCCAGGAATGATGCAAACCTGAATGCTGATGGAGGGAAAGTTGAACTGCTGATGTACACAAGGTAATTGTCTAGTATGAGTTTGCAGTTTTAAATTTCCAACTGCAAGGAGAACTATTTCTGTAAGGCAGCTGCTCAAAGCGGTCTTGTTGCTGTTTTTTTCCAGAGACAGCGAAGTGAGTGGAACAGTGAAAGATTCTGTAGACTTCGTTCTTCTTAATTTTGGTGAAATGAACAAATTGTGGGTGCGGATGCAACACCAAGGCCATTCTCGGGATCGAGACCGCAGAGAAAAGGAACGCCAGGAGTTGCGTCTGCTGGTAGGAACCAATCTGGTGCGTCTCTCTCAGCTTGATGCTGTGGACATGGAACGCTACAAGAAGGTAGGCTGCTGTGCTAGTTATTTTCTGCATAAATGTGGACAGGTTTTCCTTGTGATGAATAAAAGGTGCGATGAGAAGCATCAAATGACGTCTGATGTTTTGTAGGCTACTGGCATTTTCAAATGCACACAAAGTTTGCATAGCGTTCCATTACGCTTCTGTCGTCTTAACCAGAGGCAGCATGGTTATGACAGCTGCAAAGGACAGTGCTGAATTCAAGCACCAAATATCCTTCTAGTCAGCTTACAGAAAATATTCTGATGCTTACACCTTGTAATCCTTGCTTACTGCATCATAGGTAGTTGACTAATTTCGTCATTGGTCTTCAGTGCCCCCCTATACCTTGGTATTTTAACATTTCAGCAAGAAGCACCACCCTATGTTTAATCTTAGAATGCTGTTTGTCTTGGTTCCATTGGATGCTTTCTGATGCAGTGGTGAATCTTCATAATATTTAATGTACCCAACTAGCTGTTGACTAGAGACTCAGATGTTTGCACACACATCTGTGGGATCCTTTTTCCTAAATAAAATATGATAATGATTATGATTGTCATGTAGTCAGCAGAATGAAGAATGGTAATATAAATTGCAATTAAATAAAAGTAGATTTGCTGTAATAGTCGAGACAGTAGTGTTGAGACTGTTTCAAAGTCTTGGTGTTTAAGTCACCTTAATGATGACCATGGCTGGGTTTTCAGGACCTGTCCCAGTTTTGTACAGTGTTTCAATAATGTCAGGTACCATTGGACATCTACTAAGCACTATGCACTTGGTTTTCATCAACATTTCTGTCCCGAGTTGTCCTGAAATTATGTTGAGCAGCCTGCAATTTACAAGTCCGAACTTTCCATTAAATGCGTCGTTATTGAACACATACCTGCACTCGGTATGTCTTTCACCCATTGTCAGTATCTTTGAATTGGCAAGCAGTAATATGTATTGGTGCCCTCAAGCAAACAGCTTTATAGAATCTGAACTGTATGCGCTTGGAACACTGCAAGTATGTGCCTTCAAGCTATGTACACCCATGAGCAAAAGTATATGGACCACAGGGTTGCTGAAAAGAACAGGATTTATTTGTAATTAACACATATAAACAGAAACTGATGAGTGCACTAGAAAATTCGTAATGCTAAGTTTGCACTGTAGTCTTTACTTTGAAGTTGCATTCACAGACAGAGGAGAAAATTAGTTTTATCGCGCAATCCCTGGTCCGTATACTTTTGCTCACGGGTGTACACCGTGTATGGAGTGAGACAAATTGCTGGACCAAATTATCTTCAAATGCACTGGCATTTTCCCTGTCTGCCCTCTCTTTTCTTTCTACAGCAATTGGCTTCATGCTTGAGGATGACCAGGAGTGAGTAGGTGTGAAGTAGATACAGTTTTAATCTAGTCAGGGCATCACAACAATGATTATTTCAGCAAGTAGTGTGGGTTGAAGCAATTTAACAGTGATTTTTCCTAAACGTTAGCTGGTAAACTGAATCATTTTTGGAAGAGGAATATATTCTGGCAGCAATCCTTTAGTTTAATTTTACATTGAAACTCCTACTTATCTTTGTGTGCTTTTCCCATCTTGATCATTATTTTTTTTGTGTTGCTGCAATGAAACTGTTCTCGATGCCTGTTGTGTGGTCTTGCTTACCTACCATATTTTCCGGTGTATAAGTCATGATTTTGTCCTGAATTTTTTGTCTGTGCATATTATAGAAGGTGCAACTTATATACGTTGTATTTTTTCCTGAAAATAACTGCCGTCACAATTGGATTGGATGCTATGGCCATGCGAAGCGCGTTGGGTCGACCTCCTCTGGCAGTTGCTATGGGTTATGTGCATGCTATGGAGGTACCGGGTTCTTCTCGTGATCGAGTTGCTGAGTGTGCTGCGAGAAGGGTGGAGCAGTAATGCAAGAAGCAGCAGGCTGACTGCGAGTCGACCGACTATGAAGTTGCATCTGCAGGTTGCACCGCTGCGCGAACTATGCGGTTGCTAAAAGAGTACAAGCCCCCTCCCTTCTGTACTGCCTTCCTGCTTTTCTTCCTTGTGTGCGATTCGGCTCACCGTTGCACACTGTCACTCGCACATAGAACATACTGTGCGTATGGACGATGTTATTGCCTCTGGACTTCATACGGAACGTCTCGGCGACCACGACGGCAGAAATGCACCTGAAGTGTTCATATCATTGCTTGCGCATGACCCGTGTTCATGAAGTGAAATGTCACTATCTTTTTTAAATTGCTTACCGAATGAACAGGTGCATCTTATACACCGGTGCGGCTTGTATATGTTTTTTTTTAACTGTTGTTTTGAGGGGTGTGTGACTTATACAATGGTGCAACTTATAGACTGGAAAATACAGTGTGTTGTTCGCAGTGTGTCATCAAAATAAAGTCCAATTGGCCTCCTGGCAGCAGCTGGCTGGGCTTAACTCTTTTGTGAAAGGTGTATGAGTGCTGTCATTTCATGTCGCTTCTTTTCGGTGTGTGTATGTGATCAGGTGGTTTTGCCAGGCATTCTGGAGCAAGTAGTAAGCTGCAGGGATGCCATAGCCCAGGAGTACCTCATGGAGTGCATAATTCAAGTTTTTCCTGATGAATTTCACTTACAAACTCTGAGCTGCTTCCTGAAGGCCTGTGCAGAGCTCAGGCCGCAAGTAAATGTCAAGAACATCATCATCTCCCTTATTGACAGGTAACTGCCATTTTTCTTGTTTTTCAGACCTTTTCTGTTAGACCTTGATTTGATTTGCCAAATGCATTTGGAAAGAAAATTAAATTCAGTTTAAAGAGATGCTGAAGTTAATGTGTGCTTTGCACTTTCTGCAGTCACCGAGGCACTTTTTTGTCTTATCGTTGAATTCAGCTATGCAACTTAGTGTCATCCAAGAAATATCCGAGACATTAAGTTCGGCCACCATCAATATCCTTAAAATACATTGCAATTGGCTTAGCAGCTGTGGTGTTGTGCTGTTGAATGCAAAGGTGCACATTTCATACCTACCAACTCCTGAATATTTCGTAACATGTTCAAATTTGGGCTCGTTCTATGATTTTATTAATTTTGTGCCACACTTCATAAAAAATAAATCTTATTTGTAAATGAAATTTTAAAAGTGTGATAGATGGGCTGGCACAAGATTGCAAAAAAAAAAAATGCATTGGAAGAAGGAATTATGTGGCACTTGCGCTGCCTTCTTGAGGCAGTGCAAGACATATACTAATGGGGTACTTGCTTTGAAAAGGTTAATTAAGTATAGTTCCTGTAGCAGGTGAAATTGGCAACAGCGAATTCGCTGAAAATGTCAGTGCAATCTAAAGACAATGTGTTGTGGGTTAGTCTCTGCTGTTCCAAGTTTGCTGCTGTCTGTGTGCTGTGTCCGAAGTTAAATCAATAATAAAGCACACATATGTATGCCAGAAAAGGTGTGTTTTCTCAGGCCAAATTTCTTAAGAATGTGTGCCATACACTTCTAAAATAAAATAAACCTAACATATTGCTTAAGCATGAGGCTTTTCAGCATGCCTACCCATGATACTGTGAAATACTGCACACCTTGATTGTAATGTTTCAGTCATGGTTGATCACACATAAAGTTGTTGGAGTTGGCAGGTTAGTGAGAACTTCTTTATTGATCATTTTATACCTTTATCACTTAAAGCATATCCTTCTTTCTCGTATGCTGGCATGTCTCGGCCATAGAAGGCAGTACATTGTGTACTTCACACCAAGGCAGTGGTGATGCTATCCTGTACCTCGCAGTTTTGGACAGCTTGCATACTATGATGATAAGATGAAAATTTACAGATAATCTGATGAGGTGACACGCAAGGAATTTGAGAACATAATGATGACTTCAAGAGAAGCATTGATGTTTCACACAACATTAAATATGTTCATGCACAATTGTAGACTATTTACTGTTGTCAAAAACTGTTGTGAGTAAAGCCACCTTTGGCTTCAATAATTGACTTAATGTGGCTTTGAAAATGACTGCATGCTTGGCTGCGTGCCCGATGTTGACCATTTTGTGACATGTCACTCTTGCCACGTAGTGTACCCTTGCATGGCAGATACATGTCACATGTTGTGTTAATAGGAGAGTACACTTCCCCAGCACAACTCAAAAGGGCAAGCACACAGATGGCTACCCATACTGTAGCATTTTTCTTGAAACTTAAGCATTTTTTCTTGGCACCATCACTTGACCAGTTGATGTTTAACTCAGCGTCAAGGTTTTGGAAGTTGACATCGACACCATGCCATTGGTTGAGAGGACCAGCGCTGGTGTGCAGGTGACATGTTGTCCCTTCAACTTTTGTTGTGGTTCCACAGGACCTTCAACCGGTCAAAGAAACTGTCATGAGTTAAATAGGACCAAGCCCTCAGAAAATTTGACTGAGGTGCATCATGGCAGTAAAAAAATTCAAAGCAAGCCATCAATGTTGTGCAATATCTCAAGTGCCCTAAGTTTGGATTACCAGCTGTAGAAAGTTTGGGCATCCAGAAGTTCCTCTGTGCAACAGAATGCATTGAAGAACACTATGCCAAACTTCTCAAAGGACTGGGTCATTTGCTGGGCAAATACACAATCCATTTGGACCCTGCAAATGGGCCATATTTTTCCTTAGCTAACAAGCAGACAGGGCAGGGCCCCATGTAGTGCCACATGCATGTGCTTTGTATTGAAACAAGAGTGGGCTTCCACTGTGCACATCAAAAGTCAAACACATGCACACCTGCACTTCTCAGCAATACTTTTCTGGTCCCAGCCAGCAGTTTGCAGAGTCATGCTTCCTCATGCTCTAAACATGCAACATATTTATTCTGCAATTGCAGCCTTCAGCAAGCTTTTAATGTTGTGTTTTCTTTAAGATCCTTTTTACTGACGCTGCAGAGATTGCAGTCTAGTGGATTTAAATGTTGGGAACTACGAGGTGGGTTTGACGGGCCTGTAGAAGTTCACAGATGGCTGGCTACTCTTGGGCTAAGCCAGCTGTGTGGGAGAATGCAAAGCCATCACGTAGCACTGGTCCCCTGTGTGCTTGTGTACAAAAAGCCTGACTATTGACCCTGCCCCTTGGCAATGGCTTGGCAGTGGTCTTCATTGACTTTCAAGTGTTCTCACTCATGATTTTGTGTACCTGCTGGACATATTCACCCATCTGGATGACATCCTACTGCCGGCAGTGCTTCTTTCTCTCTGCTACAGATTGCATGTTGTTAGCAGTAATTCATTCTTTTCCGACCTTGAAAACAAAGGACATAGGTGACAGGAGAAACGGCACTTAAAGGAGTGCGGACATGATACTTTCAACTCTTCATTTTTTTTTTTTCATTAAATGAAGGTTTTGAACCTTGAAATCCTAGAAAAGGTACTGAAAAGCCTTGGAGCACCCTAAATATTTTAATACAATTGCTTTTCTACTGCCAGTGTCTGTTTCATTTCCAGGAGGTTACTGTGTTGCGACAGCACTACACAGCAGGTCATCATGACGTTTTGACACTTGCTCCAGCTTGCTAAGTTGTCTGCTGTGCTGCTACAGAAGGCCTCTCAACGAGTAGCAGCATAGAAGGTGACTGAGGGAGCCAGAACAAGTGCCAAAACAAAGCGATGACCTTCTCCCAAGCGATGACCTTCTGCATTGTGAGGTCACAACACAATAACCTCCTGGAAATGAAACCGTAACTGCCTGTAGAAAAGCAATTGTATTAAATTAATTAGGTTAGTCTGACACTTTCCAGTATTTCTTCTAGGATTTATCAGTATATAACATCAATTTAACACAAAATTAATGTAGTCGAAAATATGTAAGTACTTCTCTAACAGGACAACAGCAGTCGACACGCACAATTGTTGATGGGAAACTTTAATCTTTATCTGTGGTGAAGAGCTACATGTATGCAGGTGTCACCAAGTGCAAACCAGCAAGAAATGTTTACAAATCGCACTCAAAATATGCCAACTATTTTTTGGGCAAAGATATGGAAGCTTTCTTAAAGCACTGTCCCTTTGCCCAAGTATAAACCAACCAGTCTATATTAATACTCTGCGATGGAGATTGTCACATTTAAGAATGTGGCAATTTCCAAGTTGCTGTAGCTTGCAGCGAGAGCAACTAGGACTGCATACGTTTACGTCCCTCTCCATTCTCTCCCATCAGAATGGAAGCAGCTACTTTTGAACAAACATCAATGACAGAAGAGTTGATGAAAACAAATTTCAGCACCTAGACAGATAATACAGGAGTGTTAATTTCTTCTGTGGTGAGCCAAAGTTATGTTCTCTAATATCTTGCACATCTAGTATTTAGAGATGGGTGATGTATTATTCAATGCCAGTGTTTTAAGAGTTCCTAAAGCGACATATCAATTGTGAATGCATATCAGTAATGAGCAGTGTGCATTCATGGATGTCAGCACTATGTAGCAGAGCCTTCTTTTTTTTTTTACTCATGAAGCACAGAAAATGCTTGTTGAAGAAAAAATATTTGAGACGATGTATCCATCTCAAAGCCTTAAAATTTGAAGACTTTTTGAATGTGTAACTAGTTATTGGCTGGATCTAGCTACATCTGTATCTCAGCATATTGAAGAGACCTTTACTGTGAAGGGTGTTCTTAACTGTGGAGCATATCAGTTTTTCTTTTTTTTTTTCTACCCACTAGACTAGCAGCCTATGCAATGAAAGAAGATGGACCAGGCATTCCAGGTGACATCAAATTATTTGACATCTTTTCTGACCAGATAGCACAAGTGATACAGGTTAGTGCTTTTGTTAAGTGTGTTGCTTAATTTGTACCACTTAGTTGTCTTTTGTTTGAACATTTAGCACTTATTAGGCCTTGTTTGTGGATGTTACTACTGTTTGTGTTTGGTTTGTTGACGTGTAGTGCTGGATATTGTTAATTAAGGAAAAGCACAGTCTATTCTGTTTCCTGAAGTAGGTGTGAACATGAAATGGCCTCATATGTCATATCTGTTCATTGCAGTCTTTCTCACTGGGAGATGGAACACTTACATTACATTCATTGTATTCAGTTTTCTGTGACATTGATGTGTGGGCCTAAGCCTCAGATACACGATGAATCGCTTGTTTGATAAGGATGGAGGGCATTGTTTGACACAACAGGGTGACAGCACATTTAAGAGGACAGCTAGCACTCATGAGGAACTGACAAGATTACGCGGCCTAAGTCATGCAGGGCTGCATTAGCATTAAATGTCACATATTGTAGGTCAGTATATACTGGGTGTTTCTTTTTTTGCTACACCAAATTTTTAAGAATCACCTGCAACAAGTATTGTAGATAAGTCTGTACAGTTTAGTCAGTTCAGAGAGGCTGGCACTACTCTCGTGAGCAATCAAAACATTCACTACAGTAATTAAGCAAATTTCAATTCAAAAAAGTATGGTTAAGTACATTAAGGCACCTGGTGTGATTTCAGACGGAAGTTGATCAGTGCTGAATGCATGTCAGAGTGGAAGTTAAAGAAATTGAGACTAGCGCCAGTTGCTTGATTCTTTGCACTCATTGGTCGATGACATTAAGTTATCACAAGTTTTCTAATTTGGTGGCAGTGAAAGTCATGGGTGCACCACATGGTGGTCAAGTGGTAAAATTAAATCAGGTGTTCAGAGCTCTAAATATGTGCCCTAGTTCAACCTGCAAGAATTTAGAAGCCTTTGTGAGTAATGTATACCTTCTTCCACAAGTGCAAGTGGACCTGGAAAAGCTCAGATGAGGAAACAAGAAGTAATAAATGATCATTTATGGGGTTTTACGGGCCAAAACCACGATCGGATCATGAGGAATGCCATAGTGATGGACTCTGGTAAATTTTCACCACCTGGGGTTCTTTCACGTGCACCTAAATATAAGTACATGGGTGTTTTTGTACTTCGCCGCCATCGAAATGCATGGCTGTGGCTGGTATTTGATCCCACGACCTCGTGCTTGGGAGCGCAACACCAAAGCCACTATGCAACCACGGTGGGTGAAACAAGAAGTAGGTTTCATACTCAGTACAACTAAAATCAAGAAATAGGTTTCATACTCATGAATGAGACCTTAACTAAGCTAATTTCAGTGCCCACAATTGAAGTTTGAGGTAAGCCATTAAGACAGCAAAAAAGGCAAGCTCTCCCAAGTAACAAAGGAACTAATAAGGGAATAACAGAGCATGACAGTGTATAATTCAGAGATAAGATTGAACTGGCTGATTATTGAAGCTGATAAACAGGAAAAAGTGACATTCAAAATTATAACATTGGAAAGGTTGAGGAAGCAGTAAAGAAGGGGGACAACATGAAATCTGTAAGGTAAAATTGCATTGGAAGAGTCAAGGTGTATGTAGGCAAAGATAAGCAGGGCAATGTCATCAGTAATTTCGACGATATAATAAAGCCAGCAGAGGAAATTCTATATGTGCTAGTACCCAACTTGCCACGTAACTGCGATTCAACGTAGTGATGAAGAGGGAAAAAGTTCTACGTGTAGCCAGAGATGAGGTTAGAAGGGCTTTGAAGAAGGAATTACGGTTGATTAAAAGATGGAGGGCATACTGCACTCTAAAAGCTTGGGACCCTTTATATGCAATGCCTCATGACTTCAAGTGTACTAGAAACTTGGAAGAATGCCATCATATTACCACATCTAGTACGCGGCACGTAGAGGAAGATGAAGATCTTGCACATTGCAGAAGAGAAGACGAGGTCCCTGCGTGATCGCTTTTCAGTTGGCCTGCAATTAAAGTGTCCTGCTCTTTTTTATCAGTTCCTGCTGCTTGTGAACCGTTACACTGGTGGAGGCACTGGGTAAATGTTTGGGACGCCTGTCAACAGCCCCACATAAAGCCCAGGACGTTTTCCGCATGTTGAAACACCCGTTCACCGCGCCAGCCGTCGCCTACTAGGCCTAAGCCCAGAATTTGGTCTCCTACCAGCAAGTCTGCCTGTTACCATGAGTGCCCAAGCCATGGCAAACCCAGGCCCTGCACAGGTGACTCTTTTGACTCCTTGATCTCCCGTGAGCTTCCACGGCAATCCTTACTAGCATGCAGAAGACTGGCTCAAGGAATACAAGCCCATAGCCAAGTATAATGCGTGGCATGCTTGGCAGAAGCTATCCCATGTGTATTTCTCTCTTGAAGACGGAGCCCGCACGTGATTTTTAAATCGCGAGGTAATCTGGCCAAGCTGGGATGAGTTTCGCCGCCAGTTCCTCCATACGTTCGAGAGCACCGAAAGGTGAGACCGTGCACAGCGTCTTCTCAAATCGCGGATTCAAAAGCTGAATGAAACTGTTGCCATGTTTGCTGAGGACATGGCTCGTCTTTGTCGTTGTGCAGACCCTGATATGTCCGAGGCAAAAAAACTCGGCCACCTCATGCGTGGCGTAAAGGAGCAGCTGTTTGCCGATCTTGTGCGGAACTCGCTGATGAGCGTCGATGAATTTATTAAAGAATCGACGGCCATAGAGCGCACACTACACCTACGCAGCCGCCAGTATGATCGCCTGACCCGCACTGGACAGGCAAGCACCGCAGCAGTCACAGTCACAGATGAGGGTTCCTTGCACCGGCTGATACGCGAAATTGTTCAGGAAGAAATTAAGAAGCTCACTGTCATGCCAAATGAATGCATAGTTGTGTCGGTGGCTAAAGTTGTGCGCCAAGAAATAAAGCAAGTGTTTGCGACTCCCGAGCCAAATTACCAGACGTGGCAGCCCAGCTACGCAGATGTTGTCTGTCAACCACCACCTCCGATGCTGACGCCGCAGTATCACCAGCAGTCAGCACCGGCATCACCTTGGTACTATAGGGAACAACTGACGCGACCACCGCTTCGCAGAACCGACATTTGGCGCACAGCTGACTACAGGTCCTTGTGGTTCCACTGTGGGGAAGCGGGCCACATCTGCCGTCATTGCCCTTATCGCGTTGAAGGATACCAATTGTTTCCATCCACTGCTTCTCATTGTACTTTTGACGGCAGCTGAGCGAACATCGACGCGAATTCGACAAGCTCGCAAGCCGATTCTCCCGGTTACCGGTTGCGCTCCCCTTCTCCGGGACATCGTTTTGCAGCTTCAAGACGCAGTTCCACCGACGTGGCCCGAGGGTAATCTCCCAGCCCACACCGGCGAAACTGAAGGCCTTCCCCCCTCATGGGGAGAAGGTTGCCAAACGTCGAAGTGCCGAAAATCCCCCATTGCCTTCAAACGAAAAGCTGATACAGCCGGATGATTTGACGACCGACGAGATTGTTAGCGCCGATGTTACTGTATCAATTGACGGCCACAATGTGATGGTGATGGCAAACACTGGTGCGGACTTTTCGATTGTAACTGAAAAACTGGTGGACAGACTTCGCAAAGTGAAAATGGAATGGTCAGGGCCGCACATAAGAGGTGCTGGACGCCAGCTACTGACACCGACTGGCAAGTGTACTGCAAGGGTCAACATAGGAGATTCATCATTCGGCGCAAATTTTGTTATTTTCCCAGACTGCTGCAAAGATGTAATCTTAGGTATGGACTTCTTACGCGAGTATGGCACCGTCATCAACATACCAAAAGTTATACTAACCTTTTATGGGGATGAAAGTGCAGAACTACAATGAAGTCCTTGCGCATCGTAGACGACGTGACCGTACCACCATTATCTTGCCGTCTTGTTTCTGTCAGGTGCGACACAGAGTACGATGGGGAAGGTATTGCCGAGCAGATAATTATGCTTTTGCTCACTCAAGGTATCGCCACAACCAGAAGTCATGTCAAAGTAATGCATGGGCAAACAGAACTACTGCTGACAGACTTCAGCAAGCAACGATGACACATTGCAAAAGGCGCAGCAGTTGCTTACCTTGACGAGATTGCGGAATGCGGCGAATGCTTTGCATTACAACGAGGAGAGCTAGACGCTTCGGCACCGTTACCTGTCCTTGATGTGAGTGCGAGCTTATCACCAGCGGAAAGGCAGCGCCTTGTGAACCTGCTTCACCAGTTCCGCGATTGCTTCTCGTTGACATCCAGAGTTGGTCAGACGCCACTGACGAAGCACAGGATTATCATGGAGAAAGCGAGACCAATCAGACAAAACCTGTACCGTGTAGCACCAAAAGAACGCGAAGTGATCCGAGAGCAAGTGAAGAAAATGCTCGACGATGATGTTATCCGACCATCAAAAAGCCCGTGGGCATCACCGGTAGTGATGGTCAAAAAGGAAGACGGCAGTCTACGTTTTTGTGGCAACTACCGTAAGCTGAACCGGGTGACAAAGAAAGACGTATACCCATTACTGCGTATCGACAATTCTCTCGACAGGCTGAGGCATGCCCACTACTTCTTGTCGATGGACCTCAAAAGTGGCTATTGGCAAATCGAGGTTGACGAGAGACAGAGAAAAAACTGCTTTCGTAACGCCTGATGAGCTTTACGAATTCAAGGTTCTACCTTTTGGTTTATGCTCAGCTCCAGGAACTTTTCAGCGACTCATGGATATTGTTTTGTCAGGCCTGAAGTGGCAGACATGCCTAGTATACCTCGACGACGTCATAGTTTTTTCAGAAACGTTCGAGGAACACCTGAGAGGGCTGCTGGCAGTTCTACAAATGATCCGGTCGGCTGGCTTAACACTGAAAGCAGAAAAGTGTCACTGTGGTTTCGAGGAACTCCAGTTGAATCATGTTGACGTGAGTGCGAGCTTATCACCAGCGTGTCACCAGTCATCAAGGCATCTGCCCTGACCCCGACAAGATCACGGCCATCACAAAGTTTCCAACGCCAACGAATAAGAAGGCAGTGAGGCGTTTCCTAGGTCTCTGCTCGTATTACCAAAGATTTATAGCCAATTTTTCATATATAGCTTCACAGTTAACGCGCCTTACTAGACAAGATGTTGCCTTCATATGGGGCAAAGATGAACAAGCGGCGTTTAATGATCTACGACAGCGGTCTGCAAACACCTCTTGTACTGGCTCACTTTGATGAGGACGCTCCTACCATGATTCATATGGACGCTAGCAACGTAGGTCTAGGCGCTGTGCTCGTGCAGTGGCAAGACTCAGCTGAGAGAGTCATTGCATACTCAAGCAGGACGCTCTCACATGCTGAATACTCAACCACAGAAAAGGAATGCCTTGTGGTGGTATGGGCAGTTACGAATTTTCGCCCGTATCTCTATGACTGTTCCTTTAGTGTTGTCAGCGATCATCACTCACTTTGCTGGCTGACGAACTTGAAGGATCCGTCCAGTCGACTAGTGCATTGAAGTCTAAGGCTTCAAGAATTGGATGACAGTGGTGTACAAGTCCAGAAGAAAGCACTCCGATGCCGACTGCCTTTCAAGGTAACCGATTGAGCAGGAAGCACCAGATTGATGCCTGATGATATCCTGATAGGATGATGCCTGATTGATATCCCTGTTAGTGCTCACCCTGTTCTTCGTTCCTATTCATTACCCCTTCCACCTTCCTTTTTTCTCGTTCTGAGCTGCGCTAAAAGCCTAAAAAAGTCATGACATACCAACTCACCCAAACTGCCACGCTTTCGACAGAAGATTACGAAGACATGGCTTTTATAAGTGTTCTAGACACGGCCACGATTGCTCGTCAGCAGCGGGAAGACAGCAAACTGATTCCGCTTATTAAATTTTAGAAGGCCAGATTACAAGCGTGGCCAAAACATTTGCAAGGAGCTTGCCATCATTCTGCTTCCTTAATGATGTTCTTTACAAAACTTCTCTGCAAGCGGAAGCAGCTGCCTACTTGTCATCCCAAAGTGCCTCCGTCATGAGGTCTTGCAAGCCTGCCACGATGAACCGACATCTGACAACCTCGGCTACACACGAACACTGGCCCAAATCAAAGAGAAATATTACTGGCCAAGGATTGCCACCTTTGTGAAACATTACGTACGCACGTGCCTCGATTGTCAGCGATGCAAACCACCATATATGAAACCAGCTGGGCTACTATAACCACTCCAAGTGCCCACGACCCCATTTGACCAAATCGGGATGGACCTTCTCAGACCATTACAGACTTCCAATACTGGCAATAAGTGGGTAATAGTTGCCACTGATTACCTGACACGCTATGCAGAAACCAAGGCCCTTCCGAGTGGCACCGCAGTTGAAGCAGCGCGATTCTTTATTGAAAACGTGGTTCTGAGGCTCGGTGCACCATCGGGGATAATAACGGACAGAGAGACTGCCTTTACGGCTACACTTCTAAGGACAGTGCTTAGCCTCAGTGGCACAGCTCACCGAAAGACCACAGCCCATCACCCGCAAAGGAACGGCCTAACAGAACGCTTGAACAAGACTATCGCCAATATGCTGAGTGTGTACGTAGACGTGGAGCACAAAAATTGGGATGACATTCTACTGTAAATCACATTCGCTTGCAACACTGCTCAACAGGAAACAACGCGAAAGACACCATTTAGCCTTCTTCATGGCCGTGAAGTGACGACGATGCTCGATGCGATGTTGCCACATGACTGCGCCACTACATCAGATATCAGCTAGGCGACAAAATGCGAGTTTGGAGTCCTACCCTTCGGCGAGGGCTTTCTGAAAAGCTACTCAGGCGGTACTTTGGTTCGTACAAGGTTTTACCGTGCCTCAGCGACCTGAACTATGAGGTTATCCCTGACAGTCCTGCTTCCTCCAGGGCGAGGCAGCGTCCACCAGAAGTTGTGCACATTGTGCACACGAAGCCCTGTTGTTCAGAATGAAGTGCCCACACCTTGTATGACACATCTTCCTGCCGCTAGGTGAGCATCGGGACGATGCTCTCTCTGGAGGGAGGCAAATGCCACATCCAATATGCGGTACGTAGAGGAGGAAGAAGATCTCGCACATTGTGGAAGAGAAGAAGAGGCCCCTGCGCTATTGTTTTTTATTTGGCCTGCAATTAAAGTGTCCTGCCCTTTTTTATCAGTTCTTGCTGCTTGTGAATCGTCACAGTATTGTCATGTTGTAGTGACTATGAAAAAAACAGTCGGAAAACTGTACGATGAAACTAACTTTTTATTCGGTGAACCTGTGCCCACAAAAGCAACTTAAACTCATAGCACAACTATAGCGGCGAACGCAGTCGGCGATCGTTGAAAATCTGATTTGCGGGTCAAGCACATCAACTTTTATACACGAGTCATCTAATGTTCCAGAGTAATTTCTAGTGCTCGTGTGTATCCTAGAAAGTACTGCATAATTCGCATCGCGCATACAATCAGATTATACGAGGTTCGGTGACAACAGACAGCAGATAGAACCATAGATAACATTCGAGAAACTTCCGATACATGCGGGCGTGCCCTGTGCTGAGTGATAACATTTGTTAGACGGTGAAAAGCGGTCAGCAGAGAAAGATAAACAAGTACATGTGTCAATAACTCGTCCTTAAAAAGCATCGTCCCAATGCTACAAACATGAAAGTGAAAACAAACCACGCATAATGAGCAACAAAAAGTCAGTAAGTTTGGCAGTTGGTATAAAAAGGCTTACGACACACCACATGGACGACTTCAGGTCATGCGTGGCGCTGCTGTGATTGTAAAATGCCGTCTGGCACGACCTCATAGTCTAGTGCGCGAATGCGTCGGCTGATATTGTAGGGCCCGAAATAGCGTCATAACAGTTTCTCTCAAAGTCGTCGGCGTATTGGAGTCTGACCCAAACACGGTCGCCGGGCTGGTATTCCATGTGACATTGTCGAAGATTGTAGTGCCGGTGGTTGGTCTTCTGCTGGTTCTTGATGCGCAGGTGGCCGAGCTGATGGGCTCCTTTGGCGTGCTGGAGATAGGCGATGACATCAAGATTCTCTGTCGGTGACTTGCGGCAGCATGGCATCGAGAGTTGTCACTGGGTTTCTTCCGTAAACCAGCTTGAACTGTGTGATCTGCGTTGTTTCTTGCACCGCCATGTTGTAAGCGAAGGTTACATATGGCAGGACAGCAACCCACGTCTTGTGCTCGATGTCGACGTACATTGCAAGCATGTCAGCGAGGGTCTTGTTCAGCTGCTCCGTAAGACCATTCATCTGCGAGTTGTAAGCAGTTGTCCTCCTGTGGCTTTTCTGGCTCTACTGCAGTATAGCTTGAGTAAGCTCACCTGTAAAAGCTGTTCCTCTGTCAGTAATGAGGACTTCTGGTGCACCATGTCGTAGCAGGATGTTCTTGACGAAAAATTTGGCTACTTCTGCTGCACTACCTTTGGGCAGGGCTTTTGTTTCGGTTTAGTGGGTAAGGTAGTCAGTGGCCATGACGATCCACTTTTTTCCAGACGTTGACGTCGGAAAGGGTCCCAACAAATCCAACAACCAACACACCCTTACCTACGCTCTTTCAAATCCATCCTGATCTGCCGAAACGTTCCGCAAGGAGGCTCGATCGGCTGTAGTAAACCTGCTGGCCTTGTCAGTGGTGTCCTGCGTCGCTGGCAGTCATGGCTTGTCTTGATGTAGTGGGTGATGTCGGTGGTCAGGCGCGGCTACTAGTACTTCTCTTGTATCCTCGATAGCGTCCGGGAGAATTTGAGGTGCCGAGCGGTTGGATTGTCATGTGAGGCGTGCAGTACTTATGGATGCAGTGCTGAGGGAACAACAAGAAGGTAGTTGGCATGGACTGGTGAATTATTATGAGGATGTCGTTTTGCAGGGAAAATGAAGACAATCCTCGCCTAAATGCCCTAGTCCACAAGTACACGTGTCAGTGTTAATCCTTAATAAGGGAGACGTTGAAGAGTTGATGTGTCAATAATAATCCATAATAAGGGAGGTCTTGAAGAGTTCAAGAATATAGGCCTATTAGCTTCCTTACTGGCACATGTGCACCTCTGTTAGTTGGCTTAGAACCACTTTTAACTATAGACAACCCCTCGGCCTATATAGCAAGATTTGCTTTTTCAGATTTACTTCATTCTGCATTGAGAGATATGAGGTCAAAAAGTCAACCCAGACGTTGGATTGGGGGGTAACCGTGCCCCTTTTTGACGTACAAGGGACAGCGGCAGCAAAACAGATTATGCTACATCTTGATTACAGCAAAGAAATGCAGGAACGCATTGAACTATTGACAATAGTACAAATATACAAATGACTAGCTCTTACTTGTCGAACATGATTATAAAAAATGACAAATTTATCACATGCATGATGAAATGAATTACTCTGGCACTGGTGTCACCAAGAGTGGTGCTTGAGGGAATTGGACAGTGTTGCAAAAGCTTTGCATTTACTTAGCTTTTTTTTTTTCCAGAGCTTTTGGTTGTGCACACCCTTGGCACTTGTCTGTATCAATGCTTGTAAAGTTTGACTAAACCCTTGATAGTTGCAGGATTGGTTCTAAAGATCTTGTGTATAAAAACAACTCACAAAATGTACAGAAATACTGCATATGATATCTACAGAAATGCTGCACATAATTTCTCCTTTTTTTTGAAGATGAGGCAGGACATGCCAACAGAAGACATCGTGTCATTGCAAGTTTCCTTAATTCACCTGGCTTTGAAATGCTACCGAGAAAGAGTTGACTATGTCGACAAAGTGCTTCAGACAACTGAGGAAATCTTCATCAAGCTTGGCATAACTAGGTATGAAACAGTGTTTACTCTCATCTTGAGCAGCAAAAAGAGCTGCAGTATGTGAAATGACATCAAAAATAACTTGAAAGTATTGCTGAAAAAAAAAGTGTGCACTTCACAAATTGCAGATGAACTCAGTGTATTGAACATGGTCATTATAGGCAGTCTTGCATAAGAAAGAATATGTTGCTGTTTAAATCATCTATCTAGCTAGCAGTAACATTTGACATTGAAGATAAATATCGAAGCTTTGTTATAAATATGTAGAGTGTTTCGGTAATCAAGCTTAAAAAAATTGTGCTTGCTCGAAAGAATTCATGCAGCACATTACAGTAAGAAATTATAATGGTTATTGTTTACTGCACATGACTACAGCTGCATGAGCACCATGGGGACAAGAAATGAATGGTTAGGCTGTGCCTGCCTTATGCATGTGTAAACAAGCTTCTAATGCCAATGGTTATTTTATTTTTGACTTTGTTTAGTGCTTAGAAAAAAATGTCTGAACAGTTTTTGGCACTAGCTCATCTTTTCATCTATGCTCTACAACCTTCTAATTTTTTGAAAGATTTATTAAACTGTGCCCAACTGTTTTCTAAATTTAATTGCTTAGCAAACTTAATATCCTTCTTACATGACATGGCTTTCAAGAACACAACATAGGCTTCATTGTGTCAGAGTCATTTGTTATACTTAGATTGATACCATGTTTGAACAAAGCATTATCAAAAAAGAAATAGACACATTGCTATACTACATTTAAGAATAATTTGACTCGGGAGTGAAAGCTATGAAGTTCTGGCACTTAAGACTCGGCAGGTGATGATATGACACAGATGCACACAACGCAAGGTGGATTGCATTTAGGTGATGTTGCTGATTGGCTTATGCCAACTGTAGCTTCAATTGCAGGGCCACATTACTGCAAAAATAGTGCAACCATCCACTGAATGTTCATTTTAAATGAAAAGACCACAGTAAATCGAACATGCAGCAGATTTAGCTCAAGATGTATTAACTCTTTCACCAGAAGAGCTGAATGGCATGCTCCTCATCCATCTAGATATGGATTGGTGTGCAAATGCAATATTTTATGCAGTGAATAAAGAACAGTGGCTGACAGTAGGCACTTTCCGCATAATTCAGCTTTGGCGTGTCTGGCATTTGCATAAATATGTGGCAGCATCAACATACAAAGTGCATTGACACATCTATATATGCATGCATGCGAAAATATTCTTACATTGTGCTGGATTCATCTTGTAATAAAGTCAGTTGGAAACTGTAGAAATGTAATGGTTGTAAAGTGTGTGCTCTTTGTTGCATTTCTACCGAGAAGGTTGTCATCATGACCTGATAACCACGCGATTGATTCTTCATTCGTTCAAGGCTCCAGAACCTCTTAGGTCTTCCTCCGTTCAGTGGATTTTTAGGATCTTAGTAGATAACGTAATTTCAACCACAATAATAATGCTCCTAGATCAACAGAGTAAGAGGTGGTACTTCGGGACAGCCAAGCACGGTTGGTAAGCTTTCAGCAACAGGCTCTTGGGCAGTGTATTTAACTGAGACAGCTGAAGTATGTGCTAGCAAGATGCCGTGAAGTTTGGGGACATGATGGGAGTTTAGAAGGTTGATTACTATGTTGACAAAGCATGCAAGGAAAAATTCATATTGTTGCGCGAATATTTGAAATGCAAATATTCGAAAATTTCTAATCTTATGGAATATTATATTTTTAATATTCATATTCGGTTTGAGAACTAGATATTTGAACATTTTGGTATATACGGTTGGATGCGTATATTCGAAACAAATCGAATATATTGCTGGCGATGCAGGAGCAAACACGGTTCTTAGCGTTTGTTTGTCTAAACTAAGAGTATGTGGCTGATATTGTGCTCAATTTTTTGGTAATTTCGTGTTGCTAGTGAAATTTTGCCTGTAAAGCACGCTTAGCCACTGGGCGTCTAAGCTGTGCGGGAAAGCCAGTTTATCAGTAGCAAGGGACACTGGTTTGCGGACAGTGCGGGTGCACTCATTGGCAGTGCCACCCCCAGTCCTGTGCTTATTGCTTGACAGAAAATGCGATGAGTGACGACTAACGCAGGGTACAACGCCTCCGATATTACGGGCTTGTGATGTTGATAAGGCACAGGTAGGTGAGAACAGACATCTAGTGGGAATTACTCAATTTTCCAAGTTAACCAGAGACAAATATACAATATTTTAGTATAACGGCTTACTTGTCTAATTTTTGCCATTAACAATGGAATTGTGATGTTCCAATAGGTTAAAAAAATTCCCAGTTGTCCTTAGCTATCGCCTAAGAGATGGAAAGGCAAAAGCCTTGTAAAGCCTATTAATCCTCCTTCATCCACCTTAATCCTCCTTTATCTACCTTAATCGACCTAATCCATCTTATGCCACCCTAATACACATGAATTGACCCTAATCCTCCTTCATCCACCTTAATCCACCTTGATACACCTTAATGCACCCTAATACAACCTAATCGAATCACTAATCAATCATTAACTTTGCTACACCTTGATCATCTCTCATACATGGCTGGACATGCTTTGGTTCGCTTCTGGCCTTCCTTGGGTCACAGGATATTTTCTGTACCTCACAACGCGACCTTGAGATAGACATCTAAGGCTTTCACCTTAAAACCCAACCTGCTAATAAATTCATGTGCATATCATTCAATACTTGAAGCTAAGTCTTCGTATTCAATTTGTATGAGAAAATCTTTATATTCACACACACCTTCTAATTCATAATGGCTTAATTGTCACTGCTCGTTGGCTGGCACATCCGTTAAAATACTGGACTTTCAGCTCACCATGCTACCACGGTTTTCCCCGCAGGGGAATCTGCGTAAGTGGGCGTTTGGTGTGTTGCAACACCACGGACTCAAGCACATGGGGTTGGACCCTCCCGTGCGTAGCCATGCACGGCCTTAGCCTAGTCTGTGTTAGGCTGCTGAGCACAAGGTCGCGGGATGAAATCCCGGCCCCGGCGGCCGCATTTCGATGAGGGCGAAATGCGAAAACACCCATTTACTTAGATTTAGGTGCATGTTAAAGAACCCCAGGTGGTCGAAATTTCCGGAGTCCTCCACTACGGCGTGCCTCATAATCAGAAAGTGGTTTTGGCACGTAAAACCCCATAATATAATTTTTTAAAAATTTAGCCTAGTCTGGAGAATAGAGATCCTGGGGGTTGAGCCTATGCATGGTGTTTGAACCTTTATGGCCCCTCGGCAGAGGCAACACACCTCTTGGACCTCCACTTCATTTTGTCAGCACCCCTGGACTAACCCACCCGAGGGAAATCAGTTGTCGCCTTTTCCTGTCCCTCTTTACACCCCTGTGATACTTGGGTAATGCAGGCAGGACAATTATTTTTATTCTTTTAAGCCCAATACCATCTCTCTCTACAACTTTTCCTTTCCTATTCTCTTTCAGTCCTGTTTTCTGTTTTCTTCGATATACTTCAGTTTTTCCGTAGTGGCTTGGGTTAACCTGGGTGCAATGTATTCAGCCTTGTATATAACACATTAGGTTATAGCAGGAATGTACAGCTTGCATGTGCAAGTCTTCATATTGCGTGCAAGGCTCCATGGTAGGTGGCTGCCACTGCTGCCAAACATAATGCATTATGCATGGTGAACCCTCTCCCACCTTGCCCAATTGTACTGCTGCTAGCTGAGAGCTGAGTCTCTGAATACCTCCTGTAAACATGCTGTGAATAGCATTGGAGAGATCGTATCTCCCTGTCTGACGCCTCTCTTTATAGGGATTTTGTTGCTTTCTTTGTGGAGGACTACGGTGGCTGTGGAGCCGCTATAGATATCTTCCAGTATTTTTACATATGGCTCATCTACACCCTGATTCCGTAATGCCTCCATGACTGCTGAGGTTTCGACTGAATCAAACGCTTTCTCGTAATCAATGAAAGCTATATATAAGGGTTCGTTATATTCTGCACATTTCTCTATCACTTGATTGATAGTGTGAATATGGTCTATTGTTGAGTAGCCTTTACGGAATCCTGCCTGGTCCTTTGGTTGACAGAAGTCTAAGGTGTTCCTGATTCTATTTGCAATTACCTTAGTAAATACTTTGTAGCTAACGGACAGTAAGCTGATCGGTCTATAATTTTTCAAGTCTTTGGCATCCCCTTTCTTATGGATTAGGATTATGTTAGCGTTCTTCCAAGATTCCGGTACGCTCGAGGTCATGAGGCATTGCGTATACAGGGTGGCCAGTTTCTCTAGAACAATCTGTCCACCATCCTTCAACAAATCTGCTGTTACCTGATCCTCCCCAGCTGCCTTCCCCCTTTGAATATCTCCTAAGGCTTTCTTTACTTCTTCCGGCGTTACCTTCGGGATTTCGAATTCCTCTAGACTATTTTCTCTTCCATTATCATCGTGGATGCCACTGGTACTGTATAAATCTCTATAGAACTCCTCAGCCACTTGAACTATCTCATCCATATTAGTAATGATATTGCCGGCTTTGTCTCTTAGCGCATACATCTCATTCTTGCCAATTCCTAGTTTCTTCTTCACTGTTTTTAGGCTTCCTCCGTTCCTGAGAGCATGTTCAATTCTATCCATATTATACTTCCTTATGTCAGCTGTCTTACGCTTGTTTATTAACTATGAAAGTTCTGAAAGTTCTATTCTAGCTGTAGGGTTAGATGCTTTCATACATTGGCGTTTCTTGATCAGATCTTTCGTCTCCTGCGATAGTTTGCTGGTATCCTGCCTAACGGAGTTACCACCGACTTCCATTGCACACTCCTTAATGATGCCCAGAAGATTGTCGTTTATTGCTTCAACACTAAGGTCCTCTTCCTGAGTTAAAGCTGAATACCTGTTCTGTAGCTTGATCTGGAATTCCTCTATTTTCCCTCTTACCGCTAACTCATTGATCGGCTTCTTATGTACCAGTTTCTTCCGTTCCCTCCTCAGGTCTAGGCTAATTCGAGTTCTTACCATCCTGTGGTCACTGCAGCGCACCTTGCCGAGCACGTCCACATCTTGTATGATGCCAGGGTTAGCGCAGAGTATGAAGTCTATTTTATTTCTAGTCTCGTCATTTGGGCTCCTCCACGTCCACTTTCGGCTAACCCGCTTGCAGAAGTAGGTATTCATTATCCGCATATTATTCTGTTCTGCAAATTCTACTAATAACTCTCCCCTGCTATTCCTAGAGCCTATGCCATATTCCCCCACTGACTTGTCTCCAGCCTGCTTCTTGCCTACCCTGGCATTGAAGGCGCCCATCAGTATAGTGTATTTTACACAGTACCAAACCTGAAAAGCCAGTAAAGCTAATCTCGCCATTTTTTGTCGTAAAGAGCCTTACCGAAACAATTGGACCTGGGTATAAAGCTAGTAAAATTACCAGTGGCAACCTCCATCTGGAGCTACGTGACAAGCTTCAGCAGGAAATGCTCTCGAAACTTGTAGTCTTTCCTGACATCCCACTCACTTTTACTCCACACCAATCCTTGAACACCGTACGAGGCGTTATCTTCAATTCTGATCTGCTTGTTCTTACTACCAAAGAGCTCCTGGAGGGTTGGAAAGACCAGAATGTAGTAGACGTGCGGCAGATTGTGATAAAGTAAGAAAACAGATTCCTGCCAAACACTCGATTCTTACATTTTAATCCAATGTTCTGCCAGAAAGCTTTGAAATCTGATCTATAAAAACCTGTGTAGATGCTTCAAATGTCAGAAGTATAGCCATGACTCACAGAGTTGCCGTGGTCTACTCACATGTGCAAAATGTGGGACCCAAGGCCTCCCCGCAGGTGATTTTGCTGCTACATTCCACTGTGACGATGACCACGCGGCATATTCAAGATTTTGTCTAACATGAAAAACAAAAAAGAAATAATCACTCCGAAACTGAAAGAAAATCTCAAAGAAGCTCGGAAAAGGTGCTCAGCTTTTATATTTTATTTTTTTATTTATTTAAAATTTCTTTACAGGCTTCGTATGAGGCATTGGGTAAGGGGCCATCACAGTAAGGACTAAAAGCACAGCTTTTGCTGATGTGGCACGTCAGAGGACAGCGTCGCACCTGTCTTCGTGGTGGCAGTAGCTAAGTCTACTCCACCTGCTCAGCAACAGAGCTTGGTGACTCCTGGACCATCAGGCCAGAAGGCCTCTCCTCATCAGGCGAAGCCTGACGCACAAATGAAGAACCTGCAGGAACAGGGCATCTAGCGCCTTTCAGGAGGCTATGGACATAACTTCAGCTCCTTTGGTGCCAACTCAGCGCCGCGGTTCACATGACTGCAACAAAAATGAAAAACCAGATCACTGGTTCAGGCAAAGACCAATGAACATAAACATAAACGCTTCCCTGGTGCACAGAACACTTTCATTTTATTATTGCTGTGGTGGGACAGATAATGTATTGGAATGTGAGGGGTCTCATTTGCAACCTGGATGACATCACTAAAATACTTTCTGAATATCAGACTAAAGTGTTCTGTGTCCAGGAGATGCATCTAAACTCGAAACAACTGAACTTCCTTTGGCGATATGCCATCTTCCAGAAAGACTGTGACAACGCTGATGTCTCATCCAGTGGAGAGAGAGAGAGAGAAAGTAAACGTTTATTGCAATAGAGGTTGTTTGGTTATGGTGGGTGGAGCCCCTCCTCCAGGGCCCCACTGGTTACAGCGGCTCGCCGGGCCTGGTCAAGGTTCGCCAGTTTGCTTCCCAATTCCACTTCCGCGAGTCGCGCCTCTCACGACCAGTTATGTAGAGTGTTGTCTAGCAGCGGCGAGGTGGCAGCCGCCGGACGTAACGCGCACTGGAATGTTATATGTTCCAATGTCGGTGTTCCTTCGCACCACGGGCATGTGTTGCTGTATTTGTCTGGGTGCATTTTGTGTAGCCTGTATAAATGTGGGAAAGTGTTTGTTTGCAGGCGGCGCCAGTCCCGTGCTTGCCTCCTATCTAGATCTGGGTGAGGAAGGGCTTTGGTTCGCCTACTTAGCCGTTGTAATTCGAGGATTTCTCTTGGCGCACCGGGTGTCAAGGTGTTCTCTCGGGCGGTGTGGCCGGCGGCTCGGCCAGTCATGCCTCGAGCCAAGCGGTCCGCCCGTTCGTTCCCCGCTATCCCTGTGTGCGCCGCGCACCAGGTCACGCAATGATCCAGGGTGAGTTCCGTTCCTAGGATGCGGAAGACGCAGCCCGGTAAAGCCCCCCCAAGGAAGAGGCGGCAGGCGTCCTGCGAGTCTGTCAGCACGTAGGCCGATTGGCCCTTAGCTTCCGCGGCACGTGTGGCCAGGGCTATGGCCACAGCTTTGGCCGTTGCAACCGATCGTGCGTATGGATGCTGCTACTCATCCAGTGGAGTACCAATACTTGTAAAGAAGTCTCGTGGCTTGTCGTCATGTAGCTCTTCGAACGCCCCTCCTTGAGGCAGTGTCAGTTTGGATAGTTCCTTTTAATAAGCTCATTACAATCCTTTCCATGTACAGGGTGTCCCAACTATGATACACCAAGATTTAAAAATGTGCAAATGCCACATAGCCGGACAAAACCAAGGTTTGCTGTCTCTTGGAGATACTCAGAGTATATTTTGCATTTCGCCTAGTTACATTCTCTTCATTAGGTTCTTCTCAAATGTTGTAATTAGATGAAAGGTGTCAATGAGAAAATTGTAGAGCAGCAAGTAAAACTCCCGATCCAGTTTTCTGTTGCTCAATACATGCTACATAAGTGTTTTTCCGAGCGTGAAGGAATCCCGCAACTACACACAAAATTAGCGCGCGACTGGCCGCCCGAGGCACTTTGCGTGTATTCGCAGGCTTTCACAATCGGAAAAACACTTTTATCGAACATGATGCACAAAGCAGCTGGCTCAGCAACACAAAAGTTGAGATGCCTTATCAGTCGAGTCTGCACTCCTGTTTATCATACTCCATGACCACAACGCTGGCGTGATGATGAGCGCAAGCAGAGGGGAGCGAATGCTTCGTCTGCCTCTTGCTTCAATATGTCTCTGTAACCTGAGACTTGCGTGACCTCCAAAACTAAATGGGCAGAAAGACAGAGCACATGAAGCCACCAGCCATTGCGACTCTTCTAGCATATGCACCCGCCACAGATCACCCACAAGATAGGGCATGCAGTTCACGTATGCATTTGGCTGTGCAGACAGCCATGCAAGGCCCAAGCCATCTTTCTCAGCTCATCCTCGCACCCACAGCATGCGACGTGCGGGACGAGATAGGATTTTATCACACATGGACTTTGTACAGAACATGGCGACGTTAGGGTTTGCGTTTAGTACCATTACTGCTGCTCATTTTTATCAGTGTTATTGCCTCCCACTGCGGTGGCGTAGTGGCTATGATGTTGCGCTGCTAATCACGAGGTCGCGGGATCAAACCCCAGCCGTGGCGGCCACATTTTGATTGGAGGTGAAATTCAAGAACACCTGTGTCCCATGCATTGGGGGCATGTTAGAGATCCCCTGGTGGTCAAGACTAATCTGGAGTGTGCCGGTGTGCTCATAATCAAATTGCGATTTTGGCACGTAAAACCGCAGAATTCAAATCAATGTTATTGCCACATGAGGGAGGAATATTGGCTACAACCAAAACACCAAATCAGGTGCTTACGTGATGCAAACTTGGAATGCAGAATTATATGCGGCGTAGAATGCGTGTTAGGCTGCGCTGCCACCACACTTGCTACTTATGACCGATGAAATCAGGAAATTAGTGCTGCGAGATTTTGGACGCCATGACCAGCTGAATTCGCAGCTACCGGCGAAGGTGCTGTTCTGCTTTTGCGACTTCTCTCTGTTGTGCGGCATGCGATTCGAGAGCTGCGTTAGCAAGCAAGCACATGTAATTCATACATTTGACCATCTATGTCCGTGACAGTTTTCATTTATGCCCTCAATATTGCTGCAATTAAATTCCATTATATCAAAATTGTATATAAATACTTCATTATATTGAGATTCAAAATAACATGGTGTTCTATGGACAAGAAGTTAAAAAAAAGTTAAGTGCTCTGTTATATCACGAATTCATTATACAGTCAACGCCCGATTTTTCGGAGATGTCTGATAACCTGACGCCTTGCTGGCATCGCCATGTACCCCTTAAAGCCAATGTACAAAGACTTCTGGAATTTCAGATGCTCACAATCCTGTGGCGGCCAATTTTTCTGATATTTTGCCATGACCGCAGGATAGAAGTGGCATCAGTTGAAGCCACCACTGCCGCCATTTTGATTATCTCGCCCCCTCAAAACAGTGCTCTCGCATGCTGGTCCACTGGCAACCATAGTAGTTGTTTTGTGCTGTCATTAGGCCTAGCTGCCGCGACGTTTGCTATCAAGCTTCCTGATGTTAGCTGCCGTGTTTTTTATTTAAAAGATTCGCCGCTGTCGGCAATGGTACCGACTATGTCGTCGTTATCCTCACGGATGCTGTCGAATTGTGTAAAACATGCGCTGAGTCTAAAGTGTTGCATGTTGCCGGTTCCCGAAAGTCATCTTCACCGCAATACAACGGTGTTACACGATCAAGAGTATGCAATGTACTGCAATGACTTTTCGACAACTGTCACTGGGGTGGTAACTGTATACGTACTAAGCTTGCCTTTGTCCTATCAATTTGTTTCACCTTATTACAAGTTTTTACCAAAGTGAAGCATACTAAATATCTGCTGTTGCTTTGCAAAAAGCAATAGTTTGTCATGTGTACAAGTAACCACTTGGCAAGTGATAAAAGACACATAGGGCCCTATAACGTAAAATTATTCCAATCTGTTTTTATTCCAGTCTTCTGACGTTAAAATTACGTAACTGCTGACACAAGCATTGGGTGGTGACCCGCAGCGTTGTCTGAACAGCCCAATCAAATGCTCTCCTCCTTTATAGGAGGTCACTTTTGTTTGCTTTCAAAAGGAGTAAGATTGCCTAGATTGAGTGGTTGTTCTTATCTGATTGGCTGACAAGAGGCGAGGAGCATGCTCAAGTGGAGAGGGTTTCAGTGGGGACGAGCCAGCACGGTAAAAATAGATGACTGGATGAGGAGGGTGGTTCCGGTGTCTGCGATTAGTCTGCTTCGCCTTGCTTAGCTTGCGGTGGCTGGTTGAAAATTGCGGTGGTGTGTGATGGAAAGTTAAGAATGCCGATAAAATGGATCCCCAGCAGAGTTGGCAGAGTGATGTCATATGCGTGTTGAAAGGGCTTGATAACGTTATACTGCCATGCAAAAAGATTATTATATGCAAACAAATCCATGCTCTCTGGCAGGTGCAAATAGTTCAGTGCCTGAGCGATCGTTGGGCAGCCATCTTATATTCCTTTCAGAATGGGGCAGTCACTGGCTATTCAGAAAAAAAAAAAAACTTCAGTTTTGTTCATCAAATTAATGCATCTTTAACGTGTACATGTCACTTTGACGCGATGAGTTTTCACAGTTTTGTGACGTCGTGTGACAGACAGGCAAAGTGGGTGCAGCCCAAAAACGATTGACGAATAACAGAGGGCTAGTGGTGAAAAGGCGCCGAATCAGAAATAAACTTTGCATTTATTCAATATGTTCATGTATTATCAGTGTGTACATGTCGTAGATACGTAGCTATCACAATTTTCGTGATGTTGTGTGACAGACAGGCGAAGTTGGGGTGGTCTGAACATTTTTTGACCAATTGTGGAGGGCTGATTGCAGAATTGGAATAGAAAAGTTTGGAATAACTTTACGCTATAGTGTCCATAGTTTGGAATGTGAACTCCTCTTAATGCCATAAACAATTTTTAAAGAATATCTACAGCGGGATGGCTGCCTGCAAGACGCCATCGTATCACTGTCAGCACCACACCACATGCGTGTTTGCTTGTTCCAAAACGTTATAATTAATGCTTGTTGATGGCAGTCCTGGCAATGTAGCAGGGGTATATCTGTTGGCCTAAGTCGTGGTTTTAACGTCAGAGTGCCACCCAGCAGCAGTTGCCATTCGAATTTACTTTCATCAACTTCGCGTTAATTACGCCCGGTCTCCCGCACAAAATATGTGCTACCTAATGGACAGGTAACTCCACGATGGGCCATTTGTTATCAGAACAAGTTCAACAAAAATACCAAACATGTGGCTGACTTTCTTCAATGAACCAGCTGGGTTCAGGGGTTTGGGCCATTGCTTCCCTGATATCCATGCCAGCAAAAAATTCACAGACGATTACGATACTCCCTAATGCGAAATTTGAGCGCAGCTCTATATGTGTTTTCATTTTGGGATATATTAGCCGGTGCAGACAATCTGTCTCGTGCAGCATGTTACAAATGGAGCGAAGTGTGGCACACTGCCTCTCTAATCGAGAGATCAAAAGATGCAGCGTGTGGGTTATGCGTGAGTGCGATTCACAGCAGCTGCTGCAGACAGATCTCCACTCATGCAGCACTTTGTTTCCATGCAGACGACGCGTGCTACTCTGGCACCATCTTGTAGCCATTGTCGCCGCAAAGCGTGTCTTGCGCTGCACTATGCTTCTCAAACTTTTGCCCTACGTTCCTCCTCCCTTTTCTGCCTTATGGTTCCTTTGCACGTTCCTCCTCCACTTTCTTCCTCGCTCTCTCTTCGCTGTGGCCATCTTTCATCCCCCACTGCACTCTGTGTTTATTTCATCCTTCACTGTGCTCATTCGCTCGGTTACGAGGGACAACACCAAAGCTCACCACAGGAACGGGTGCCTAAAAGCTGCGCACCTGGAGCATTGCTGTAACATTCTTGCACCCCACAGCACAGCAGGTTTTGTGGTTTGGACATGGATTTATCGCAGTTAATGTCGACAAGCTCAGTTTTCAGTTGAAATGTAAATGGTCCAGAACAAAACAATGCAAAGAGCGTGGCCGGACTCTGTATAATGACACCGTCACCATTTTAAAAACATTGGTTGCTGCTGCCAGTATTAGTAACTCTATATGGCTGCTGCTGCTGATCTCAGGTTACGCTCATGCCGCTGCTAGAGGCACCCTTGTCGGGGCTGCATCTGCAGGGTGCCTGTAGAGGAGCCACTGATTACCATCTACCGGGCACTTTCAAAAGCACACTTCGGTACAGTAGCAGACAACTCTTTGCAACAAGGATGACTGAAGTATGCGGCTACAATTTCTCCTTTGTTCAGGTGCTGGACGGCTTCTGCTAAGGTGACAGCTGCAGGAAAGGCGTGGGCCCCTATGAGGGCAGACATGTACACTATGTTACTGGAGTTTAGGACAGACTAGTCCGCGTACATGCCAGATGCGTCCCGTAGACAAGCATAATGACTGCAAGGTACGAAGTGGAGCTCGTGTTAAGCAGCTATTTTGTTTTGTTCACTAACGTGATGACTCAATCATTTTTTTTTTCTAAATTCTACCCTTGCTGCATTTTGATTTAAGAAAATCAAAAGGCAACATTCCAAAATTTGCTTTTTGTTTAGTTTTATTGCTGTTTCTATACCTCAACAATAAGAACACGTTGGTGCAGACTTATATCTCAAACGACTCTCACAGCACGATTATGACACACATTGTAGTGATCTTGCTACTGCTGAATACACGTGACATCACTGAATAACCACTGTGAAAATCGCCTCATCAAGAGCAATCATGAAATTGTTAACCAAAATGTGTACCCTTGTCTGAAGTCACCAAAAAAAAAAAAAAAAAGCACAGGTGAATACAAGCACAACTTGGAGCTGCACCGCTTATGCGATTCTGCTGCGTACGTCGACAAAATGCCCTTCCCGCTAGTCGTTATCTCAATTCGAAATTGTCTTAGTGACCTGCTTGAAAATGCACAAAGCTAAAGTCTTACCAAATTTCGAGTCTCTTTTAGAGCGCAGCTCTTAGGTGACCGTTCCTGCGGCGAGCGTCGGCGTTGTGCCTCGATGTAACTGAGCGAACAGCGAAAAGTGAAAGACTCGAGGAGGAAAGCAAAGAGGAGGTTGCAGCAGAACCATGAGGCACAAAGCAGAGAAGGGTATCGTGAAAGTGTGAGAAGAAAAGCATAGTGCGGCAACGATACATACGAGATGGTGCCAGAGTAGTGCACATTGTCTGGGAGGTCTGTTGGTGGCCGCTGCTGTGAATCGTGCCTATGCGTTACCCATGCGCTGGCTCTCATGCTTTCCAGATGAGCGACACAGCCATACCACACTTCGTTCCCTTTGCAATGTGCTGCACGAGACAGAGTGTCTGCGCCAGCTAATATATTCCAAAATGAAAACACGTATAGAGCTGCGCCCATATTTCGCATTAGGGAGTAGTGTAATTGTCGGTGAATTTTTTTCTTCAAATCTAACTGAAGAGAGTAGTTGCATTACATATTTAAATGCAGAGCAGTGCCAGCCAAAGTACATGGGCGCTGCTGGCAAGGGCAGGTTTAGTCCTTTGCAGCGTAAACATTGCACTCCTACATATGATTACAAAATGCACACGAAAAAGGCATCCGACTGTGGAACAAAGCACTCAGCGTGGTAAGTCCGCTCATAAAGCAGCAAGCTTTAATGACTTCACAAACATGACTCAAATTTTTCAGGGAAAAACATGCAGCAATACCATATGCAGGAGCTAACAGCAATCCTCGCCTTGAGCTACCCCTTTTCTAAAACATTTTCCAAGTAACCACAATATCGAAGATGTCGTTGGGTGAAAAAAATCATGCTGCTAAAGAATTGCTTGCCTGTAATCATTCTGATGAAACACGACGTGATTTAAGAGGACGCTTTAGCTCGGGTGCTCCTATCTAAAGACATGTAAAAGGAGAATTCGTTTTTCTCGGCAACCACTGCACCAAATTTGACGAGGTTTTCTGCATTTAAAAGAAAAGCTTAAAATCTAGTGACTGCTGGTTTTGAATTTTCGATTTAGGTCGTCAAATTTTTATAAAAATTTGGCATAAATCGCAAATTTTCAGAAAACGAAACTATCAAGTTTACAACTCCGTAACTCAGCAAGAAAAAATGATATCGCAATTCTGTGAATTGTACCTGATAGCACATCTAAAGCGGACAAAATTGATATGTTACACATGAACCTAAAAAAATGGAGTAATGTGTAATTACAACTTTTGCAGAACCTTTGTAAACAACGTAACAAATTCACGTAAGATGTAAACTGACATATCAAATTTGTCCGCTTTGAATGGTCTAATGGATGCCGTTTACAGAATTGCGATATCTGTTCTTGATGCAGAGCTATTAGCTTGTAAACTTCGTGCTTCTTTTTTTTTTTCAAACGTCTGAATTTTTGGAAATCATTTTAACAAAATTCAAGCCCTAAATCAAAATTCCGCTTCCAACAGTCACTAGAATTTAACTTTCTCTCTCAAATGCAACAAATTTCATTAGAATCGATCCAGGGGTTATCTCAGAAAAACGTTTTTGCGTTTTTACATGTATTTGAATAGGCCGCGTCGGAGTTGGGCCCGAGCTAAAGCTTCCTCTTAACCCTGCTACAAATGAAGCCAACATCTCGTGCTTAAAAAAAAATGCTTAAAAAGCTCATTATATTGAGGTATAACTGTATTTTCAGAATAATTAGCAATGTAATAGTGCTTGCGTTAAGTAAAAAGGCCTTAATATATTTGATCTTATTCCTCATTGCAGTTTTTCTTGGTAGATATTTACCAAATCTTATCTGATTTCTAGTGTTCTTGCTGAAATTATGCAAGAAAATAATGCCAAGTGTTTGTAGACCTTAACCCTTTGAGGGTTGAATTATTTTGAAAAAATCTTTCCCAGGTGATCAAATTTCTTAATTGCGGATCTTGAATGTACAGAATGCATAAAGTCGGGAATAAATAGTAAAAAAAATTAGGAACATTATTTTGGTGTCGGCATCACTCAGAACTGCAAAATGTTCAATAGTATTTCAGAGTGTAGTACTTCTTGAAACACAGGTCTACGCACAGTGCCTTATCGCAGTCTGCACACCTAAAACGCATCTCTGTTCTCCTCTTGGAGCGACGAGTTGTGTTGGCACACACATGACATTCTCTGCGTGCGGCTGCCTTGGGCAGAGGTCTGAGGTACCCACTCGCGTAAGCGCGTTGCCTAAGAGAGTGAGAATACCTCGTGAGCGACGGTGATAAACAAGCTAATAGCAACACCAATCAATATAGAAATCAACTTCCGCCGCCCCTGCAAGAGAGTGCCGACAAAGAGAAAAATCGTGTTTCGTGTGCCTCCATTGCGATCACGCGGCAGAACTGAAACCACGAAAGCGCGTTGCCGCTGAGAGCGAGAATACCTCGCGAACGGCGATAATCAACAAGCTAAGAGCAGCGCCAATCAAGATAGGAATCAACTTCTGCAACCCCTGCAAGAGAGTGCTGACAAAGACAAAGGTCACGCTTCGCGGGCCTCCGTTGCGATCACGCAACGAAACCGCAAAAGGGGTGTTGCCGCAGTCTGTGCGACACGCTGAAGCTAGAAATCAGTTCTGTTTATCTCTGCAAGAAGGTAGCACAAATTTCAAATGCTTCTTGTAAGTCCTAAGAGGTGGCAGCACCTCCCAGTAAGCACGCATCATCATTGTGGCGTGAAATTTCAAACGGAGGGTCGAAACCGTACCCGTATGGCAAAGACCTTGCGGGACAGAAAACCGCCGCCGTACATATACGGCAAAAACTTTCAGAGGGTTAATAACGCCCATTTTCTATAGCTTCTGTTCTTATTGAAATTGTTTATATGTAGTGGATTTTCAGCAGGTTTGCAAAAATCTTTGGCAGGTTACAACGGGTTTTCAATGATGTTCTAGTGAAATCTTTACAAGAAAAATGGCAACACTAATGCTGATAATTGCTAAAAAGTGTTTGCTGATTTCATTGTAGAGAATGTTGTTTACATAAAAAAATTGATGAATATAAGAATTTGCTATGGCCTGTTGCACTGACCTTCCTTCTATTCCTGTTTCTTCTATTCCTTCTCATTCCTGTTTCCTCCTCTAGAGTGGAGCTCTTGAAACCTGTTGGAAAGGAGTTGGTGCGACTGCTGAAGATACCTGTGCAGTCATACAATGACTTGCTGACAATTCTGCAGCTCAGCCACTTTGGAAGTCTTCTGCAGCTTTGCGACTACCGTGGCCGAAAAGTGATGGCCTGCTTTCTTGTAAACAGTGCCCTTGAGAATGACACTCTGATTCCAACACCAGAACAGGTATTAGTGCATGTTTTCTGGCTTGAAGTATTGTTGGTTGAACGCTACTAACAGTATAATTAATAGAAAAAGCTCCATATTTTATCATGAAATTTCAAGCACCTGGAAAGCCTAGGCACAAACATTTATGAGCATGGAATAAGCGACATTGCAATCCACTGGTAGCAATACCGTATATAACAGTGCTGTTTGTAGCGATGAGTCAGCATTGTCAGCTATTGGGTAGGCTGTATGTGAGAAACTGCATTGCAGGTGTTTTAAGGAACACTAAGCGACGTTAAGCTCAACGTTGTAGTAGAGACTAGAGGCGGTTTTTACAAAATTAAACCGGCCATTATACAAAGCAAACCCATTTGCTTGAAGGCTTGTGATTAGCACCAGTTCTGAAAAATGTCCTTGGAAGATGCAGCAAAATGCAGTGCTGTTCCACTCAATGTTTTCTGTGCTGCATAATAATGCCATAAGAACTGCTAGTGCTCGTGGGAACTGTATGTTAGTATAGTGACCTGCATTTTTGTTCCTGCAAACATCTGATAAATATTTTGTGCTTACCGTTCACCTTTCTTGTCTGGGTCAATTGATAATGCCCTTGGCGTCATTGCTCACCTGGTTCATCTAATTCACGTACGCACACTATCATATGGGCACTTTTATAGTGAAGCTTTCTTTAGATACCCTACTGGGTTGGTTGTCTGGCAGGTCTCGAGCAGAGCATACCCAGCACAACACACTCACATGAAAATCTCGCCTGACGTCTCTCGAACACAGTGCACAGAACTCTAGGTCAAACACAATAGATACCAGCGTCAATTCAATAGACTTCCACATCAATCACAACAAGGAACATGTCACATGGAAGTGTTTACAGGCAGCCTTATCGTATAAATCTGAGTTGTGATGAGACGAGACCACCAGAGATGCCTGGCAGACCTTCGAAGAAGCGAAGCAGGGGAAAGCTGAAAGAGAATGTCAGTGCTGTGCAGCAAACAGGGTAAAACATCAGCGTCGGGCAGCACTGTCCGCACGAATGCCTCTAAAGCTTTGCATCCTCGTGGTTCTGACAAAGGCGTCTAACCTGTGCAAATTTTATATTGGTGAACCAAGTGGCTGCAGAGACATAGACTAATTTCGTTCCCTATCGGCAAATAAGGAGAATAGCATAGACAGTGATACTAGCAGCAGGGCACTGCTGGCTCAGCATATTTCAGAGTACCGCTCTTAGGTGCCTGTTCCTGTGGCGAGCATCAGCGTTGTCCCTCATAACCAAGTGAACGAATGGAGCGAAGAATGAAAGCGAACGCGGAGCGGCAGCAGAAGATGAAAGATAGCAATAGCAAAGAGAGCGAGGAGGAGGGTGCAGCGGAACCATAAAGCAGAAAGTGGAGGAGGAGGGTATTGCAAAAGCGTGAGAAGAAAAGCGCAGTGCAGTGAAACCTTGTTAAACCATAGTTGGCTGCAGCTCGGAAAAAGTATGCACTAAACGGTACTGCTTAACCAAAATAGCATGAGATTGTCCACTTACCTGTCAAAAACAGAACTCGGAGAGAGTGCGATGAAAGGGCAAAAACATGCAGTATTCACTTCGTGCAGCAAAAGTTATTTTAATTTGATGCCGTGGCGGCCTAGCAGTGATGACAGCGACCTCTTACTTAAGCTGTGAACCAGCTTTTCAGCCAGCCTTCCCTTCTTGGCAAACACTCGCATGGCAGATTCCTCATTGGCATTACATATTCTCCGTGCATGCGCGCGGTAGCGCTGCAGAAGTTGCGGGGCGCCTTTTTCATTGTTGTGTGCTGTTCCCATCGCGACGATTGCATTCATGAGGCTGACGTAACGCACAGCTTCTGCCACTGTTGGGCCTGAATCGCCCATGCTGTCGCTTTCCGTGTCGTCCTCATCACTGTTGTTAGACGACACTTCGGCAACAACAGAGGCAACGGCGAAAAGTTGAACCTTGTAGCCGACATCTCTTCATGGTCATATCAGCACTGCCGAGCAACTTCTTCACATTCCAAATGCCACACACCGTAGTCAACAGTATATCCCTGTCGCGTGCCAGCATCGACTTCTTCGTGTCACATTCGATAGCACGAACGATGTCCAATTTTTCATCTATGCTGAGCACCTGGCCTTTTTTTTTTTATCCGAGCTTCAGCATGATGCGAGTCCTAGCTTGCACAACGCCACAATGCTCTCCGGCAAGGTGGCACAGTGCCGAAATGTTGATGTTGATGTGGCTTCACACACAAACGCATAGGGTGCTTGGAGGCCGTTCTAATCTCTGAGGTTTGTTGTTCTGTCGGGCCACCTGATGGGGATAACGCACCGCCGTGATTGCGCGACGAAGAGTATCAAAAACACTATGTGTTAACCTATACATATGCAATAAGCTGGTATGGTTTATGTGGATACAAACACATGATGTTCAATGGCTGTTGAGTCGGGGATTTGACTTTACTACTTTTAAAACAAAACTACTTTTTAAGTGGATACAGTTTAACGAGGTTTTACTGTACCGAACAAGATGGGCTTTACGGAGACGATGGCTACGAGATGGCGGCAGAGTAGCGTGCATTGTCTGTATGGAAACAAAGTGCTGCATGAGCGGAAGTTTGTCTGCAGTGGCTGCTGTAAATCTCTCGCACGTGTCACCCACGAGCCACCGGCTCGTGATCTCCCAATAAGCGATGCAGTCGCGCCATATTTCACTCCATTTGAAAGTGCTGCAAGAGACAGATTTTCCATGCAAGCCAACATATCGCAAAATGAAAACACGTACACAGCTGTGCTCAAATTTCGCATTAGGGAGTATCATAATCGTTTGTGAATTTTTTTTCCATCTTTTTACTTTGATGTCACCAAAATGGTTTCTCTTGATTGAAATGTAGCAGCGCAGCTAAAGTGCCGTTGGACCAACTTGGACTATATTTGGTTTTTGGAGGCCAAAATTATTTATAAGCTGGTGTGTGGGTTTCACTGATACGGCAGATTTTTTACCAGCAGATATTTCTCTACATTTATCAGTTCAAAGCGAAAACCAAAATTCTGGAGGTTTGCCTACATTAGACTACTGTACTGTATGCACCATCGTTATCCTTACTACTACTATTATGCATATGCATTCTTGATCACTACTGCAGTCAAATTTTGATAAAACAAAGTTGTATTTGCAATGAAAAGCTTTGTTAAATGGTGAATTTCTTTACGTCGAGGTTTTTAAGTTCCGGCTGTTAAAATAATTTCATAGCTTTCCAGAAAATTCCTGGTGGATAGTATCCTGTCAGTAAGCACTCAAAAATGAATTATTGCAAGAAGATCGGGCCATAAAATAAAAGAATATAAAAATAAGGCGCGATTATGAGCACTATCATGTGCGGTGTAGATTGTGCTGGCAGCAATGCAAGCGCTCAACCGTACGGACAGCCATGCGCAGCCACAGCCTAGCTAAAGAAGTGAGATCTATCAACACTACTTATGTTGGTTCCCCGCTCATCTTGGGATGATTGAGGGAGCCCCTCCGAATCTCAATGAGTCCGCTCATGAGGCAGCACGAGATTTTACTCTCTGCTCTGCCCCGCGCCACGGCGTGGCGGTACTCCCCAAGAACAGAGACTCCCCTTCCACATACAGTGAGATCACGAAGTATTACCTTCTTAATCGCAGGGTTTACGGTTTGCCGCATCCTAAACTAAACAGGGCTCAGGCACTTACATTACGCTTACTACAGACTGGTACTTATCCTTGCCCACGGAGGCTGAACATGTTTTATCCTGAGACGTATACAGAGCCTTATTGCCAGGATTGTGGTGCTTTAGCCACGCTCGAACACATGCTCTGGTCTTGCGAAAGAATTGAAGACTCGTCGATCAAGGACGCGTCCAGGTGGGAGGCTGCACTTCGCATCCCGGACCTGGATGAACACTTCTGGGCCGTTTAGCAGGCTTACGACGTGGCCGTGAGGCTTGGCCTTCCGGTCTCGACGTGGGAGCGGCCCGCTTAGTGGTTAATTATCACTACTTGCAGGACCAAATTAAGTTTTCCATCCATCCATCATAAGTTCGGGCCCCCCCCCTCTCCTTGCATTCACTGGTTACAATGTTCGCATGCAATGTTTACTTGCAATGTTTACAAGTTTATACTGTTGATAAAACTACTATCCTTTTTTCATATAGCTGTCTACTAATTTGCTATCACAATTGATGCTTCGCCTTTTGGGCAAAACTGCGACTTCTTTTTGCTAGATTTAATAGCCATAGAGGCTCCAAGTACATGTTTGAAATGGCTGAAACTTTCATTAAATTGAAACCATGTCACGAAATTACTTTGTTAAAACACTGAAAAAAAAAAAGAAACAAGAATGCATACAAGGTTTTTAATAGAACTAAGATTGGGAAACGCAAATACCGTATTTTCCGGTGTATAAGTCGTGGTTTTCTCTAAATTTTTTCTCTTGGAGCGTCTCATAGAACGGTGTGACTTGTATATGTTTTTCTTTTCTGGAAAAAAGTGCCGTCAAAATTGGTTTGGATGCTATGGCCACACGAAGCGTGCTGGGTTGACTTCCTCTGGCAGTTGCTACAGGTTGTGTGCGTGCTATGGAGGTACGGGGTTCTTCTCGTGGTTGAGTTGCTGAGTGCTGTGCGAGAAGGACGGAGCTGCAATGCAAGCAGTGGCAGGCCGACCCCGAGTCGATCGACTCCAAAGTTGTCGCATCTGCAGATTGCTTTCAAGATACGGCGCGCACCTCTGCGCAAACTATACTGTACAATCCGCATTTTTCACGACACGATGGCGCATGCGCCCTGCCCTGGCGGATTAGTCGCGAAATGTTTTGGAAGGGACGCATGTGTGGCCGCACGGCCAGATATCGGGGGAAAGTACTCCGAAAGAAAGAAAAAAACAAAAAAACAAACGGATGCTCACTGCAGCGAACGCTTGTGCTGTGTACCGCGGGGAAACTCTACTGGTAGCTCGATGTCGGTGTGGTGCCAAAAACGTGCGTAGCGTAAGACTGCAACTCCACTTTAAAGCAGAAAAGGGCCAGGGCTTCGTCCGGACTGCATCGTGAACCACGTAGTTGCCGCCCTGCATTGACGGCTGTGAAATTTATCATAAATCCCTGCGTTACACTTGGGTGACACTTCAAAAACCCGTTGCTGACGCAGTCTTCTTGCAGAGTCAACCCACTCTTGCTGGTGCATGTGGTGGCAGCGCATGCCTGAGTTCACATACTCATTTAAGGCGTGGTAACACTGGGTCGATACGAGACCGACAAGACGCTGATGCCGGCGATTGGACGACTGTTCAGCACTGTGTCACTGAGACCATTTGATCATAATAGGCCGACAATGACACAACAAATGGGTACGAGTTGTCATACAGTGCGACAAGCTTTCTTGTTGAGGGCAATGACAAAATCAGCGTGCCGACCATGATAGCTTGATGGAACCCTACGCGACCAGCCGTCGAACCAACAACGCTATAGCTGCAGCTCATTCACTTGTATATATAATTATTTGCACTCAAAATGCGTTGACATGCCTTTGATGTTGAAATGCACAAAGCTTCAGTCCTCTCAAGCCATGCACGTGAAGTTTGAGCCAATGTTGATCATGTTTAGTGAAGGTTGGGTTAGGCCTTACCTCGTGGCGTTCGTGCACCCGCTACCGATGGACCTGAGCTTAAAAATTAAACAATCGGGATGAAGGAAACCACTCTTATAGTTCAGTTGTGGCATTTGACAACTACTCTTCACTTCGAACGGCATGTACACAATAAGCGGCGACACTGTGCTGTGCCAACATCTTGTACTTTGATCACCATTCCCGACACTGCCAGTCGCATTTGCATAGATGGTGGGTCTGTGTGTGTTGTTATGCTGACATGTTTCTTAATTCCAAAGAAGCACTTTTTACCTCTGCGTCAAACGGGAAAGAAGAGACAGTGCATTCAGCAGCATAAGCTCGCTCAGTTACCAACGGTGTCAGCGATGGCATGCACGTTTTCGCGAGAGAACTACACGGCCTATAAATGAGGGCTTATGCCGAGCAGTGTTCTCTAATAATACATTATAGTACGTGCAAACTGTAAGTATGATGAAGTTAAGCAAAAGCGAGAATCAGTAGTAACAGCCCGTAATATATATGTGTCTGGATCACAGTTGCAGTTGTTTAAGTGGCTCGGCTGTTGATATTGACTCGTCTCAGGGTGGAACAATACGGCTCACATGCACAAATATGTATGTTTTGTTACGTTTTGAGAATCAGTGATGCGCTGTTTCTACAATATCCGAAGCTAACAGCGATCTGAAGCTGTAGATGTAGATGTAAACAAATGCACCGCTTTGGCAAATCCGACGTGGAAGGCTGCACTCGAAGGCTTCTTGAATATGCGAAATGTTTAGTGAATGTGTAAAAAGAATACAGAAAGCGATGTGCAAGCGCAGACATCAGCGACAACGAACTCTAAGGCAGCCACGTCGGCAGACGGAACTCGGCGTGCCTTTTATCGGCCGCACTGTTACCACAACAGCATACTCGGGCCTGTTCGCCCAGTATAGTCGATAGGTGAATGACATGCTGCCCCAGAGAAGCCATTAATAATTAATCGCGATCCACGAAACACACAACCGACGCACACTCAACATGGGCGCAGGTACACAAATCAACCGGCGAAATCCCCGGCACTCTTCCAAAACGTTTCCAGCAGCGTGCGTCATAAGGCAGCACAGGAACATAAAAAATGCAGATTGCGCAGTTTGCGCAAAGATGCAAACTGCGCAATTGCTACCAGAGTACAAGCCACCCCCCTTCCCTGCTGTGCTGCCTTCCCGCTTTCGGCTCACCGTCGCACGCTTTCACTCGCACATGCAGCATACGGCGTGCGGGGACGATGTTATTGCCCTTGGACTTCATACAGAACATTGTGGTGATCACAACAGCAGAAATGTGCCTGGAGTGTTCATATCATTGCTTGCGCGTGACCCGCATTCACGAAGTGAAACATAACATTATTTTTTTTTAATTGCTTCCTGAATGAACAAGTGTATCTTATACACCAGTGCGACTTATATACGTTTTTCTTACAGAAAAACTGCCGTTTTGAGGGGACTGTGACTTGTAGACGGGAAAATATGGTAGTTTGCTACATTGCAGGTTTCATTAAATTGAGTTTTGATTTTATGTGTCATCATTAGAACTTACCGAGCTTGGTAAACCTTCTTAAATTATTTATAATGATTATATCTCATTTGACTGCAATCAAAAACGGGTCAGTTGATGTAGTCAGTACACGACTTCTTTCTTGTTGCATCATTTGCACTGTTACAGATGTTGACCACAAAGCAAGTAGCCCACTCTCTTACACAAAAGCTATCAATTTTGCCACACATGAAATAATTTTTCTCCCTGCATAACGTTGTACTGAGAAACTGTGCCAAGTGATGACCAAGGTAGCTTATGAGCCACATTAAAAGTAATTCAGACTTCTGACCTGATGTGCCAAACACAAACCCTTCAAGCCTACCGAATGGTTTGCTTGCTGTTTCCAGGCAGATCAAGTGCTCAATTTGATAAGCCCACTGGTTCAGGACCAGCCAGACCAGCCAGACGAAGAGGAAGACCCAGAGGACTTCTTGGAAGAGCAGGTGCTTGTAGGGCGATTTGCAAACCTCATGGTGGCTGACTCGCCTGACCAACAGTATCTGGTTTGTATCAGTGTCACTCAGCTGGAAAAAAAAAAAAATTGCACATTGCTCTTGTGATTCAAAACATTTTTCAACATGTATTGTTTAATTTACAGATCGTGATGACTGCCAGGAAGCACTTTGGCAGTGGAGGCAACAAGCGCATTCGCTACACATTGCCTCCACTTGTCTTCCAGTCGTATCAGCTGGCTTTCAAGTACCGTTCCTTGAGTGACAAGGTATAAGATTACCAGGATTGGTAGGACAGTTTATTTGCCTGCCCTCTGAGTGTTGTAAACATTTTGGTCACTATGTTACAATTAGTCTGTAGGGCTGATCTAGTGCCACACAAGCTATTAAGTTATGAAAGGGAAAATCGTCATGCACTTGACTGTAGCACGAAGCTACAAACCTTTCTTTCAAAGCTCTCTTTCACAAGCGTTTCATCATCTTGTGGCCTTCCACAGAACTGAATTGCCCTATTCAACCTCCCTATGCTTCAAATTGTTCGTTAATTCGCCTTTGCTCTGCGATCTGCTGGCCTCCTGGTTAGCTCATTGGGTAGTGATTGCTCCGGAAAGGCTTTGGTCCCAGGTTTGATCCTCATACCAGGAGAAATTTCTTAACTTTGAAGCTTTCCTTCTGAGAAAACTGTATCGGGGTTCTTTCATAGCTTCATGCTACAGTCGGATAGATCACAATTTTTCCTTTCACAAACCTTTCGTCACCTTGCGGGTTTCCGCACTTTTTAACTTCCAAACTGATTTGCCATATTCATTGTAGCGGGGATCAGCATATAAAGGGACACTATAGGCAAATATTAAGTCAAGCTAAAGTGATAGATTAGTGTTTGAGAATATCAAAGGCGTATGAAAGCGTATTGCGAACAGAGCTTTCGTAATAAAGAAATTGAGGTAACTGCAAAACATGATTAGGGACTTCCCTGGGAGATTCAACTACTAGCTCGATGACGAAGGCACTCTTCATTATACCATATTTACTCGAATCTAATGCATACTTTTTTTCCAATAAAACTGGTCGCGTGTGCGTCAGAATCGAATACGACCCTAAATCTGTGCTACCTATCGCCATCGGCATTTCAAAATGGCCACCTCGTACACGTTTTGAGCCTAGCTGCCGTAGCTTTCTCCATGTGCTGTAGTATGTGTGCTTAGGCAATGCTTCCTTTGGCTTAGTGCGCGGTCTGTCTTCCCATTTTCTGCGTTTGCTCTAACAGCATGGAAGTGCTGACTGCAAAGACATACTGAGTTCATCACAATGCCGCAATTAAAAGGAAAGTGATCACGTGTGCGAAGACAGGCTGAAATCGGGCCGCATCACGGGCGTTCGGAGTTCTCAAAACTTGCGTGCAGGACTGGCGTAAAAAGGAGAGGCATTCCACACTGACGGTTGCCACGTACGGCACAGCCGCGTGGCTTCTATCTTGAAAGCGATCTGCGGCGGAGACAAGAGTCTGCGCATCTAGGCGCATCGCGCTGTTTTCGTCGCTTAGTTCGCGTTGAAGCGAGAGGCCCTACAAAAGTCAATTCCCTCCTTCCTGCTGCTGCACTTCCTCACTCTAGCGTTTAAAGAGTTTCCACGGTCATTGAGTGAGACGTGTTCATGCCTGCGTGCACGTGACAGCATGCTTGTTAATTTAGTTAGTAAGCAAATGTTTAAATATTCATACGGCTGATAAAACTACTATCCTTACTTTTCGTATAGCTGTCTACTAATTTGATAGCATAATCAATGCTTTGCCTTTCGTGCGAAACTGCAACTTTTTTTATTTATTGCAACTTCAGTGCATTGGGAGTAAATATTTGTTGTTTCCAAATGAGAGAAAGTTGTAATTCTGTGAAAGAATGAGCTGCGCAGTACTGTAAAGAACTTTTCTGTCTTTAGGTGACGGCAAACAGGTGTGCGTTACAATCCAGGGCGTTTCTTTTTCCCCCTTTCTTTTGGTCATGAAAAACTGGTGCACGTTACAATCGAGGGTCCGTTAGAATCGAGTAAATATGGTAATTCTTTCACCAGTATTCGAACACTCTTGTAATAAAAAAAATTGATGTATTGCAATAGAAGACGAAAGAAAATGCTATTTTTCAAGTTCTATTTGATTTTTAGAAAGAACTCGTCAATGTTGCCCGTGACAATGACGCAGGCAGTCGAAAGGTTTCGTTTTCTCCACACTGTGCTGGCTGCGCTTTCGCATTTCACTCAATTTCGATATCGTGTAGTTCTGTGCTGGTTTTGCCAGCTTAGGAAACTCACACAAACTGCAACTAGGGGAGAATGCCTCGTCCATGTGATGTTACAGTATTCCAGAACGGTCCTTGTGACTTGACCAAGAGCAGCTGCAGTGGTGAATCCAACGCTCTGTCTTGTCTCAGTTCCTCCATGGCCGCGCGTTTGCATTTTGCACAGAAAACCATAGCCGTTTTACTCACTGACGGCTGTAAAGGGTGGTGATGGCATATGTAACATCACTGTTCCCTTCTCAGGGGCGGGTGATTTGAATTGTGCTTAAGCATTGCGCTTCAGAGGCAATTTTCTCGTAAACCGAGTATTTTCTTGGCATGGAACAAGCACTGTGAGGTTTCTGTAATGGTATTTTAACAGTCTACGTCAACTTCGTATCTTTCTTTAGTGTCCCTTTAACAACAACATGGTGCAATGTATCAATTTGATGGGACACCTGTACTAGCAGTTATTGCTATCTAGAGGTGGTCACATGTACCTGGGGATGTGTTTAGTGTGAAAGAAAGCACTTTTCTGCACTGCACTGTTATGTAAGGATCCACATGTCATTGTTTGTCCGCATGACAATTGTAATTTTAAAGATTTAATGAACACAGGCTTTCTCAACATGCAGTATTTTCTGACATACGAGGCTCGTTGCATGTCTCTTGTTAAAGAGTGTGACCTATACATGCAATAAAATATGCTATAGCTGCAGTAATCTTGTTCCGATGGTTTCAGTGCTGAAATTAGTACGCTGCTTTTCACAAAAACTAGCTGACAACCTTATCCATCTAATGCAGGATGACAAGTGGGAGAAGAAATGCAACAAGATTTTTCAGTTTTGCCACCAAACTATCAGTGCACTTATCAAAGCTGAACTCGCCGAGCTACCTCTACGCCTGTTTCTTCAAGGGGCACTAGTTGCTGGTCAAATCAAGTTTGAAAATTATGAGACTGTGGCCTACGAATTTATCTCACAGGTACTTTCATTGCATTTTCATACGCTTGCTACTCTTTCATTTGTTCTTGAGACTTGAGAGCTGTAGACCATGAGCTGAAATTAGGGCGAAACTGTATTTTTCTGTGTTATCAACACATAGCATCTGAAATTGCTTTTTTTTCTTTTAGGCTTTTTCTCTGTACGAGGATGAGATTTCAGACAGCAAAGCCCAGTTGTCAGCAATAACCTTGATTATGGGCACAGTAGAACAGACCAGTTGCTTCTCTGAAGAAAACCATGAGCCGCTGCGTACACAGTGTGCACTGGCAGCGTCCAAGCTTCTCAAAAAGCCTGACCAGTGCCGTGGTGTAGGTCTTTGTTCACACTTATTCTGGTCGGGCAAGACCCAGGAGTCTGGAGGTGAAGAGGTTTGTGGCCTTTCTATATGCTAAGTATACTTCAGCATCATTGGACATATCACTACAAGAATTCCTTCCTTAGATTATGTGGCTGATATGAGGAGCAATAGATTATGGTGCATTCCATTGAGACTGCACTGTCGAGCTTGTCTCTGCCTTTACTTTCTTACCTTCATAATGTATTTGCAACTTTATTTAGAACGAAGTTTAATTTAAACTAAACATTTGCAGTTATTATTGTAGTAGGTTTACTTAGGCACTGGAAACTGTCTGCAGTCATTTAATTAACTCTAATCTATCATTGTGCAAGTTTTGTTGTTCATAGTTTTGTAGCCTGCTTACAACAGATGATTGTAATGTTTCTATTTGACTTTGCACAATTTTGGTTGTGTCTCTGCTTTCTTGCAGCTGCATGATAGCAAACGAGTTGTTGAATGCCTTAAAAAAGGAATTCGTATTGCCACACAATGTATGGACCCTTCAGTCAAAGTGCAGCTTTTTGTAGAGCTGCTGAATTATTATATTTACTTCTTTGAAAAAGGCAATGAACAGGTGAGTTCCGATTGTTTTTATTTTCATGTGATGAGTTAGTTTTATTTGTCCTTTTTTTAGTTGTTGAAAGGAAGTGATGTTTGTGTAACTTATAGTCTGTGGTATGCATCAAACATTCTGGACATTGAATAATAAACTAAAGCATTAATAGCGCTTGCTGGCACATTTGAATGTATGACAACGGCACATTGCTGCATTCTGCCAGTAACTGCCAGTTGCTACCGATTCATAAACAAAATGGTTGTATGTGAAATGAACCCTTTTGTTTGGGGATGGTGATGGTGTCTTTTTGGTCCATGACTGTGTTACGCAAAGACAAAGGAACTCAGCTTTGAGAGATGAGAAGTGTGGGCTCATGTTTAGTGATAGCTGTGGTAATAAGTTGCTTTGATGCCAAGGTGATGGTATAGCATGGTGCTGAGTTGGCATGAAAATGCTCTACTTCAGACTGAATTATTTTCATGGACTTGCCAGGAAACCTGCTTTTTGTCACTAGGCTATTTTTGACACATTGTATATTTAACCTTTTTGGCCCTGGTATTCTATAAAAAGAACACAGAGAAATTATTCTAAATCGTGACACAAATGGTCAGCAAACTCAAGAAAGAATTTGAGCCATTCTCCATACACCTCCGCCAGCATAGGCAACAGTTTCTTTGTCCTTGTCTTCCTGAGAAAACCCTAGCAGTAAAAACAAAATGGTGCAAGGCAAGAAAGACAACTGTAGCAGTATCCATGTCCTTTGATATTTTGCTCAATACCTACTGTCTCGATAGTGATTATAATTTTATTTGTTGTTTCTGATATGCTTCAGGGTGTATTTATATCAGGAAGTGTTGCCTCTCATTTGCGCATAGCCCACAGCACGCCGTGATCTGCGTGTCATAAATATAGGACACTAAGGCTCGGTTGTTGTCAAGGGCCCTGCATGTGTTGAATGTAGAGTGAGGGTGCTGTTGCCTGTGACAGCTTCCCATTTCTTGTTTTATTATTCCAGAGACGGTAAGTCATACTGAGCTGCTGTACTCAGTGGTAAGGGGACCCCTATAGGGAAAAGTCTTTTTATCAAGGACCCAAATATATTTGCTACATCATAGCATGGGTGCGATGACGATGAAAAGAAACATATACAGTTTGCTTTTACAGGCTTGGGGAACAGTAATTAGTAGATGAAGAATTAGCCGTGTATGATGAAACTACATCTGACAAAGCTTTGACTTCTTAAAGCTAGGGGAGGGGATGGGCGAACACATTAGCTTGGACACAAAACAGCTTTCCCAGTGTCATGTTGCAAACTGAAGTTACAAATCAGCTGACTTGAATTGGACATACTTTGGCCAACTAAAGGGATATAATTGGTCACCAGCATTTCATTCAAGTACATTCTCACACTTGTGTGTTTTAACATGCACCAGCACTCGCCAGCCAGCATTTTCACACTTGCTTGTGGCCCTCATTTAACTGTTATAAGTATGGGCAACTCATATGGTAGTGCACACCTGTGGCATCAAGCTGTACTCCATTTCATACATAGCAGGCAGCACTACAAAGGCTAGGGGGACTTCTCTGGCTGGTGTCTTCCCTCTTGAATATATAGCAATTTAATCTAATGGCTAAAAGAATTCATAACTTTACTGGTAAAGTTGTGGTGATACAGAAACTTGTATATAGTAAAGTTGTAATACGAAGGCTGCAAAATGATCTGCACTTATATAAAAAAAATCAAAGGCCATTATGGGCTATTTGGAAAAAGATTAAGGCCACAGTATTTTTACACATACAGCCCCATTTTGGATAAATAGCCATGCAGCCTAATGGTCCAACTACACTACACTAAAAAAAAATAATAATAATAAATTTGCTTTGATGTGATTTGAAGCTTCACAAGGGTGAAGTAGTGGCAGCCATACAGGAAAGGATGGCCCACTCCACAAGAACATATGAGTATGACAGGACAGGTGTAAAAACAGCATGATTGGGCTTCCTCCCCTTTTTTTTCCTACGGCACTTTCACTGCTGGTTCTTTCGTTGATACTGGCTGTCTTGAAGGTATGGTGGGCCGATTTTCCTTCACATGCTTGATGAGTGCATCATTCTGCTCTCATTGAGTGCATGGCCTATGCTGTGCATATTTGGTATACAAATCATGGCAGTGTTTTTAATATTATGCCAATCACTTAGAATGTATAACAGTGGTGGCATATGAAATTATATATACACTTACTGTGATCATTAAGCTGGAGTGTTTTGTCTAACTTGCCTAATCTTGGTAATTTGAAACATTTCATGTTATGTTACTTACAAATTCAGGGAGGGTACCATCTTGATTACTGGTAAAATAAGTTGCCTGGATGGCACAGTACATGACCCTTTTTCAACTGAAGTGATGTTCCTTTTACTAACATATTTATCTGAATATTTTTCAGATCAAGACTGACACTGTTGGCCAACTTATAGGTAGAATAAGAGAAGAGCTTCCACAGCTTGAAGCAAATGAAGAGACAGACCAAATCAAGAAGCACTTTCAGAACACCCTAGATCATCTACGCACTCGTATGGAGTCTCAAGATGCCGAAGGACCATCTTATGCAGGCCTCTCATTATAAGTAAAAATTCAGCAAAGACTGATCTTCAGGTGAGCTATCTGTAATCAGGATTTTCTATTCTTTTGTGTTTTGGGGCACATGTAGCATAAAATCCAAATGTACTGCGCTCACCTTGATTACAAATGTAGTACAAACTTCAAACCTGCTGTGTTCACCTTGGTTCCAGATGTTTCCTCACATTATTAAGAAATCTTGGGCATCTGCTCCCTTTTCTAGTGACAGCAAGATCTGCAGAAACTAAAACACCACAAAGTCCAAACACCATTACACTTAAACGAAACAACAATTTGTTCACATATATTTCGGGCCATGGAGAGTATAATGGTATGAAGAAAACAATGTAATGATAATGGAGTAAAAATTAATTAGTATGGTGATTACTTAGTACATGTAATTGATTTGCTGAACTATTCATAACTCCCGCCAGCATATCAGAAACGCTAGTGTGGGCTCTACATTGGGCTTCCAGTGCTTAATCCCTGTCGATGACAAGCTAACTCGCCATGACAAAGGTTGCACTACCTTGTAATTTTGACACAAATAATTCACAATGTCTTTTGCTATTTTTTCAAACAGCAGTAAATAGAATTGCTATAGGCATTTCTGGTATCATATTTTTTTTAGGTGAATGGCAAAGTAAATGCAGGTAGAAAGAATCTGGACTTTTCATAAATAAAAAAAATTTTCTACGGTTAGGGTAGATACAGGTCTTGAAATGCTAAAAAATCTAAAAAATACTGATATCGTAAAAATGCATTTTACTATGTTTATACATTCAAGAATGTCCACAAAATGTGAAAGCCAAATTCAATCTCAAGGTATTGTATATACATGGTATTGTATATACAGGTATATACATGCCAGGGTGGACACGAAATGGCCGAGAATACGCCAAATAGTCGAAGTTTGCACACTTGTGACGTGCGAATGTAGTGACCGGCAGTCGCCATCTTGGGCTTCTTTTGAAACTGCTTTTCTTGTGCGTAGTTTGCCCATCTTCAAAATGGCATCAGTGTGTGGTCCTGTGCCTTTGTTTTTCTTTCTTACTTCTTTTTTTTTCTTCTTGGCTGCATGCTTCTTAGCGTTTGCTCGATGCATCGCATCTGTCTACTTTATCTCTTTTGTGCAGCCGCTTGCTTCGCGACCGCATAGAATGACCGGCCGCATTTCTTTTGCTCAGGGCCCCAACGGGGCCCCTACTGTGTGGAGATATTCATCTTAAAAAGACTACACATGAAGCGTTCAACAAGAAACAAAGGTGACCGTGGAATTCACGACACAAAACAGCAAGGCATGCCATACTTCCAAAATTGCCGTTTACCAGATCCGAGGACGGAGCCGCAACATAACCTAGCATGTTCAGAGTGGACTCCTCATTGATCCATACCTCACGTGCCAGCATGGACTGCATCATACTCCTGGAATTGCTGGTTGCTGGATTGAACACGGAACTGCAACCTAGCATGTCCAGCATGCACACCTCATCGACCCATGTTTCGAGTGCTGGCACACACCGTATCATACTCCTGGAATCGCCAGTTGCTGGACCGAGCATGTCCAGCGTGCATGCCTTGTCGACCTATGCCACGAGTGCTAGCGTGGACTGCAGCGATATTGTTTTCTTATCGCCTGAAGAAAGTAGCGAGCACACAGCAAGCACCAGCAACTTGAAAAAATGCTTGACCTAACAGTTGCCAATGAAAAGCAAGTTCAGTCTGGTGGGCATTGACATGAAGGAAGGGAATGACAGTGGAATGGAATTTGTGATTTGCGGATTTGAACGTCATCAGTTTTTCACGCTCATGCCCTGCCTCGAGTATGGCGAGAAATCTGTGATGCTATATGAGAACCAAGACAAAGAGTATGGGCCCTTTGTGAAGCTTGTGCTAACATTCTGTATGTGCAGCATGCGCAATTCATGGTTTTCTTTGTCGAGATTGAGTGGTGCGGCCTAGATAACTCCATTCAAGGTGAATGTCTGAGCAATGAAGGCAATCCAAGGTATGGGTAAGGGAGCAACAGCCCTTTTTGACATTTTTGCAACTATGAACATATTGCACTGCAGCTTGCACCATAACACCTATCAGGGTCACATGGGCATGATGGTGCAAGTGTGCAGCAGTACAGTTGAACCTGGCTATATCGAACATGCAAAAAAGCACCTATCAGTTCGACATAGGGCATAATTCGATATAAGCCTGCTAAAGAATTGGACGTCACAAAAGCACATACCATTTATAAAATCACTTTATTGATGAAACTAGCTTAGTTTGGCATGAAATAGTCCTGTGTTTTCTTCTGTTTGTGGAATTTCCTTGCCAGCGACGCACACACTTCACATTGTCTAAAGAGTCGGAGCAGCTGAGGCCGCAACCTTCCACATTCGCACAGAAGCACCGGACTAGTGCGAGTGCACCAAACGCCTCGGAGGATCTGGGCAAAGGACCATCGTTGCTTTCCTCATTGTGCCCACTTTCACTTGTGCTCGGTACGATGTCGGCAATGTAGTCTTCGTGTTCAGGCTCTCCCGTGGTCACGACACCATCATCTGCACTCACAAACTCGTCGACCGTTGACTCGTCAAGGGCTTCTGGAAATTCTAATAGCTCGCTCCAAACTTTGGCAACACCGGCAACGGCTTTGTCGCACTCATCAGAATTACAGTCATCATTACAGGCACACGGAAGCCGGCATGTCCACCTGTACACGGCCGTGCATACGTGTTGGGTGCCACGGGCACCGGGTCGCGAGTTTGTCCACTTTAGCCCTAATCTCCTCCTTATTCTTCCAGATCGTGCTGAGAGTGCTCCTCAGAATCTTGCACACTGCAGGGTCAGCCGACTTCTAACTGTGTTCGACCCGATTTATGATTTCAAGCTTCACGGCAAAAAGCAAATTCTGCCGCTTCATCACGGCAACACTGCGGGAGAAGGCCCACAAGGCAAAAACACAATGAACCAGAAAAGCAGCAAAACAACTCACACTTGCGCCATCTTGCACAATGAGGGCACAAGAGCCTCTGATTGGCTGTCTGAGCAAGCGCTGCGGGCGGGCCAGGATAATTTTTTGCAGGGGGGTGTCAATGGCTCGCCCGACGCAGTGCGGTCACAGTAGGGAGAGCGGTTGGATAAAGCCAGGCCGCTGTGAGGGAAAGCCAACTACTGGGGGCACTTTTGTACCGCTTGTCGTTCGACATATCGGGAGTCGCTGCTATTTTTGTTCGATGTAAGCGTAATTTTTGCTATATGTACTCATAGTAACTATAGTACCGTGTTCAGAAATTGTTCGATATAAAGAATAATTTGATGTAAACGGGTTCGATATAGTCGGGTTCGACTGTAGCACAGCAGATTGTGAGGCCGCAAATGTAGACCATATCAAGGAGCTATATAATGACTTTACCAACCCACCAGGGAATATAGATGTGATTTTTGATAGAGCCTGGCTCACACGCAGCCACAGTTTTCACGTCGCTGTTGGCAGCATCATCAAGATGTACTCCAGGCTTGTTGTGGACCACATTGTGCTGTCCAACTTTTGCTTAGGCTGCTCAAATGAACCAAAGCCCAGTCAGCTGGAGTACAGTACACAGCTTGGCATGAAAAACATGCTATGGAGTGCCAAAAGAACATTGACTATAAGGCTGGGCAAATGGGTTGCCAGCTATACTGTACATGTTTCAAAACCCCCTTGATCATTATAGGCTGCACTATACAACAATGCTATTTGATGGGTACAGCAGGACCTTCCATGCCTTGACAAATTCATCTCTGTACAGCTTCTTTAAAGTGAAAAAAATAAGGCTGTCAACTATGTTTACCAAGTACGTGGGAGCAGCCTTGCATGGGCTTGTTGACCAAAAGGAGGTTCAAGGTAAGCCGATTGGAGGAAAAGGATGTCTTGCCCAGGACAAAATAAAAGTAAATAACAAATTACCATGGCCATGCCCTTCAGAGCCACAGGAACGATGTGCCAGGCATGAACAGTGCAGTTGAGGCCACACTGCGGCACATGTCATCAACTGATAATGTTCCTAAGCATGGCCTTTGCACTGAAGGGCCATGGAAGCTTTGGAACCTGTCTTTAAGCAGCTGAGTGAAGCCCTCTTGGAGTGGTGCAGTGGTGGCATGACTCAAAATGCAAGTGAGAACCTGTATTCTGTCATCTTGGAAGTCCCGAAGAATAAACATGCCTCACTACACAGTTTCAGAGCGCAGTGGGTCGAAGGCGGTTCAACCAGGGCGTGAGATGGGCAACACTGCAATAGCCAAGAAGCCGGGCTACAGTGCAGGCACCTATTAAGTGTGCTGGAGCCTTGAAAAAGATTGCTGACAGCTTCACATGTCTAACAAGCACCATGCAGACAGATCTGCTGTTAAAAAAGCAATCTTGCCAATAGGCACAAGCCAGCAATAGACTCTGCCTACAGTCCCGGTCAGCTGTAGAGTCTAAAAGCGATCAGAGGCCAATGCCGTAGTGCTGCAAGAATTAAAGGGAGGGACACTAAAGGTTACTATTAAGTGAACGTGGACTGTTGAAATACCATCCCAGAAACCTCGAAACGCTTGTTTCGTGCCAAGGAGAGACTTATTTTAAGAGAAAATGCGTTCTGAAGCGTCCGCGTACCTCTAGCACTGTTCAAATCACCCGCCCTCCCATCGAGGAGTACTGACATCATGGTCTCATAGTGACGTTGCGCCATCGGTGAGTAGAACGGCGTCCGCAGACGGCGCTATGGCTTTTCAGCGCAAAACGCAAACGCGTGGCCAGAAACAGAGCCAAGACAGAGCCGACAGCAGAGCGAAAGCGGGAGTATGGTGGCTAGCGGAAGGAGAAACGCGCGACCATAAGCTGGTACTTTATTCTACGACGCGAACTTCGACGCTCGTCGCAATGGACCCTGACAATGACAAATTGGCTCGCGATGCTGGGCTCAACTTCAGCGATTTGAGCACTGACGAGCAGGACGTGCTGCTGAGGGCTCGCGCTGCCGGCGTCGTTGCGTACTACAACGGCGGCCTCGACACCGGCTCTCCGGAGCGGGAAAGCAACGAGGGCTTCCCACCACGACATCACAAGGACGTGGCATTCTCACTGCTTGTTCGAAATGAAAGTTTCGCGAGCCAGTAGAACCCTCACAGCACGACGCGATAACGAAACTACTGAAACTCCAAAGCGTGCGCGGCGCAGAGTCGAGCGCGCAGAGTCGAGTGAAAATGAAACCTTTCGACCACCCATACTACAGAAGGGTAACGTCAAAATGTAATTTTTTCTTAGAATCGAATAGACGTAGACAAGTAGCATTTTCTTCCGTCTTATAATCAAATGAAATGATATTTTTAATACGAGTAGTTGAGTATTAGTAACACAAATTATGAGGAGTGCTTTCGTCATCGGGCTAGTACCGGAATGTCGCTGGGGGTCTCAAATCGTGTCATGCATTTACCTCAATTTCTCGGTTACTAAAGCTCTGTTCGCAATTATATTGACGCCTTAGATGTTCTAGAACATTTCTCTACCACTTTAACTTGACTTTCTGGTAATCTTTAGTGTCCCTTAAAAAAAAAATATATTTTTTTGCTTCATGACTATGGACTTGGTGCAACTTTACTTGTAGAGGGGCAGACCACATGGGGATATGATTTGTGCGACTGCTGTTCATCTACAAACTGAAAAAGAAATGTTGGTGAAGTGGCTGGTGGTAGCTTTCTCACACTGTTTTATAGTACTATTCATGACGCTACAACAAATATTTTATTATTGTTATTGTGTTGTGGCGGCATAGCATATGTGGCATGAACTTGTTGATGAACACAGCTACATGGTGATGCTATTTATATTGCTATAGTACAACGCCAAGTAAATTGACAGAAAAATGGAAAACAAACACATTTTTCTCTGTTTTACATTTTTCGACATCGCACCTTGCCTTATGGAACATTTTCATGTATTGCTAACAAAATTTGTTGCTGGTCTAGTTGGTTCATGCTTAACTCAATACTGGTAAGCGCAATTCTAAGAGGGGACAGAAGATAGACACAGAAGCACAGGACAAGTGCTTTCCACTATTCGAATTCTAGGCTGGAGTGGCAATGCTTTGGCCAGAGAAATCATGGAGGCATATCATATTAGAAAGGAAGGAAGTGCCTGTATTAGCGATACGTCGGTTGTTTTGCGTAGCAAAGAAAAGCAGTTTTTAGAAATGATGCTGTAAGCTATACGCTTCTTGATATGATGCATTGGTTGGCTTGATGGACAGTGCACTTTCATGACCCTGGTCTACTGTGTACTTAGTAGGCGAAGTCTTCAGAGTAAAATTTAGTTTCGAGTAGCGCTTGTCCTGTGCTTCTGTTTCTACCTTCTGTCCCGTCTTAGAATTGTGCTTACCATTATTCAGTTGTTAATCATATATTGCTTTTGAGTACTGGCAGAAAGTTTGATACATTTGTGTTCATATTGAATAGATCGAACAGGTGATGCTACTTATTTTGTTCTAATCTTGTTTGCCAATTTGTAATTGCCTGTAATCATAAATAACATGTAAAACCTTTGCACTCAAGTTCGCACTTGTTTACTTTGCATTTCAATTGCATTGAGCAATTGAAATGCAAAATAGCATCACCAGCTAGAGCAACTCTGACAGTCGGGCTATGTACTTTGTTTTTGTGTTTGACAAAGCGAAGTTACTAAGGCCCTGCAAGAAACAGACTGAAATTAGATATTAAAAATTTCATATCTCTTGTTCATATGCACCTATCCAAAATCCAATTGCAGATTTAGAATTACCAGGAAAAAACTGAATGAGAATGTCAAATTGGGGGGGAATTCAGTTCACACCCAAAGTAGAAAAATTGAGGTCCTCGTCTCCACTTACATCAGGGTGTTTAGGCATCAAATTCAGCGTATCAACAATGATACGTTAAACTTGGTGGGGTGAAAAGGGCAGGCTGTCCTGCTCATTGCTTAGTCAACAGTTAGTGCAGAATTATGAGCTTCATGTTCTGTTATGTACTGGTATTATTTTACAAGCTACAACCTGTTAAAGCTGGATTTTGCTTTCTTTTGTTTCTTGCTGTTGCTATTTTTGGATATGATTAATCTTCGGATGTGAAAATACAGTAAAAGGTACACCAGGTGACATTTCAGAGTGCATTTACACCGTATTTAGTTTTAATATTTTTTTCTTTACTGGCACTTCTGTGGAACTGTCCAAAAAACACCATTCCACAAAAATATTTCGGAAAGTTGAAGTGGCAGTGTAGGCAGTATAGGTATTAGAACCAGTTCAGCTGACTTCCCTCATATATTCCAGCACCTTCATCCTACCATGTATGGCCCTTGTAAGCCTTTGGGAAGAATATCTTGTGTCATGAGGGTGCTCTGTTGCATTTGCCTTGGCGCTGTGTGACAGAAATGTTCTCTCCTAGTTGCTACTGTTTTGCATTCTCTGCGTCTGCTGGCATTGCAAGCTCATGAAAAATTTTTGTGACTGCAGTAGCGAACTCGTGTTGCTGATTTCGCAGTGCCTGTACTGATGCCACTTACTGTTGACGAAATTGGCGAGGTAGCTGGACAGTGTACCCAAAGACTTTTTTAGGCTCCACATAATATCTAGAGTGTTGTGTGGATCACTTCACCTAGTGCTACAGTATCTATTGAATCAAAAAGGTCTGCACAACCCACTGCAGTTACTCGGTGGCTATCGCAGTCTGCTGCTGAGTATGAAGTCATGGGTTCAGTTCCCTGTGTGGTAGCCACATTCGAAGGGGGCAGAATGCAAAATTGCTCCTGTACCGACCTTTGGGTGCACATAAAGGAGCTTGAAGTTTTCAATAATAACCTGGAGCCCTCCACAGTGGCATCTCTTAGTCCGTAATGCCTCGGAATGTTATACTCTATCGATCAACCATGATCTGCACTTTTCAACTACTGACTAGCAGCCACTACTGTTGTGCATGCTTTGGTAGGCATTGTACTGCTACAATAAAACCTTGTTAATTTGATCCTCGTTAATTCGAAAAATCTGATAATTTGGACTCGTCATCTGGTCCCGGTAGGCATGTGCATTATTTAATGCAATGAAACTCATTAATTCGGACGTATTTGGGCGCACATCGGTTAATTCGGACAACTCTCGGAGCTTAAAAGGCACGGAACAATGCAAATTTCCAACGCAAACGAGCAAAAATGGTGTTCATCATCATCATCATCATCATCAGCCTGGTTACGCCCACTGCAGGGCAAAGGCCTCTCCCATACTTCTCCAACAACCCCGGTCATGTACTAATTGTGGCCATGCCGTCCCTGCAAACTTCTTAACCTCATCCGCCCACCTAACTTTCTGCCGCCCCCTGCTACGCTTCCCTTCCCTTGGGATCCAGTCCGTAACCCTTAATGACCATCGGTTATCTTCCCTCCTCATTACATGTCCTGCCCATGCCCATTTCTTTTTCTTGATTTCAACTAAGATGTCATTAACTCGCGTTTGTTCCCTCACCCAATCTGCTCTTTTCTTATCCCTTAACGTTACACCTATCATTCTTCTTTCCATAGCTCGTTGTGTCGTCCTCAATTTGAGTAGAACCCTTTTAGTAAGCCTCCAGGTTTCTGCCCCGTAGGTGAGTACTGGTAAGACACAGCTATTATATACTTTTCTCTTGAGGGATAATGGCAACCTGCTGTTGATGATTTGGGAATGCCTGCCAAACGCACCCCAGCCCATTCTTATTCTTCTGATTATTTCCGTCTCATGATCCGGATCCGCCGTCACTACCTGCCCTAAGTAGATGTATTCCCTTACGACTTCCAGTGCCTCGCTGCCTATTGTAAATTGCTGTTCTCTCCCGAGACTGTTAAGCATTACTTTAGTTTTCTGCAGATTAATTTTTAGACCCACTCTTCCGCTTTGCCTCTCCAGGTCAGTGAGCATGCATTGCAATTGGTCCCCTGAGCTACTAAGCAAGGCAATATCATCAGCGAATCGCAAGTTGCTAAGGTATTCTCCATCAACTTTTATCCCCAATTCTTCCCAATTCAGGTCTCTGAATACCTCCTGTAAACACGCTGTGAATAGCATTGGAGATATCGTATCTCCCTGCCTGACGCCTTTCTTTATTGGGATTTTGTTGCTTGCTTAATAGAGGACTACGGTGGCTGTGGAGCCGCTATAGATATCTTCCAGTATTTTTACATATGGCTCATCTACACCCTGATTCCGTAATGCCTCCATGACTGCTGAGGTTTCGACTGAATCAAACGCTTTCTCGTAATCAATGAAAGCTATATATAAGGGTTGGTTATATTCTGCACATTTCTCTATCACTTGATTGATAGTGTGAATATGGTCTATTGTTGAGTAGCCTTTACGGAATCCTGCCTGGTCCTTTGGTTGACAGAAGTCTAAGGTGTTCCTGATTCTATTTGCAATTACCTTAGTAAATACTTTGTAGGCAACGGACAGTAAGCTGATCGGTCTATAATTTTTCAAGTCTTTGGCATCCCCTTTCTTATGGATTAGGATTATGTTAGCGTTCTTCCAAGATTCCGGTACGCTCGAGGTCATGAGGCATTGCGTATACAGGGTGGCCAGTTTCTCTAGAACAATCTGTCCACCATCCTTCAACAAATCTGCTGTTACCTGATCCTCCCCAGCTGCCTTCCCCCTTTGAATATCTCCTAAGGCTTTCTTTACTTCTTCCGGCGTTACCTTCGGGATTTCGAATTCCTCTAGACTATTTTCTCTTCCATTATCGTCGTGGATGCCACTGGTACTGTATAAATCTCTATAGAACTCCTCAGCCACTTGAACTATCTCATCCATATTAGTAATGATATTGCCGGCTTTGTCTCTTAGCGCATACATCTCATTCTTGCCTAGTTTCTTCTTCACTGTTTTTAGGCTTCCTCCGTTCCTGAGAGCATGTTCAATTCTATCCATATTATACTTCCTTATGTCAGCTGTCTTACGCTTGTTTATTAACTATGAAAGTTCTGAAAGTTCTATTCTAGCTGTAGGGTTAGATGCTTTCATACATTGGCGTTTCTTGATCAGATCTTTCGTCTCCTGCGATAGTTTGCTGGTATCCTGCCTAACGGAGTTACCACCGACTTCCATTGCACACTCCTTAATGATGCCCACAAGATTGTCGTTTATTGCTTCAACACTAAGGTCCTCTTCCTGAGTTAAAGCTGAATACCTGTTCTGTAGCTTGATCTGGAATTCCTCTATTTTCCCTCTTACCGCTAACTCATTGATCGGCTTCTTATGTACCAGTTTCTTCCGTTCCCTCCTCAGGTCTAGGCTAATTCGAGTTCTTACCATCCTGTGGTCACTGCAGCGCACCTTGCCGAGCACGTCCACATCTTGTATGATGCCAGGGTTAGCGCAGAGTATGAAGTCTATTTCATTTCTAGTCTCGCCGTTCGGGCTCCTCCACGTCCACTTTCGGCTATCCCGCTTGCGGAAGAAGGTATTCATTATCCTCATATTATTCTGTTCCGCAAACTCTACTAATAACTCTCCCCTGCGTTAGCGTCCACCAAAACGAAGTGGCCGAGTTTGCATTGCCGTAGTCATCAGTGGAAATTGTATGTGAATGACAGCAACGCCAGAACGCTGCATGCCTATTTGTGGCTTTAAAGTCTTTCTTTTTGCATTTACCGCCGCGCTTAGCACTGCATTGGCCACGTGCCTTCACCGCTGTGTAGTTGCCATACATGATCGCATCGATAGCGGCCCCAGTTTCGTCCGCGGCGGTTGTGGCAAACATTAGTTTCGTTTTGACTCGGTGCGCACTGCCGATGGTCCGCGCGTCGGCTGCACACATTCAGAACCACAAGGTCACCATGCATGATCGCGTCGACAGCGGCCGCGGTTTCGTTCGCAACGGCTGCGGCAAACAGTAGTTCTGTTTTTACTCAGTGCGAAGCTGTCGAGGATGAGCACTGTCTACATCGCGATGGGTGATGACCCGGCAACACTGGTGAAAAAATAATCGGGATTGTGCACGGTAGTGAAAAGCGTCTCGGATAAAGACGTGTGCCCTGGCAGCACTGTGAAGGAAGTCGTGAGGCCTTCACTGCTGCGAGCGCTTATCAGTCATCAGATGAAAATTGCAGCTTTGCACTGCTTCTGTGCAAAATAGAAACAGGATTTGCTATTTTATTCAGTAAATAAAAGCATGTTGACATAGTATGCATTTGCTTATTGTTTTCTTGATACCGCCTATAATTCAACATTCGGTTAATTCGGTCATTTTTTTCCATCCCATGAAATCTGAATTAATGAAGTTTTATTGTAGCTGTTTGAAGGTCACTGATAACCTGCCACAGTGATGCTGCAGTTGTGGGGTTCTCGTGCTGAGCATGAGGTCGCAGGTATGGTTTAAATTTGGCAGCCACATGTTGATGGGGGCGAAATGCAAAAACGCTCATGCATACGTAGATTTAGGTGCAAATTAAAGAACCCCAGGTGGCTAAAAATTAAAGGGCAACTGCAACGAAATTTCACTTTGGCTAAGTTGGTTATAGGTGATTAGTATAACACCACTAAAGCAATCTTGGCAAAGTCGCTGGGCAGAGCATTGTATGATTTTCCTATTAGCAGCCTCTGAACAGCATCTAAGCAGATGGCGCATTTACCTGGTGGTTAGCAGCCATGATGCAAGTCCCAGTATGTACCACTCGAGATCTTTCAGCTTGCCGTAGGCTGTTGCGGGCACCGGCTAATTTCAGAAGTCATGCTGAGGAGCCGTGCGTTTCAATATCAAAATTCGCTATTTTTGCAAACTTTTCATGATGCTTCCACTTTTATTTCAAATGTGAAATTTTGCACGGAGGCTCCTCCATACTTGCACTATCATAAGAAGAAGATTTAGCTTGGGGAATCCTATCTAAGTGCATGAAAAAGGAGAAATCGTTTTTATCTGCAACCACTGCACTAAATTTGATGAGGTTCATTGCATTTAAAAGAAAAAGTTAGAATCTAGTGACTGTTGGTAGCAAATTTTTGATTTAGGCCGTAAATTTCTAAAAATTGATGAAAATCTCATATTTTCACAAAATCAAACTATGAAGTTTACAACTCTAACTCAGTAATGAAAAACGATATTACAATTCTGTAAATTATATCTAATAGTACATTTAAAGCGGACAAAATTGATGTATTATACATGGCTCTCGAATAGGCCACTAATATGTGAGTGGAACTTTTGCAAAACCCTTGCAAATAGTGTAACAAATTCATGTAAGATGTAAATTGATGAATCAAATTTGTCCGTTTTGGATGCTGCAACAGATGCAGTTTACAGAAATGCAATATCTGTTTTTAGTGCAGAGTTATAGATTTGTGAAATTCATGCTTCCATTTTTTTTTAAGCTTACCAATTTTTGAAAGTGCCTTTGAGAAATTCGGACCCTAAATGAAAATTTCGCTTCCAACAGTCACTAGAATTTAACATTCTCTGAAATGAAACAAATTTAATCAAAATCGGCCCAGTGGTTATTATAGAAAAGCGTTTCTGCGTTTTACATGTATTTGAATAGGTGGCATTGAAGTTAGGCCCGAGCTAAGTTTCCTCTTAAACTTGCTTTTTTAGGCATTTCTAAATTTTGTTGCAGTTGGCCTTTAAAGCCTTTAATCTAGAGCCTTCCACTATGGCAGCTCTCACAGACCCAGTGCTGCTTTGGGACATTAAACTTGATGAATCAATGTAATTAAGATCACGAATACATGGCCATTTTTTTTCCTGGTGTGCAGAAATTTATAAAAAGCAGCAAATATTTAAGTAATTAAAGTATTTTGCCTTTTGCAGCACATTCCCTCTGATGTATCTTCGCAGCAATCTTCAAGAGGAGGTGCTGAGTACCCTATCTCGAAGGCGTGTTCAGTCTTTTTCTTTTTTTTTTAATTTTCTTTAGCCAGAGCTTTGTTCACAGAGAATTTGTCCTCACTTTACGGAAACATAAAGAATTGCAGGAAATGTTTTATTATGTCCTTCCAAGTAAGCATGAAAATGCGTGCACAATTAGTACTATAAATCATTTCATTATGAGAGTATACTATTTTTCACGGCAAAGTCTGTTTTTTGGAGAGGTGAGATGGTGTGGTTTCTTCCCCCGTTTCTACCATGTATTATACTTGTCTGTACAGTCGGATATTTGTGTTGTAATGAATACCAAATAAAGTGTGGTCTACTAGTATTGAAATGCCCAGCAATTCTGGTATGAGGCAGTATGGAAGGTATCGGTTTTTTGCCTGAGAATCTTCTACAGTTTTATGGGTAGCCTTATTAGAATTTATTTGTTGATGCCATTATGCAAGCGGTACAGCTTTATTTGTGCAGTAAAATTTTTTTTAGCTGTTGAGAGAATCACATGCAGTGCGCCTTTGACTACTTTAACCTGTTGGCAGGTGTTTTTGTAGTTTTCACATTTGTTAAGAATAGTATACTCTGTGCATCACTTTGTACAGTTGTAATAGGTGATGCAAGTAGAGCATTTTTACAGAGTAAGGAACAGTGAGGAGTCAGATTTGTGCAAGTGTTTTAGCGTAGTGCAGCATTTCTAGAGGACATTTTGTTCAAGTTGCATTGTGCATAAAAGTAGGATGGCTATATGGCAGGTGACATTCTTGTGTGATCATGTTAATATTCATGCACTCTCACCAGAGATGTTACTTTTTGAATAAAACTGTTCTGCTTGAAAGTAAAATTTGTATATTGTTTGCTGTATAGCTTTGTTGATCCACTGTGGTCCACAGCACAGCGCTGTCATGTAGTGACATGCTTTCACTTTGTGTACTTGCTAGTCGGCAGTGTCATGGTTTGCCAAAGGTTTTGGTGACCATATTTGCACCAGAAAGTAAATCTTTTATAAGGCTTCACTTACTTTTTATTGGGGTTGTAGTGGCGCTGCCTGCTGCAGCAGCATGTTCGGTTGCAGACGACGACGCGGATGATGACAGGAGTTAGTTGAAAAGTTCAGTGGGGATCTCCTGCTTCACTTGCAGGAAACGCCCTACTTGGAAGGTAATGACATTCATATAGAGGATAGTCTCGCACTGAGTAAACCAGCCAACTGGGAAGTTATGGTAGAAGGCTGGTAGAGGCAGTGGTGCAAGGGAAAGGAGCGGGGTCTGGCGCATTGTGTTGTGGTGAGAAGCCATGGTTGTAACCAAGGCAGCAAATAAGCTGTAGACTAACTGAATTGCTTGCAGGTTGTTGTGGTCCACGCAGTCTGTGCTCACCAAACTGTGGGGATCGGCAGTGAGGTGATTGCAGCCACATTTATTCAAAAGGTGCCTGTGAGGCAAGAGCAGCTGACAGACATGTCAGGTCTGACTTGAAGCCGGGAATATCCAAAGCCCACGTTCCTGTTATCATCCTTGTCTTCTACATTGGGTGGACACGCTGCTGCAGGAGTCAATGCCAATACAGGGGCTTTAATTTGCCTTGAGTAGCATGGTGCAGAGACTGGATCTCTTTCATGGCATAGTGTTGCGTTTGGTTGCATGAATCTCTAGAACGGCAAGTTGGGCAAGTTTATAGCATAGTAACCCCCTTATTACAAGATGTACATGAAGCTGCCTGTGACAAACTTGTAAGTTGCAGCTTATAAAAAGAATGTGGTGTGGTCATGCACATTTAGTCTGGCTTACTCCGCTGAAAGGTTATTTAGCCGACATCATAATACACTAGAACTTTGTAGTGCATATAAGATTCATACATGTTCTGTAACAAGCTGTTCACTTTCTTTAACTGATTGTGAACCCATGCAGCCACAATTTAGGCTATCAATATGAATATAAGTTCTTGCTCATTCAGCAAATGTAGTAATGGAAAAGTTTAAAACTGAATAATTCATATAAGCATGAGAGTGAATTGACCTTCCTGACCTTCAATGTTGAATGTGCACTTGACTTTGAACAATGAATGTTGACATTACACTTAATTTACTTGCTGTGTTGCATGTTTCCTTTTACAATACATGTACCAAATCAACTTTTGTACCAGAATGCTACATTGTTGCTCCTAATTTTGCAACACTTCCAGTGCTAGTATGCATTTGCTTATGGATTTTTTGGACATGGAGGGTGTGGTGAAAAAATAACCAGGCTAAAAAAACAGCAATTTGAGGGAAAGCTTGTCTCCCAGCAGCACAGCACCCGTTAATGTGCAATATTAAGTACAATATTATAGTTGAAAATTAGTGGTGGGTATGCATTTAATTTTAGCCCAGTGTGCAAGCGGTGTCGTCTCATACATGCTGCACATAAGCAACATGCAAGTGTGCCTACCATTGTGACTTGGTTAATAGTGTGCTCTTTCTGAGCATGAGGTTGAGAGATTGAAACCTGGATGTGATGGCTGCATACTTTGATGGAGACAATGCAAAAACACCTGTGCACAGATATTTAGGTGCGTATGAAACAGCTCCTGGCGGTCGAAATTAACTTGGAGCCCTCTGCTGTAGTGTCCTGCATGGGATTCAAGCGGTTTCTGTGCCATGAGTGTGCTTTGTAGGCTGTTTGCACCAAGAACTTTGTGGTAATGTTGAAGCATTTTCTAACCCAAATTACATGCTCAAAAGCTCCCACAAGTTGAGTGAACACCAAATAGATAAGAGGATACCCATGCTCTGACTCTGATATCCTCTTGCAAGGCTGACACTCCCATTGAAAACCGCTCTTAGAAATGATCATACTAGGCATTGCCCACATCCCTAACTGAAATGCATGAGTTGTTGGCCTTTCTGTCTAATGCCATGGCTTGAAGTGCATAGTCCTATTGTATAGGAGGTGTTGGTAGGGTACCCATGTACAATCGCTCACTCCCTCAACTATCTTTGACTGGTGGTAGAATGTGCTAGTGATAGGCATACTCGCAGTGCCCAAGTATGGCTGAGCTGTTTCATTAGTTTTGTGTTCGCTCAATTTATGCTTAGTGGTGATATTACACTTGTGAAGTCAAGAAATAGGCCTCACCACTGTACACCTCGCTCATTTATATTGCAAAAGCAATTGTATGGACACTCCAGGCGCATTTCTGCTGTCGCCGTGATGTTCCGTATAAAGTTCAAGGGCAATAACACCGTCGCCACGCGCCTTATGCTGTATGTGCTAGTGAAAGCGTGCGAGAGTGAGCCGACCATGGCGGTTCAATCTCGCGCACGCACAAGGGAGGAAAGTGGGGTGGAAGTGCGCAGTCTTCCGTCGCGCGCAAAACACTGGGAAGAGGGGGGGGGGGTGCATTCTGCTCTGGCGGCTGCTGCGTATGGCACAGCTGTGCAGACCCTATCTGAAAGCAATCTTCGGTCACATACAAGGCGCCGGTAGGGGGGGGTGTCTACTTTTGCAGCTGCTGTGTATAGCGCGGTCGCTATCTTATAAGCAAACTGTGATGAGTACAGAGTCTAGGTGCGCGGAGGGCTCAAAGCTTTGTGTTTCGACGCTTAGTTCACGTTGAAGCGGGAGGCAGCATGGAGGTCAATTCGCACCCTCCTGCTGTTGCACTTCCTCACCTCAGGGTTTTGACAGCTAGTTTCCGCAGTCATCGAGTGAGATGTGGTCATGTTTGCTTGTGCGCACGTGACCCCATGCTTGTTAATTTAGTTAGCGAATGTTTACAAGTTTATACGGCCGATAAAACTACTATTCTTACTTTGTATAGCTGTTTACTAATTTGCTGTTGCAATCGATGGTTTGCCTTACGGGCGAAACTGCGACTTTCATTTTTTTATTATCTGAAGGACATTAGGGAAGAGGCAGGAAACCAAAAAGGTATATAGTTTTTTTACCAACCAGGGCCGGAATAATGTATCGATTCTATTCCAGTGCTTTTCTTATCGTGCTTCGTCAGTAGCCTGAGCGGTGCTCCATCCACATTATCAGAGGGATTGATTGGCCGATTGTGAATGGTGGATGATAAAAACGGTACAGAATCAAGCGAGAGGAATATGTACAGGCGTGGCCACTGCTAGTGGGAGCACGGGAGCCCGTGGCAGTATAAATAGCAGCGCTACGCGGAGTGCCACCGCCTCGCGAAATCTTGTGGCGTAAGTCATAGCCTCCGAGATCACTCCCGCCTCAGAGGCCATGCGCAGGTGCAATCAAAGTGAGGCGGAGCACCCGGCGCGCCGTCAGCTATGGCACCTTCCCTTTGCTACCTTCGCCGTGTGCGCGTTGGTATCGTGCGCACTAGCGGTTCTGAGTATTCATGCAAGTGCTGCGAAAGCCAAATGTATGCAGGCTGATTTATCATGCTTAATGCAGGCACACAGAATTTGGAATGTGAATAATACTTCTACGAAGTTTTTGTTTGCTAAGGATCATTTTAACCTTTGTTATTGCTTTGTAAAGAATAATGCTGGTTTCGAAAAGCCGTGCTTTGACTTCATTAGAAAATAAATGGGAAAAATCCCTTCCCAAGGACTATGGATAGCATCATGGCAATTTCACTGGGGCAACAATCGGAGGAGCCATCAGACTCTGCCAGCATCTGTGGGGATAAGAGCTGGGTCGTATTCTTGGGTGATCACTTTCGTCGATATTTTCACTTTAGTGCGATTTTGCGTGACTTGGCACCCATAGAGTTTCTAGATAAATACCCTAAAGGGAAATGTGGCGCTAGTCTCTACGGGGGCTCTCCTGAGCGCTGCCTCAACTTACATGGGAATGATGGAGAGTACAGGCTTCGGATTGACTTCGATCTTTAGACTTGCGGCGTTTGCTTTTGGTGCAGTAAACGAAGCTATACTCAAATATTATCTTGTCAAATCAAATTTTATTTCTACAGTATCTTATATAATATACAACACATTACACAAACGTATGACTTTGAGATTGAAGCACGGTTTGCCAGCACAGCACACCAGGGTATGCATTCTTCTGCAATTCTGTTCCCGATATAGCGCCAGAGAATAATTATTTTTTACAACAGCAATAACAACCGTGCATGTCTGTATGTATATATATATACACACACACTCATCAAGCACTTATGGAAATAAAAATCTCGTATTGTGAGAAAGTGTTGCACCTTTGAGAGCAATGCTACAAGTGTCGTCTGCTACGATGCCTGATCGCTGCCATATGCTCGCTGCGAACGCGACACTTTCTTCACAGACGACAGGCACTTGCGAACTCTCTCGCTCTTTCGAAAGGCTGCGTCAGCTGTCACGATTGCTGAATGTCTTCAAGTACTTTTGAGCACATCTGCTGCAGTGCTAGCTAGGATGCTTCTGGCCTCCTATGAGTATGCTTCTTTATATTTTATATTGACTTACCGCTTCTGAAGCGTCCGCCAGTAGCTGTACTTACCAATTTTGGGACAGCAGACTACAGCCAGGAAGCAGCAACCTTTCCTACCACAAGTAAGTTTGTGTTCTCAAAGTCCTAAAACACGCATTTCAATGAGCACATAAACGAGCAATACATAATGAAGCCCTCAATAAAATTTGATTGTCAAGCCACTAGAAGTACAACTGTCTATGTCTTGTATCAGTAGTGCCTTCTTTTTGCTCTTCTGAAGTTTCATAAAGCATGTAACACTACAGCACCAACCTAACACATTTAACAAACCAAGGTCAAAACAGTCCAGACACGTTCTTTCAATGTTTACGATGCCGTCGCTTTCTCGTCAGGGCCTCCACACTACACTGCGACACAAGCATCGGCCCAGCCGTTGCCCCACCACTCTATCGCCACTTCGAGCAAGGGAACAAAGGTAGAGAGCTTTGAGTCGCACTGTCCACCACTGCAGGTTATAGCAATTGCGCTTCGAGTGAAACTAAAACTGCCAAAAAATACTTGTAGACTAGTTCGCCAGTCAACAAAATGCCAATCCGTAGCCTCTACTTCCCATCATTCCCATGATGATTGAACGATCGCAGCGCCAGATTTCCCTCTAGTTATACTAGTATGAAACTCTGTCGGCACCAGATGCGTCTGTGTTTAGGACAACATTGTTTCTGGCGCTGTACCAAGTTCGCTATCTTCACGAAGTACCAAGTGCTCTGTCGACCGTATGTACTTCAACGAGAGCAGTGCCAAGTCTTGAAGAACTTTCAATGTTCCCAAGAGTGAACGCTTGAGAATACCACCCCTGTAGGACGACGCATTCAGCTTGTGTGGTTCGAGCCCATGATGCGATTAGCTCTGGTTTGCTGCATTGCTCTTGACGACAATTGTGCAATAATCAAGCATAGCAGGGAGCAGCGAGGCATTCCATAAGCGACACATGCAGCTTGTGTGTTCCATGTGAACGACACCAACTAGCGTTTAATACTTGGTCGCATCACCACCGGGAATAGTCGTGCAGAATTCGTCCTCTGATACTCTAGCCATTGCGCAGCAGCTTGCTACAAAGTGAAGTGGCGCAAAATTGCGCCAGTTCTTTATAAAGTGTTATGGAGATCAAGGTCATATCAAAAGTTGGGATCATTACAATTGTGCCAGTGTGTCTTTCAGTATTTGCCATAAACCCACTGACGTTGAGAAGGGCTGGTGTGCTCTAGCTGTTCTTTATTCTTGGCAATGCAGGTGTAGCTGCGCATTTTATCGCCTTTGCATCAAGAAAAATACAGCTACATACACGACCTGGCTTTTTTGCTTGATTTACATGACGGGATGTAGTGCCGATTTAGTCCAAGGACGACCGTGAAGCGATTGGGCTGCAACTAACGCCTGTAGCACCTCATCTCCAGTGTTTTTTGTGTGCGGCATGATTCTGTGGCACTAATCCAGGTCATGCTCATCCGTTGGCTGGATCTGCAATCCATTCTGTCATGTGAATCCCGCTTTAGTCACAAAAGTTTGTTGCCGTCGACAACATAGTAATGCGAACATCGAAGCAGTGTGAGTGGGAGCGGCGGAGAGAACTGGTAGCAGACGACGTGCCAGGCACTCTGCCTATCGCTTTGACTGCGCCTGCACAGCAGCACTTCATGAGGCATCAGTAGTGGCTCTCTACAGAGCGCTGCCACAGGCCCCCCGTGTTCCTGGTATCAGTGGCCGCACCTGTACATTATACCAGCTCTTGTTTGGTTATTTAGTCTGCTGTAATATTTAACTGCTTAGTTCTATATGTTGCACAGTGTGCACACACAATAATATGCAGTCAGAAATGCAGTTATTAAAGTAAACATGCCACTGTATATTCTGGTGATCAGGTACTAGCATACAAATGGTCGTAATAAAGTTTGAGTCATACAATATATGAAATGATGGCATGGCAAAGTATTCATTGGGACACATTTAGATTACATGAAATGCCATCAAAAGGTTAAACTTTGGACATGGGTATTTTTTGAAGCAGTCTGGATAACACTATATTATAATCACTCAACCAGTACTGAACCTTCTTGTGTAGATCTTGCAAACAGACATTTCATGTTTAGCAGCAACCAGCAAAATTACATAATATTGTGACATTTGCAAAGTTCAAAGCAAAGTCTCCAAAATAGGTTTCTGTCCACATCTCGGTATCTTGCCCATCTGACTCCACCTGTCATTCAAACATTGTATGACTATGCATTTACATTTATAGCAGATGAAACAGCCATTGTATGCTAATCAGACACACTGCAAATATTTTGCTCAAGAAGTGAGGGAACAAGAAGTGAAAAAGAAGTGAGGTTCCATTAGGGCTTTGTTTAAAAGTGTAGTGTAATGTTTAAAATGTTTTTTTGCTTTGCTGCAACACCCCATATGCAAAATGATGCTTCTCAGGATGATTTCCCCTACCATTAGTGATGGGAAACCACTAAAATTCAAACTACCTATCGCCAATGAATTGTCATGTGCTATCGGCATAAATTTTAAAGCCTTGCAATGTGCATTTGGGTCCACACCATGCTCAATAACCTGCTGGGAAATCATTGCAACTCTAGTGGTTACAAGGAAGAAGTGTTTAGACTATTTTTTTTTCCTGTTCACGTTTCCGCTTATGCTGATAGTACTGAACCAACACAATTTTTATGGAAAGCCTTAATGCTGAGAGACTTTACAGGCAGGGAAGCTTAGTTTTAATATGGCACAGCACACAATTGAATATATGTTTGAACAGCACTGTGATAGGTCTTGCCATCCTTGGAAAGCAAAGGGAGCATAGAAGTAATCCTTGTTTATTCATCACCTGCATGTTTGGTTGTGGAACAGCCTCTAATATCGGGCTTCTGTTAATATCACAGGCTGTCCTTTGTAGACAGCCTGTGTTTAGTAAGCATTATATTTTTTTTTTGTAATGAGCTAAGACATTTGAAATAAAAGGGACTGCAGAGAACAAACTTGAAATGTCATGTTTCGTATGCACCATACGAGAAATTCCCATGACCTAATGACTTTTTTGGTTAAAGCTGAAGGGCGAGAAAGCTGTTGGCTCAGCTTGTGAGGCAGATTTATTGAAGTGCTACAGACAAAGCTTGTAAGAGGGCTCAAGTCATCATTTATCCCATGTCCTCTCTACAAATATTAGGTCTGTCGTACTATTTACAATGCTTGGAAAGTGCAGGTCCATGCAAGTGACAGATTGTGAAAATGACCTTGCATCTGGGTCACATAGATCACAGACATCTGGTGCACTCACTACATTAAGACATTACCATCTACCACAATGATAGTACATTATGAAAGTAAAAAGTATGCTGCTTCGATTTGTATGGAATTCTTTCTGAACTGATGTCGTGATTTATAATTAACCCCAATTTGAGAAATTACTCAGTATGAACACCTTTCATCATCCAGAAAATCTAACAAGAAGCCTCTGGAGCACTACCATCTCGGTTAGAATTAGTGAAACTAAGCAAAACTGTGGAACAGTAGTCTCACGAATGCCCAACATGTAAACCAAGATTTACAGTGGAAGCTTCTCATAGCTCAAAAATTGTCAGTAGAGCCCGTTCAGTGCACAGGAAGTTGCCAAACAGAATAGGCCGGTTAAGCTTTTAAGATTGCTTACCTTGTATGCCAGATGTTGTGATACTGGGTGCATGCACGGAATGCGTGGCCAGTTGCCTGGCTGTCAAAGACCCCACTGACTTTAAACAAGTGCAGAAGGGAGGTAAGTTTTGTAAAGAAGGTGCTCTCCAGAAACAAAGGCCATGTGTGTGCCTATTTGCAGCACACTAGGCTGCAGGTGGCAAGCATCTGACTAGCCTGGGGAACTGTGAGAATTGTTTGGTAGAGACTATTTGAGCAGACCTCAGTTAACTTCTTGCAAAAAAAAAAAAAAAAAAATGCCTTTTGCGTTATTTTCTTGTTTCAAGCATTGATCTAGCTCCTTGTTTACTCTTTCAGAGGATGCTTTATGGGTAGTTACAAATATGACAAGCTTATAGAGAACAGTTTGTTGTAAAGCTATATTGCAAGCACGCTTACTGAATTACATTTTCTTATGGTAGGCAAGAAGCAGGCTGGAGACAAGTCAGTGGGGGAATATGGCATAGGCTCTAGGAATAGCAGGGGAGAGTTATTAGTAGAATTTGCAGAACAGAATAATATGCGGATAATGAATACCTACTTCTGCAAGCGGGTTAGCCGAAAGTGGACGTGGAGGAGCCCAAATGACGAGACTAGAAATGAAATGGACTTCATACTCTGCGCTAACCCTGGCATCATACAAGATGTCGACGTTCTCGGCAAGGTGCGCTGCAGAGACCATAGGATGGTAAGAACTCGAATTAGCCTAGACTTGAAGAAGGAACAGAAGAAACTGGTACATCAGAAGCCGATCAATGAGTTAGCAGTAAGAGGGAAACTAGAGGAATTCCAGATCAAGCTACAGAACAGGTATTCGGCTTTAACTCGGGAAGAGGACCTTAGTGTTGAAGCAATGAACGACAATCTTGTGGGCATCATTAAGGAGTGTGCAATAGAAGTTGGCGGTAACTCCGTTAGGATACCAGTAAGCTATCGCAGGAGACGAAAGATCTGATCAAAAAACTCCAATGTATGAAAGCCTCTAACCCTACAGCTAGAATAGAACTGGCAGAACTTTCTAAGCTAATCAACAAGCGTAAGACAGCTGACATAAGGAACTATAATATGGATAGAATTGAACATGCTCTCAGGAACGGAGGGAGCCTAAAAGCAGTGAAGAAACTAGGAATAGGCAAGAATCAGATCTATGTGTTAAGAGACCAAAGCCGGCATTATCATTACTAATATGGATGACATAGTTCAAGTGGCTGAGGAGTTCTATACGAGAAGGGGGTTAACTAAGGGGCCCGATGTTTTTTAGTCATATCATTTAAGAAGCAAACAAACACTGACACCAAGGACAACATAGGGGAAAATACTTGTGCTTAATGAATGAAATAATAGAACGATAAGTTAATGGAAATTAAAGTGGATGAATAAACAACTTGCCGCAGGTGGAAACCGAACCCACAACTTTCGCATTTCGCGAAGGTTGAAGGTCAGTGTTTGTTGGCTTCTTATGATATGAGGAGTTCTATAGAGATTTATACAGTACCAGTAGCACCCACGACGATAATGTGAGAGAGAATAGTCTAGAGGAATTCGAAATCCCACGAGTAACGCTGGAAGAAGTAAAGAACACCTTGGGAGCTATGCAAAGGGGAAGGCAGCTGGGGAGGATCAGGTAACAGCAGATTTGTTAAAGGATGGTGGGAACATTGTTCTAGAAAGACTGGCCACCCTATATACAAAATGCCTCATAACCTCGAGCATGCCGGAATCTTGGAAGAACGCTAACATAATCCTAATCCATAAGAAAGGGGACGCCACGGACTTGAAAAATTATAGACCGATCAGCTTACTGTATGCTGCCTACAAAATATTTACTAAGGTAATCGCAAATAGAATCAGGAACACCTTAGACTTCTGCCAAGCAAAGGACCAGGCAGGATTCCGTAAAGGCTACTCAACAATAGACCATATTCACACTATCAATCAGGTGATAGAGAAATGTGCGGAATATAACCAACCCTTATATATAACTTTCATTGATTACGAAAAAGCGTTTCAGTCGAAACCTCAGCAGTCATGGATGCATTACAGAATCGGGGTGTAGATGAGCCATATGTAAAAATACTGAAAGGTATTTATAGCGGCTCCACAGCCACTATAGTCCTCCATAAAGAAAGCAACAAAATCCCAATAAAGAAAGGTGTCAGACAGGGAGATACGATCTCTCCAGTGCTATTCACAACGTGTTTACAGGAGGTATTCAAAGACTTGGAGTGGGAAGAATTGGGGATAAAAGTTGATGGAGAATACCTTAGCAACTTGAGATTCGCTGATGATATTGCCTTGCTTAGTAACTCGGGAGACCAATTGCAATGCATGCTCACTGACCTGGAGAGGCAAAGCAGAAGGGTGGGTCTGAAAATTAATCTGCAGAAAACTAAAGTAATGTTTAACAGTCTCTGAAGAGAACAGCAGTTTACAATAGGTAGCGAGGCACTGTAAGTGGTAAGGGAATACATCTACTTAGGGCAGGTAGTGACCACGGATCCGGATCATGAGACTGAAACCAGAAGAATAAGAATGGGCTGGGGTGCGTTTGGCAGGCATTCTCAGGTCATAAACAGCAGGTTGCCACTATCCCTCAGGAGAAAAGTGTATAACAGCTGTGTTCTACCAGTACTCATGTATGGGGCAGAAACCTGGAGGCTGATGAAAAGAGTTCTGCTTAAATTGAGGACGACGCAACGAGCTATGGAAAGAAGAATGATGGGTGTAACATTAAGGGATAAGAGCAGATTGGGTGAGGGAACAAACGCGAGTTAATGATATCTTAGTTGAAATCAAGAAAAAGAAATGGGCATGGGCAGGACATGTAATGAGGAGGGAAGATAACCGATGGTCATTAAGGGTTACGGACTGGATTCCAAGGGAAGGGAAGCGTAGCAGGGGGCGGTAGAAAGTTAGGTGGGCGGATGACATTAAGAAGTTTGCAGGGACAACATGGCCACAATTAGTACATGACCGGGGTAGTTGGAGAAGTATGGGAGAGGCCTTTGCCCTGCAGTGTGCGTAACCAGGCTGATGATGATGATAACTATGCAATGTCTGTGATACTGTAATTGTCACTTCTGAGTTAATGCACTTGTGGATGCTACTAGATGAAGTTACTGACAATACAATGACAGACATCAGCAGGCCTTTGCATTCCTTATTTGCCGAGGCTGCCTGTACTGTGCTTAGGCAAACCACCGAGGTGGAGCATAGTGGTGGAATCAGGTCTAATCAAAAACTCATACTATTTAAAAACCATATTGCCGTTCTATTCATTTATTGTAACTTTCATGCTCCTCCACTCCATGGCAGTGCGGCAGTTTACACCAATAGGCTAGGCAGTTGGGATGCATGTGGCCTCTCCCTTTCTAATGTGTACAATAAATTACTACTACTACCACCATATACTATATGTTCGTATCAGCAATGGCAGAAGGCTAATACCAGACTTGCATGAGCATACACTTTTAACAACTGCTTGCAGCAAGAGACATCCTCAATAAAAAGCGTCTGTCAGCAAACTTTACACAGCAAAGGCCATTTCACTGAAACTAAATGTAGGTAGCATGTGCTACTTGTACAAACAGGTCAGATAAAATTTTATTGCAAGCACTGCTGCAACTTAATTTAAGTTGTGACCCATTGACATAAATGGCAGCACCAAGTTATAAATGCAGAAAAGGGCAGCAAGGCTTAAAACTTGTGCGGCCACATGTTGGTTAGCACCCTCTTCCAGTGAACCTGTTGGCTTTTCCACATTCATAACTTCATGCAGTTTTGCTTGCCTAAAGAAAATCCTACTCTTTATAACACCATTAAACATATGTGACGTTTGCTTTATATTTTTTCTCTCTGAATCACTATAGTAAAACAACTTTATTATTGATATACCACTGATTTCACTGTCAATAACAGTCAGACTGGCATATCACATGTAGAAGGATACTTTTTGAGGCACAAAACAATGTGTCTGCCCAGCTAAGACCTCGCTGAAAGGTTACTGCAAAATAAAACAGTACCAAACCTTGGCGATTATTGGTGCATGTCAAACTGCAGAAGTGCATTTATAGGCAGCCAGGTAGTGACACTTAACAGTCTGTTTCCATGTACTGTCATGTGAATAAATAAATTTATTATTTATTTATTAAACAAAAGACTATGTTAAACAGCCACAAAGTAGCAGGAATGCACTTGCAGTGCTTTCCTGCTTCTTTACTGCAACATAGTGTGATTTCACATTCTGAAATTGTGCTGCGTGGAACATTTTGTAGACTAGACAAACCTCGTTCTAGTAGTGAGCACTGCTTGTGCACAACTGCAATTTCTTGATAAATTATGTTGAAACTGGTGATAAGAAAAGATTCTGCTGTGTCATAAGATGGTGAACATAATTTATTAAGAACCCTAAGGTAATTACTACACACTGAGGTGTCCAGAGCAGTCCTCAAACACCGATATACTATTTACCCTTTTTCAAGTTGTTGCTATTCCTATCGTAACAACTGGTACTGAACACCTGGTTGCATGACTTTCACATTCTGAAATTGTGCTGCGTGGAACATTTTGTAGACTAGACAAACCTCATTCTAGCTGCTATGTGCCTCAGCACCATGGCAGTGGCAGTTTTTCTTGCTTCTTTTTCTGCACAATAAATATTTTTACATAAAATATCACAATGAGAGTGTGAAGCAGATGAAGACGGAGCAATAAATAGATGATGTCCAGAGCTGTTAGCCGGCAGGTGAAAGCCGAAGGAAGTCAGAGTCAAAGTAGATGACAACAACAGTGATGTCGTCACGAAAGCTGCGCACCACTTCTTGCGGAAGTGCCAGCATAGCAGCCAGCTTGCTGTGCTCAATGCCATATTCAGTGCGCCCCAGTGCATTGCGGATGAGGTGAGTTGCTGCATTGGCATCTGTAGGTTTCTGGGCCAAGTCTTTCTGGCGGGCAGCAAGAATGCGTGCCACCTGGATGAGGCGCATGTTGGGTTGTGGCAGGCGCAATCGGTCCAATGTTTGCCGGCCACTCATGTGCTGGCCCACAAGTTTTGCCACACGGTGTGGTTGTAGCTGCTCCCAAAGGCCATCAGAGGCCAGCACCAAAAATTTGTCATGGGGGCCCAGATGGTGGTGCGTCACTTCAGGTGCACCAGTCAGGTAAGGAGGTGTACAGTAGTTATGTGGCAGGGCATGAGGTCCAGCCAATGGCACCAGAAGCTTGGTCACCTGGCTGACAGGCCATTTGTAGTTGTAGTCTCCCAGGGCCCTTAGTGGCGCCAGCTGGCCCAGCAACCGGTCCTGTCGCACCACTGTGTTGTTTTCAGACTCTGGATGCTCACTCAACACACGGCGAAGCTCTGCTATGTTGTCTGTGTTGTGCTCCAGGCTGAGTGGCTTGGCTCGCCAGCTGGAGTCTTCAGTGAGGCTTCCCAGTACTGCTCTGCAGTCACCTGCCGAGGCCACATGTAAATGCAGCCCATCCACATGCACGACGCAGGCGCAGGCTCCCATCAGAGCATACCGAAGGGAGTCTTGCCACTTTTGCTCAGTTACTTCACATGAAATGTCAGCATCCAGTTGCAAAAAAGCTTGGTGCAGGGCATCTTGCATTGAAAACGGCCTTCCCACACTTGAAAGCAGTTTACGAGCAAAGGCATAGAGGCTGTCAAAGTGCGCTTGATTTTGCTCCTCTGTTAAAGAGTCTATACAGTGCATAATTTGAACAAGATGTGTCCTATTATTTTGTTCTATGTATTCCTTAAGTAGAGAGTGGGGAAGAATAGAGAGTGCTATATAGTCAAACAAGCGTTGGCTCACAAGTTGTGCAAAACCAGGTCCACCGTGTCCATCGAACACGCCGAATAAATGTCCCGTAGTGAGCAGGCAGCGAGCAATAACAAGGCGGTCCTCCATGGGGCTGTTGGACGCAAGCTGATTTGTATCGAAGGACCGCAGAGACCGGGCTTGTACTTCTCTTGACGTTTCATTGCTTCGGAGTATCTTTGATACCTGCGGGAATAAACAGTTCCAGATGAGTCCCTTCCCAAATCTATATGACAATTTACAAAACTTCAGCGTGCGAATCATGCGGTGAATTCTGATACAGATAACAGTATGAAAAACGAAAACCACTCTATCGGCAGAGCGTGGTGTTCGCATGAGGCCTGTCTTTTGACTGGAACCAGAATATTATAGGAAAAACTCCAAAAATGATGCGAAAGGTGGGAATGAAGGTTATTTGAGGCGGACACTCCGCATGTTACTTAAGACATTACCTCTGGAGGACCTAGTCTCGGCGCTCCAAAGAGGTCGCTCCGCGAGCGTGACTGCTGCTTAGGAACGGTCAGGCACAAAGCAGGTGCAATTCTTCGAAGCCTCCGAAGCGCTAGATGCCGAAGTCCAGTCAAGGTCGTTGCCATCGCTTTTTCCAAATCATTTGTATTTTGCTTAACCCCAGAGGTGTTTACACGAAAGTCGTCTAGGTGCTTAGATTAAAATATTTCGCCATTCTCTTGAACATAGCAGCTTAGACATTAACCAGTCAGGCATTCGACGCACTGCGGTCGGTTAACGCAATAACTCCAAGCACCATGACTCCAACAACTACTATCGTGCACGTCGCCATGAATGTGGCCAGATGCCATAACCATTCTGCCGTAGCTAGACATCGCTACACATTTACAAATAACTATGCATCCTCTGAAGGTGCGCGTTATCACTTGTAATCTCTAACCTAAAAATGCGCAATATTATATTCTTGTCAATCTTCGAACACTTTATAAGGCTAGACATAGTCACAGAGAAAATTGCACATTGTAATTTGCCGAGTCGACCAGCGGGCAACTTTCTGTGGCTATGAACATAAGAGTTTCCTACTTTTGTAGGAAACATGGTAGGAAACTCTATGGCTATGGAGGGAAAGCTACGGGAGGGGGCAGGGGGAGCTTGGGTGGAGGACCGTAGGTACCTGCGGTAGCACATACAGTAACTCTAAGCTTGGGGCACGGTGGAAGAATACTTTAGGTGAGCGAACGACGCCGGGAGCCGCAGCGCGCCACCAGTGGCGCTCCGAACTGAGGCCCTCGGTGTTCCGTAGGCGCCTGAAAGCAGACGGCGGATGCGCAATTTTCCGCGCTGGCCCCTGTACCGATTTAAGCTGTAACTTCAGCCGTCCGCGCAAAGTCCATCAAATATGTGTTCACTGACGGCTCTTATATGCCCACTTTAAAGAACGCCGGGCTAGGTGAAATAACCATGTATCGTCGCTGTTTCAGCCTGTGTTAAAAAGCAGCACGTAGAAGTCCCGATAAAAATTTTACGGGACACATATTTTCAGAAAAATGTTTAGTGTAGCTCTACAGTTAAACCGCGTTAGTTGCGTGGTATTGCTACAAGCAGATAGCGCATGCCAAACCCCTCATACCTTGACACATTCCAGGCGACTGCAGACTATGCAGCATATAAATTCTTTCCGAGCACTCGATCGCGTTCCTGAAAATTTCGAGCGTGATAGTACATAGTTACAGTGGGCGCTTTGATTTCACTTACATTGTATGTGCAATACTATTTCCACGAATTACCGAAAGGGTTCATATGTTTCGTGTACGACTCAAAAGAACAGTCAAAACCGTGTGCGGCATGAGGTGAAGGCGATTTACCGACGTGGCTGCGCCAGTTTCAACGGAGTGATTCCGCGGTCCTTTATCTATTCTGTACACCTAATGGAACCTACTTACGAGCATGCTTTCAAGCAGTGTAATCACCCCATTTAGCACTGGTAGAGAAATTGATGCACCAGCTGCTTTATGTAACCACCAAGAAGGTATGTACAGTCCCGGGCAGAACATCATGATGAGACCTTATTTCTCAGGTTTGCAAATAAGTAAGAAGGGCACAAAGCACTTTCCCATCGCACAGCCGCATAAAGCTGATAAAATTACTAACACACAAAGCAAATACGACTGTCTCGTAGCGAAGGTGTCAGCAGAACAGAGCAGGCGCTGGCAGGCGTGCGGGCACCAGCGGGAAGCAAAGTGGATGTATGGATGGAACGTGGGAGCGTCCCCTTTGAAACAGGGTGATGGTAGTTGCCGCCGTGCTCAGATTTTTATTTTGCCTTTTATTTTTGTTTACCTGTGCTGTGTGTTATTAAAATTCGCGATTTTCTTTAAATACGTATTCCTACCCTTTTAACCTTTCACCTCTCTGCTTTTGAGCCACCAATCCTCCAATCGCCTTTTGCTAATTTCCACCGCATATTTATTTACATGACTATTGTTATCTCTGAACCCTAGGGTCTCAGGGAGCGTTACTGTGGCCGCATTGACATAGGGACTGATACCGTCACATTTTAGTATGAGGTGTTCTATGTTTCTACATATTTACCACACACAGTACATGTGTCTTCGTTAAATTTTGTTATAGATCCGCGTTCTGAGACACCCTGGCCTAGCTTCAAAGAGTAGCTAGGGCACTGCCTCTTGAGTTATCATAAAACGCTTCCTTCCTAATCTGCTGTTTCCAGTATAGATATAGTTCCACACTATGCTTCTTTTCCGTTGAATTTATCCAATTTTTACCTTCCGCGTTTTTAACCTGTCGTTTAATGCTCTCTCTTTCTCCGTCCTCGTGTCTGGCATACTTACTGGTTAGCTTCCTAGTTCTTTTCCGCCATTGTGAGTGAACGCTCTTTCTGTATAGGTATTTGATATCTTAGCTGCCCACCTGTTATCGTCCAATTTCCTCAGGCATTTTTCGTATAGAATTTTACTCTGAGCTTCCCGTGCTTCGAACGACGCCCAGACCATATCCCCCTGTGCTGCTTCGTTTGTGGTTTTCCCGTGGGTACCTAGAGCTAATCTTCCCACAGCTTGCTGATTTACTTCTAGTCTTGACTAATCCTCTGCCCTTAAACACAAGACCGCATTCCCGAAAGTAAGCCCCGGCACCATTACTCCCTTCCAAATACCTCTCAGTACCTCATACCTGTTGTACCGCCACAATGCCCTATGTTTCATTATCCCGGCATCTCTTCGCCCTTTTGCTATGAGAGACTGTCCGTGCTTTTCCATGTACATCTGCCCTTTGTTTATCCATACCCCGAGGTATTTGTATTCGGCCACTTGGGGTACTATTTCATGGCTTTGTATTGTAAGCTCCTGATCAGTTGTATCGTTGAAAAACATCCCACCGGACTTAGCTGCACTAAAACTGAAACCTAAACTGTCTCCTGTCTCCACAGTAATTAACCAGAGTTTGCAAATCTTCCTGGCTATCTGCTAACAGTACAATATCGTCCGCATACATTAAACCCGGTAGTCGTTGCTCAGCAACCTTTCCGCCTAATCTGTACAACAGATTATACCCTAGACTGCTTCGTTGTAACCTTCTTTCCATACCTATCATATAAAGCATGAACAGCAGCGGTGATAGAGGACAACCTTGCCTTAATCCTTTGTGTACCTCGACAGTTGTCGTACTCTTAATTCCTTCCCATGTTATTTCAACTTTATTTTCTCGATATATTTCCTGTAGAAAATCAATTACCTCACGACCGATGCCTTCATCTTTTAATATGTTCCACAGGAGTTTCCTGTTGACGCTGTCGTATGCACCGCTTATGTCCAGGAAGGCTAAATACACAGGTCTATTTTCCGCCTTAGCTATTTCTATGCACTGGGTAAGCACGAACAGGCTATCATCTAAGCGTCTGCCACTTCTGAGCCCGTTCTGAAGTTATCCGAGTATTCTATTACTTTCTACCCATGGGTGCATT